>NC_082714.1:27994441-28322774 GCF_030144855.1 Hypanus sabinus | reverse complement strand
TTGTTCTGAATAGTAAATCTCACCTGCCATCTCTGTGACCCTGGATACCACTGACAAGTGGCCTCATTATAACAATGGGAACCCTCTGGAAAGAAGAGGAGGTCAAAGGCTGTCAGTATTTGCGACGCCACAGCTCACCCCATTATTAAATCTCTAATCTTGCAGACAACAGCTTCCTGCCAAAGCCTTTTTGCAAAACCTGACTTACAAGGCAGGTCAAGGGATTTGAAACCTTGGCTGATTCCCCCCCCCCCCCACCCCATTTTACAAGCATCCTGTGATTTCAAAATCCAGTGTCAATAAAAGCCAGCCTTTTTTGTACATGGGAACTCTACCTCTTAATTTGTCATTGTGCATTGCCTGTCAAGCAGAAAAATGACATTTAATTACGAACTGACATTTTCATCAATGAAATACAGTCAGAAGGATTAAAACACACACCCTGCTTGTCAAGGCTTTGAGAGCCGAATCCTAACAAATCTCCCATTTGATGAGACACCAAGCTCTGCTTCATTACAACTGGTGACTGAAATCCAAAAATGTAAAACAAAATCCTCCAAGTATCTTTGGACTCTAAGTTTAACAGCTGTGCCTGTATGAAACAGCAGACATTCACATTTATTTCTGAGCACACTGCATGAATTGCCTGCCTGATCAGGTCTCACTTTAACTTATATTTTAGATAATTCCAATTGAAATAACAGGGTATGTATGGGGAGAAAAGATCTGCCTTGTTATGGGGGTGCCATGGATTGATGCTGCAGCCATGAACATGTGGGGAACCTGCTAAGTATTAATTTAGTAATAGGGATGCACTGCGCCCTATTGCTCTTTTCCTTAGAAAGAAGCAGAATGTTTCAAAAATCTACCCTCTTACAGGCTGGGTGAGGCTGTCTGCAGATTTATCACAAAAAGGGGAAAGAGATGTTGGGGAAGATGATTTTCAGCCACTATTTAACAATGCACTTTCCCTTAAGTCATGTAATCAATTCCTCTACTATTATTTATGCTGTTGCACAACTCCAATTGGTTTGTAATTACTCCTGGTGGGAGCTCTTGAAAGGAGCAAGACAGCCATTTCAAGGATATTTGAATGTCAAATGTACAAAATGGGTTTTTTGTTCACCTACATCATAGAAAGATCCAACTCTACAGCACCGACACAGGCCCTTGAGCCTAACTAGCTCATTACAGAGAGCCCTATCTACGCTAATCCCATTTGCCTTCATGGAGCCTACTTCCTTTCCCATTGATGTAACGCACAAATCTTATTATATCTTCTGCTGTCATATCCCGTGACAGCTCATTCCATGATACGACCTGAAAAACTTAGATCCGTGAGACAGATTTCCCCGAACAAAACTACATTGATTCCTCCTAATCTGTCCCTGCCTTTATAAGTTAAAGGAAAACCTGTCCCTTAGAAATTTTTCCCTCCAATAATGTCTTTCCCATTGGTGCAAGACATATTCTGGTAGCTTTCTGGCTTATTCCAAATATCCTTCTTGAATAAAAGAATAACATAAGCAATCTTCCAGTTTTCTGGTAAAAATCTCCATTCATGCCCCTGTAACCTCTTCCCTTACTTACTATGGTATACTCATATTACAATATCTCTGACACGTTCTCCTTCCTGATATAGGCATGTTCTAAAACATCAGTACATCATTTCTCTAACTCTGCAGATTACTCCCTAGTGAATAGTGATGAGAAGATATCAGAATTCCGAATACAGCTCATATATCATGGCTGCACACAAAGACTTCTCTTTTGTCCTCCAAGGGCACCTACTCTTTCATCAACTGCCCTCTTACTTCTAACATAATAGGGTTTGGGATTCAATTTAGTCCTGTTGGCAAAGTTCGTGTCATGACCTCTTTTTACCATCCTCATTTCCTAAGGTCTTTCCTACATCTCTTGTATTTCTTATCTTGAAAAGTTGGGCAGGCTAGGTTTATATGCATTAAAGTTGAGAAGAGTGAGAGGGAACCTTATTGGAAATATTTAGATCCTGAGAGATCTTGATAGGGTGGATGTAGAAGGGATATTTTCTGCTTTAGGGGGAATCTAGACTTAAAGAAGCACAGTTGAAAATTACAAGCCATTTATATAAGGCTGAAATGGGGATATCTATGCTCAGTATCCACTTTATTAGCTATATCTGCTCGTTAATGCAAACCTCTAATTAGTCAATTATGTGGCAGTGACTCAATGCCTAAACGAAAGTAGATATGGTCAAGAGGTTAAGTTGTTGCTCAGACCAAACATCAGAATGGAGAAGAAATATGATCCAGGTGACTTTGACTGTGGAATGATTGTTGGTGCCAGATGGGGTGGTTGGAGTATCTCAGAAACTGTTGATCACTTGAGATTATCGCACACAACAGACTCTAGTGAGTCTGAAGAGAATAGTGCGGAGAATAAAAAACATCCAGTGAACAACAGTTCTATAGATGAAAAGGCCTCAGAGATGAATGGCCAGACTGGTTCAAGCTGACAGAAAGGCAAAAGTAACTCAAATAGCCATGTGTTACAAACAGTAAAGTACAAAAAAGCATTTCTGAAAGCACAACATGGTGAATGTTGAAGTCGATGGGCTACAGCAGCAGAAGACCAGGAACATATTCCTGCCGCTGTCTGTAGGGAGTATGTTCTCCCTGTGACCACATGGGTTTCCTGCGGGTGCTTCAGTTTCCTCCAACAGTCCAAAGCACAGTGGTTGGTAGGTTATCATTGTAAATCAGCCCATGATTAGGCTAAGTTTGTTGGGTGACATGGCTCAAAGGGCTGTAAGTGCCTATTCCATGCTGCATATCAATAAATAAACAAATAAACAAGCAAACATACTCAGTGGCCATGTTATTAGGTAATGGAGGTAGGTACCTGATAAAGCGGCCACTGTCCGTATTTTCTCTCAAAGAGAACTAAGACTTTGGAATTCTCCTTTGAATATATTTAAACAAAGATAGGCCTCCTCTTGATAATTAAGGGTGTTAAAAGTTTACTGTGGGTAGACCAGCATGCAGTGATTACAATCAGGTTTGTGTTACGTCATGGCCAACTCCAGATCCACATTCATTTTTGCTGCACTTAATCAGGTGAATTTAGGCTGGAAGACAACTTTTAGTTCAGGACTGAAATTTGCATTTGACCATCACTGAAAAAGGGTTAATCCCATAATGTTAAATTCAGCCCGTTTGTTAATGCGACAACCACATGGTTAACCATGGTTTCAGTGATCCAGATTAGCCCTTCCCTATTCTTAGCAGCACAGAACTGCATGATTAAACTGTTCATACTCAGAAAGGAACCACTTGTCCAATGCCTCAATTGTGTAAATTCAATTGTAACAGAATTCTGCAAGTAACAACAGAAAAGGCTTTCATATTAATAGACATCTTGAATATATACATCAAATATTAACATAGAATAGCAAGATTGATCTGCAGGCTTACTTAAATCTGACTTCATAATCTATTGTCATTACCAGCATTGATTCTAAATACAGAATATTTTATAAGCATGCAAGGGGAAAACATGAATTTATTTACAATATTATAAATAAATGTCATTATGTTTCTGTTTGCCTAGAGACAAACTTATTAAATGTTATAGGAATATTTATTAAAATAGAATGATGCTGTTTGCCTTGCAGTGTTGGCTCCAATATAAAGTTTTCCCTGATAATTTTGTTAAGTTGCTCAATATTTCATCAATTTTGATTCTCCAAAAGTCAATGGAAACATATTAGAGTTAGGGGTATTGACATAGCAAACCAGTCAATACCCCTCAGAATACAGAAACAAGGTACTTCTTATTGTAAATAGAGACTGAATGCCTCTCAGCATCTTTAGCTGCACTAGTCTTAGAATATGTTCCTCTATCTCTCTAGCGTCAGTTGTGAATGTTAGATGTTAACTAACACCTACCATTCTAACTGGTTGCATCACCATCTGGTACAGAGGGGCCACTGCACAGGATTGGGAAAATCTATGGTGGGTTGTAAACTCAGCCAGCTCCATCATGGGCACTAGCCTCCCCACCATCCAGGATAACTTCAAAAGGCAATGCCTCAAAAAGGCCACATCCTTCATTAAGGAACTCTGCCACCCAGAACATGCTCTCTCCTCATTACTACCGTCAAGGAGGAGGTACAGGAACCTGAAGATATACACTCAACATATTAGAAACAGCTGCTTCTCCTCCACTATCAGATTTCTGGAAGGACAATGGACACCACCTCACTATTTTTGCTTTCTTTTTGCATGAATTACTTTTTATATATATTTATTATTGTAATTTATTGTACTGTTATGTATTTCACTGTTCTGTTGCTGCAAAAAAAAATTTCATGACATATGCCAGTAATAATAACCCTGATTCTGTTTCAAACTTAAAACTTTAGCTCTTGAAGAAATAAATTTTGGACCTGGGACCAGAAAGCAAGGTGTCATCCCGATTCCTCTGACTTGGCTCTGCTTTTCCTGGTGCAAGGGCGTGAAGGTAAACCTTCGCTACATTCTACCTTTGTTTAGTGGTGTTCCAAGGCTTTCCCAAAAATTTCATTCGGACATTTGTCTGCAAAGCTTGAGCTAGGCCAGGAATGCGGAAAACATCGAAATGCTTAATAGGGTAAGATAAACAATCTGGAAAGGATATGATTACTTCTTTTCCAATTCTGCTTGTTCACTTTGAAGCTGGAACTCCTAGGTGATGAGACTCTGAAGCCATTGAAGCAGTCTGCCAGCAGGTCTGAGCAATGCCACTGACGTGCATGAGCTGCTATTGACAGCATATTGCCCTTGAAGAATTACCAGCCTAGACTCAGTGTGCTGACAAATTCTGGACTCATACACATACATCAGCAGCGTGCAGATGAATTTCAAATCCAAGGTTGAAATTCTTCTTGCTAACCTATTATGAAGTGCTTGCTTTCTAAAGGACAGTTTAGCACATTTCTAATGCATCTAAATGTGGGAAGCAGATCCTTTCATTCTTTAATGAGTTCCATGATTGCGGTTCCAGTGTAGGGCGACTTCAATCACACAACTGACATAATTCTGACTCCATGCTGGACCTATTAGTCTTGCAACTTGCAAAGGCGATGGCGCAGAAATTCAAAAGTGTAGCGCAGATCGTTTACGTATAAAGATAACAACATTAAGCAATAACCTTTCTGCACGAGAATGGTTAAACAGAACCCTGGCCACTTTACATAATGCAATGATGGTTTGAAATTGCTGCTGTAATATTGAGAGAGCACATACTCAATGAGAAAAACAGGCATTTGGACTTGATTAAAAGGAAGCCAACTTGGTCATAATTTAAAGGTACAGATTACTTGAGCCACTATTAAGGCTGATTTATACTTGTGCATAGGGGCTACACCACAGCCTACACTGTAGCTCTGATTTTCACTTCTGCGTCGCTCTACGCCGTAGCGAGCATGCGTTGGTGTGCGCAAAAATGCTAGTTGGCGGTGGGGTTTCTTCGTGAGAGACATGGACAAGGAAATGCATTTCAAATATTTTCGCATGTTGGCGGGTAGATTTGACGATTTGGTTCATCTATTTCACATCGGCGTACACACAACCTACAGGCATGGCGGAGAAGAAGCAACCGGAAATGCGTAGGAGGAAATGCAATGCTACCAAGCGGACCAATCACAGTTGTTGCAGTCTGCGTCACTGCAACACGTGAGTAACTTTTCTGGGGAGGTGCTCGTCACACTACAGCATTGGGTACGGCATAGGGTATGCGTTACCTACAGCGCCAATGCGACGCACAAGTATAAATCAGCCTTTACAGAGCCTGCCCTTAAAGACAGCACAGAACCTTCTCAGATGTCTCTGGATAGTCTCCTAAAGGCATCTTCTTTCTTTGTTAGGAAAGTGGGTAGCAGCAAGAGAGGGCGTACTGATCAGAATCAGAATCAGATTTACTATTCCTGGCCTGTGTCGTAAAATTTGTTAACTTAGCAGCAGCAGTTCAATGGAATACATAATACAGAAGAAAAAGAATAATAAACAAATAAATCAATTACAGTATATGTATATTGAATAGATTAAAAATTGTGCAAACCAAAAACTAAAAATAATATATATTAAAAATGTGAGGTAGTGTCCACATGTTCAACATCCATTTAGGAATTAGATGGCAGAGGGGAAGAAGCTGTTCCTGAATCACTGAGTGTGTGTCTTCAGGCTTCTGTACCTCCTACCTGATGGTAACAGTGAGAAAAGGGTATGCCTGGGTGCTGGACCTCCTTAATAATGGCCGCTGCCTTTCTGAGACACCGCTCCTTGAAGGTGTCCTGGGTATTTTGTAGGTTAGTAGCCAAGATGGAGCCAATTAAATTTACAACCCTCTGCAGCTTCTTTCCATCCTGTGCAGTAGAACCTCCATACCAGACTGTGATACAGCCTGTCAGAATGCTCTCCACAGTACATCTACAGAAGTTTTTGAGTATATTTGGTGACTTACCAAATCTCTTCAAACCCCTACTGAAGTATAGTCACTGTCATACCTTCTTTATAACTGCATCGAGGTGTTGGGACCAGGTTAGGTCCTCAGAGATCTTGACACCCAAGAACTTGAAGCTGATCACTCTCTCCACTTCTGATTCCCCTATGAGGATCGGTATGTGTTCCTTCATCTTACCCTTCCTTAAGTCCACAATCAGCTCCTTCAACTTACTGACGTTCAGTGCAAGGTTGTTGCTGCGGCATCCCTCCACTAGTTGGCATATCTTATCCTATACGCCCTCTCGCCTCCATCTGACATCATACCAACAATGGTTGTATCATCAGCAAATTTATAGATGGTACTTGAGCTATGCCTAGCCACACAGTCCTGAGTACAGAATAGACAGAGTAGAGCAGTGAACTAAGCACACACCCCTGAGGTACGCCAGTGTTGATTGTCAGCAAGGAGGAGATGTTATCACCAATCTGCTCAGATTGTGGCTTTCTGGTTAGAAAGTCGAGGGTCCAATTGCAGAGGGAGGTACAGAGACCCAGGTTCTGTAACTTCTCATTCAGGATTGTGGGAATGATGATATTAAATACTGAGCTATATTCGATGAACAGTATCCCGACATAGGTGCTTGTGTTGGCCAGGTGTTCTAAGGCCATGTGAAGAGTCATTGAGGTTGCATCTGCTGTTGACCTATTGTGGTGATAGGCAAATTGCAATGCTACTTCCACCAAATATTCACCTTTAACAATATGCCTGATCCTTTGCTGAAAACATGCAGTGCCTTTTCTCATTTGACCCATCGCCAGTAGTTCAGTATTCCCACCTGACAGCCAATCCTGAAAGCAATAATTCCTCATGAGACTAAATGTTGAAAGAGTTACTGGCAGGGTTCTTCCTTTCTGAAACTGTGCAGTTACCCTAAGTTCTAAACTCTGGCCTTTGAGGCCTCTAGGCACACAATTTACAAGTTGCACAATCCCCCAGTGATCCAAGAAAACCTGCAGTAGGCCTCAGCTGCAGTAGTGTGCATTTCAAAGCACTTGACAATGTTTAGGCACCGAGTTTTAAGCTTAGACAAGTGAGACTCAATAAGATGATCATAAAGCTGTGAGGATGCTTTTAAAAGAGGATAAAAAGATATCAAATGGACATCCAAGACAGATTGGGTTGCATAGCCTGATTCAGCCAGCAAAATGGACGTTGGAGTGAAAGCCACATCATTGTGTTCAGTTTTGCTACTGAGGAGTGGCAAGTAATTACAGGTCACCCATGGCAGGCAAATAGAAGAACTCCCAAGTGATCTCTGAAACAACAGAGAATTAAAGCTGACAGCTGTCAAACCCACAGCAAAGCTGACCTGTGAACACCACAACCTCATGTTAAACAGTATTCATTAAAGATGCTGGTGAAGTGAATGTTCAGTGCACCCTGAGCAGGAACTGTGGGAATATCCCCCAGGATATTTTGATGCCAGATGAAGGGTCAAATAACAACTCTTCAATTTTAAGAGCTAATGAAAGAAATTGCCTTCCTTAACATTTCTTGCAGCAATGTTAGACTTTCTGTCCATTTGCAGTAATGGTTGGGTGGCTATAAAAATTTCTCTCAAGGGTGAAGTTTCAGTTTTCAAATAGGAATGAACAGCAGCAGCTTCTCACACTTACTTACTTCCATTGGTTAGAAAGGAAATCAGATTAAGAAACTGAAGCTTTTTCACCAGTCACCACCAGTCTGATGGAAAGGTTTACCTTCATCCTTGCTGATTTAGTTATGTAATTGCCTTTCCAATCTTTAGTGAGAGCAGCAAGACCATTTAATGTACAGAATAATACAAAACTTTTATTTGTATTGGATGTACACTTTAATAGAAACATGAAACCCAGTGAAACAATCATTTTGCTGCAAAACATTGTGTTAAAGGTTAGTAGCTATCTCTAAATGGGGAATGTAATTCACTTTGTTCAATCAATTGACATTTGGAATATTTATCCAAACATAGTCCCTGCTGACAAGTTTCATAAACGTCAATGTACCTTCACTGGATCACATGCATATAGGAAATTACTCAGTCAACAGACAAAGATCAAAAGACTTAAGACATCTTAGCACCTCCAAAAACGTCAAATACTTGGAAATAACACTGGATTGTCTTCTTTAAAACTGAAATGGGTTAAGCATAAAGCAAATATTTGGATGTAACCCTGTGATGGGATAGTAAAGCTGAGCAATTTATTTTAATTAGAGGAGTATCATCAGAAATTATACTTCCTATAGTTTGCAACTCTGACTGAAATGCATTTAGATTTTTAAACAAAGCAATAACTAACAATAAAGCAGGGCAAAGATTACACGTAAAATACTCAGTCGGTTTGCTTTCCTAAATCCTGCTGGAGGCATCCTTAAGAGATTTCTGCTGAATTCTGGCCACTGTTAGTGACAGAAAGGAGCAGACATGTGTGCTCAATATATTAGAATGAATCTTTACCCTAGTGATTTACTGTGATTCCACAGAACCTTCAGCGCCAATGCTCAGGATTAGCCTGGCATTGCAAATGGGCTAAAAGGTGGAAATACTTAATCTTGGAAAACAACCCATTTACTGTTTAATTTTATGCTCAACCCAAACAACACGTGCACTTAAGGGTTGAAGCAAAGACCTAGATAGTAATAAATTCACATCATGATCAAGAAGCCACTGAATGAGGTGTCACTATTGGATTAATTACCATCAGGTCAAGCTGACCAGATTCGTTAATAAACAGGGTTGCCACTTTAGTGCAATATGTGGCAGCTGGGGAATTCCCCTGATGTGTTGGCTAATGTTTAAAGAGTCACACAGTCAAAGTGTTCTATGGTCTCTATCACCCACGATACTAAATTAGATAACTTCACCATTATTCCTCTGATGTCTGTGAAACTGTATTTCCTTACATTATAAATGTGACTACAGTTTAAATTTATTTCATTAGCTTCCAAAGCTTTTTGGGATGCCCCAAGGCTGTGAATGAAGCTACATTGACAGGAGTTCATTTGTTCAGGTTTAATCTTATGGCTTGGCTCTATTTCTCAGAATTAGAAGACCAGATAGCCCACTGTGACTGTGCAAACTTTTATTTCTTGTCCACAGCCCTGTAAATGTTTCCTTTTCAACACAATTTATTTTCTTTTCAAAGAAAAGCCACCCTTAAAGGCAGCACATTCTGGATCTCACTATGTAAAACTATTTCTCGTCTTCCTCTGGTTCTTATACTATTCATGTGCCAACAATCCTCTATCAACAATCTTCAGCATTTTGAATCTATTAAATCTCTCAACTTATTCTGCTTCCCAGTCTTCCCTTACAACTAACCCCAACCCTCTGGTTACCAGTCTAGGAAATCTCCTTCCTATCTATTCCAAATTTTCAGCATATTGTCCAAAATGTATCCAATCTAACAAGACAGTAAATACAACAGAAAACTAATTAATAATTTCCAAAGGCTTTGCATTGTTTTAGTAATTAATACCAATGTTTTTAAGGCTAGGACTTAATTTGCTTTTGCTGCAGTCTGATTAACTTCCTGCCAGCTTCAAAGATTTCACATACGTTCCTTGGTCACCTAGTTCCTGGACCATGTGTCCATTTCTGCACTTCTCATTCCTGCTTTCAAGCTGCATCACTTTACACTCTACGTAACATTTAATTTTTTTCAGCTGGCTTCTCATTTCACCAGCTTACTTTGATGCCTCTGCAGTCAACCACCACCCTCCACTTGCTTGACAGTTGGGTTCTGTAACCATTGAGGGGAAAAAATAATCTCGAGTTAATTGCAGTTTTAATTGCACTGTTGAACAATACTACTAAAAATTTACAGTTTTTAAATTGTTCAGTTAAATCTTTTTATTTTTGATTTTTAATTGCTTTTATGTGTTATTCTTAATTGTGTTAAAATTTGTAACAATTTTTTAATGATTTTTTAATGTTTCTGAGCAATGTGTTGATTGCCTGTGTTGACTGCGGTTAATTGACAACTGTAGATTTCTGACTGTTATTACTTCTAAAAACTATCAAATTCTGCCCTGTAAACTCATCCAGATTGTTAGTCCCTCTGGTACTGTCAACCTTGAAGAGATGTGAGAAAAACTAGCTTATGCATTTTTTATGGATTAGTGGGAAGGGGGAAGAAGCGGACTCGGCTACTGATGGGGACACCCTAACCCTGAAGAAAAGGAAAACATGCGGTAAGAGCATGCAGAAGCTAAATTGTTTGTTCAAAATCCCCTTAATTCTCTTCAAGAGAGATCCAGTATTGAAAATATTCCATTGGGAGTAGGTTGGCTCGATATTGTAGGCTGAAGGGACTGTACTGTTTTCAGTAATAACAGCCCTCCAAACTCAACGTTTATTATCCCTTCATCCTCACAATGTCTTGTTGAGTGTTCCCAACTAGTGCTGGCTTCCTGCTTAATCAGTCAATCACCTTAGTGCTCAGGTAGAAAACACCAAATGCAGGAATATTGGACTAGCTGGGCGGGCACTGTGATCAGCATGGCCTCAAAAGGGCCTGTATCCATGCAGTATTGTTCTATGACCAGCCTCACTTACTTGCTACAATACAGGTATGGGTATGAGTTTATTATTATCACATGAAACAAGATACAGTGAAAAGCTTGTCTTTCGTATTGTTCATGCAGATCAAATTTTTACACGGTGCATGGAAGTAGAACAAGGGAAAACAATAACAATGTAGAATAAAGTGCAAGAGCTACAGAGAAAGTGCAGTGCAGGTCAGCAATAAAGTGCAAGATCATAACGAGGTGGCATTTGTTATATCGGTTCCATGCTGGCTCGCAGAGAACAATCCCATCAGCCCTATTCCCTCCCTGCAACCTAGTCTCTCACATGTACTTATCAAGTCCATCCTGATCCTTCTGCCTCTCAAGTAACTAGTACAGTAGGGATGAGGAAGGCGATAGGAGCACTGTGGAGAAATCGACAGGGGCAACATGCAAAGTCCATATAAACAACACCCAAAGTTAGGATCAAACCCAAGCCCCTGGATTGGCTCTGCTGCTGAAACCTGAATCTGGCCCTTTCGAGCC
Source organism: Hypanus sabinus (assembly GCF_030144855.1). Classification (NCBI taxonomy): domain Eukaryota; kingdom Metazoa; phylum Chordata; class Chondrichthyes; order Myliobatiformes; family Dasyatidae; genus Hypanus; species Hypanus sabinus. The sequence continues at coordinate 28,311,215 of NC_082714.1, read as the reverse complement.
CAACTCAAGTCCAACAACCAGGAAAGAGAGGGAAAATGGAACGGTGTGTTGATGCAGAACAAGGAGGCCTCACGTTCGATATACATATTTGCAACTTATTATGTTTTTCACAGCTGGAAAGATTACCAAAGATCAGAACCCAGACATGGACATTTTTATATCTTCCATTTTTAAATTTAATCTCACATTCCCAAATTCTAATTGTTATATTGAATGAAATTTTATATTTATATTATACATAAAGATGAATTCAGTTGAGTCTAAACACTGACAGAGTACAGAACATTCATTATACGTAAAAAATTATTTATTCATATAAAGATTTTCAGCATCAAATGTTTTGATACGAGAAAAGGGCGAAGAGATCCCACAATTAGGAACCAACACAACATGCCGGATGAACTCAGCAGGTCAGGCAGCATCTACAGAAAAGACTGAATAGTCAATGTTTCTGGCTGAGAGCCATCAGGACTGGAAAGGAAGAGGGGTAGTCAGAGCAAGAAGTACAAGGTTGTGGCTGTTAGGTGAAACTGGGAGAGGGGGAGGGGGAAGTAAAGAGCTGGGAAGTTGATTGGTTAAAGAGATAAAGGGCTGGAGATGGGCAGAACTGATAGAAGAGGACAGAAGGCCATGGAAGAAAGAGAAGGGGGAGCAGCACCAGAGGGAGGAGACGGGCAGGTAAGGAGATAAGGTGAGAGAGGGAATCAGGACTGGGGAATGGCGAAGGAGAAGAGGAGCTGCAAATACCGGTAGTTCGAGAAATCAATGTTTGTGCCAACAGGTTAAAGGCTACCCAGATGGAACAGAAGGCGGTGCTCCTCCTACCACAGTGTAGCCTCCTTGCAGTGATAGAGGAGGCTGTGGAATGGCTTGTCCGAATAGGAATGGGAAGAAGAATTGAAATGGGTGGCCAGTGGGAGATCCTGCTTTTTGTGGGGGATGGAGTGAAGGTGTTCACTGAAGCAGTGTCCCAATCTACACTGGGGTACACTGGGGCTCACTGATATACAGGAGACCACACCGGGAGCACCAGATACAGTAGATGACCCCAACACACCCTGAGGTGAAATGTCACTTCACCTGGAAGGACAGTTTAAGGCCTTGAATGGTCGTAACGGAACAGGTGTAGAACAGTTTGAAGCCTTGAATGGTGGTGAGGGAACAGGTGTAGGACAGTTTGAGGCCTTGAATGGTAGTGAGGGAACAGGTGTAGGGGCAGGTGTGGCACTTGTTCTGCTTGCAAGGTTAAGTACCAGGAGGAAGATCAGTGGTGAGGGGCGAGCGGATAAGGGAGTCGCGTAGAGAGCAATCCTGTGGAAAGCAAAAAGTATGGTGGGATGGGGAAGGAAAGATGTGCTTTGTGTGTGTTGCTTTGGATTTCCAACACCTGCAGATTTTCTTGTGTTTGTGATATCACAATCAGTAAAACATCAGAATCCCATCCTAAACTTCAGACGTGCAAAGCATGATCTAACATTTGATTGGCTTTTAAAGAGAGCAGGTCTATAATTTGCATCCTGGAATTAAGCAGAAGAAATGTTAATGTTCAATAACATTAGAAGAAATGTTCATTAGAGTACAGATGTATTAAGTCCCTTTTATAACACATTTATATCAATCAGATAGCAAAGGGAACCCTCACTACCAAACAATAAGCATGCTTTATCTGCTATAAATTCACATACTGTGCTCGATTGCTAAGATTACACGTGTTAGTGAGTCCATTTTGTTAACCACAAGCTTAGTGTGGCCTTAGGTGACAATGACTGCTAGCTAGACTAAACTTCAATTGCTTGATCTGCACTAAAACTACCATCTCCAAACCAAAATTTCCATTCTTATGACTATATTGCAATCCTAATTTAATTCATGATTTCTACAAGGCTTATGGCTTAAATGTTATAAGTGAATGGCTTCACAAGAAATTAAACAATGCCTTGACATATACTGTATAAGAAGATCTTTAAAGTCTTCAAATTGAAAGCAAGTCAAAAATAATATAGAAATTATTACATCTTGCTCAATTAATATCTATACACCCAGAAATAAACGTGACAATGATACATTTCGAATGTTCAATCCAGGTGATAATTGCCCCCTTTTAAGCCTTTTCTTGGATCTTTCAGTTGTTTAATTTCTTTCCACGTTTTTCCTATTTAAATGCAAATACTCTAATGCATTTCCATTTGTAAAATGACATTTTCATGATTTAATGGCATTTGTGACTTGATGCAGAGCTTTATCAAATGAGAACTGGTTTAAGACATGCTTTGCATTGTGCTAAAACTATCTTTGCTAAAGTAAAAACATTTGTACTGTGAATATTTTCTTGTATGAATAGCATCATTTATTAAATGCATTGTCAAACTGTTGCATACTTAAAACAGATTTCCTGCCATATTAAATCCACACAAGATAAATTAGAGGATATGTAGTTCTATATATTGGCAGTACTATGTAATGTATAATGCAGAAGTCTGTGCCATCTGGGATCTTTTTCTGCCTTATCACAACCTTAGGCAATCCTGAATGCAAGACCTTGTTGGTAGACTAGGAGCAAATGAAATGATTGAGTTTCAATCCATGTTTTACATAATTGTTTAAAGATAATCCTTCAGCAAGAGAAGGTTTACTGGGATGGAAGGCAGGTTATCTCTAAGCAAGAGCAAAGAGCAAAAAATGTCAAAAGAAAAGAGTAGGAGTCCATGTCACTGTCCAATTGTCACTACCTGCATTCCAAGCTTCTTCACAGAAAGAAAGTCCATCACTGATTCTCAGAAGGAGATATTTAGTGTAGATTAGGGAAAGCTTCATCAGAAAGCTTAAGTTTGATGAAGGAACAAAATTGCAATGTTAAGGTTCTAGGCGGTTGTCAATATGGCCACCAATAGTGGAACAATTTTGTGCCCGAGGCCAAATCCAAGTGCACATATCTGAGGCTGGAATTGTTTGGAATACTTCACTCACATACAGTCGTGTTGCAATCATGTACTGAAGAGGCAGGTTGAGGGTCAGGCAATTTCAGGGTGGAGGCACAAGGTGGGAGCAGAAAATATTGTGCTGCATTGGGATGTCCTTTCCTCCCTCATCAAGTGAGAACTTATTGAAGACAAGGATTTCAAAATGCTCCATGAAAAAGTACTTGCTTACTATGCCAAAAGTGAAGAATAACCTCGAAGTATCCCAAAGTATCTTGAATATAGAACAGCCACGGGGTCCTTTAGAGTAGAGTGGGGAATGCGGAGTTGAGGAATGTGGATTTAGATTAACGCTTCAATTTACAGATACAGCATGCTAATAGCCCCTTCCAGCCCAAAGAGCCCACGCTACCCAATTACACCCATGTGACCGATTATTTTACAAACCGATACATCTTTGGAATGAGGGAGGAAACTGGATCACCTGGAGAAAACCCAGACAGTCACGAGGAGAATGTCTAAGCTCCTTACAGACAGCGATGGGAATCGAACCTGGGACACTGGCACTGTAAAGCATTATGCTGACTGCTATACTATCGTGACACCCCCTGGCAGACAGCACTTCCAACAATGCAACCCACTAAGATCATGTGCAGCAATGTGCTAGAATATGAAACACCACACATCTATCCAGCAGTATTAATCCTGAACAGTTGGAGATTTGCCACCTACAGAGTCTTGGCATGAAAGTTAAATCAGGAATTACCTGTTACATAGAATACACACCAAGGTGCTCGATCAAGCACAGAACGTGCTGAGTGACTCATAATGGGCTAAGGAGCAAGAACTATTTGATATTTTTGAGTGTCTCAGTTTCCTGGTGGGTGATTACCACCTCACTTCTTAGTGTTTTTGATGACAGAATGAATTTGGAATTTATTTTCAGAAGGCTAATTGCCAGCTCTGCTTTTTATTTCTGCTGACTCAAACATTACAAAAAGTGCTTTTACTTCCCCCCTACCCCCCCTCCCCCCCCCGTCCCAATTGAAGAGGTTCTGCTAACAATGGTGAGGCAGCCAGTAACAAATCCCAGTTCGATCAAACACCTCAACCTCTGCTGAGCCGGACCAGGGGACATATGTTGATTGAAGCATCAGCTGCTTTTACTTACTCAAGTTTTTCCATGTCGGCTTGAAATAAATAGCCAATGCAAGCATTAATAACTGGGCACATTTCAAATTAATTCTTGGCATACACCATTCTGGGACCTCCTCTGATCTCCCAGGTGATAACACATATAACCTACGCTCTGTTCAATACACAGGTTTTATCACATCACTCTTGTCTGCTCGTTCAACTTATTTGGTAGCGGTGCTTGAAACAAACGGGGCCAAGCTTCCGAGAAAAATTAATAATTATTTTGTTCAACCATGCTTTAATGCCATTGGTGGAGTAATTGCTACAGGTCTAACAATATCCCAGAAGATATCACTGCATTTTGAGGTAGGAAGATTAATGAGTGCCTTTGTTCTGGGCTCAGCCTCCTCCTCAGTCTAGCTGCCTGTAGTGCCTACCACCCACAATTACTCTTCCTGCATACAAAATGCTCCACAGTCTGCAGACCCTAAACACCTCCAGAGTAGGTACTCAGAAGTCACCAGATCTTAGGCCGTGTACCACTGAACCCCTGCCCATCAAACATCTTGTTGGCTCTTAATAGCTCAATGCAGGCTATTTCCAAATGTCTCTGACAGAGACGTACAAGAACTCTTCAGAAATTTTTGTACAATTTTAGAAATCAAATTATTGAAACAAAACACTGAGATTTGCAGAGATAATTAAAAATAATAAAATACAAGGACTTGATTTTTTCCTGAATTAAAATTTTCTCATAAAGGCGAAATAAGCGGGAAAGAGGAAGGTAATTGACCTCTGAGTCGTTTTGAGAAAATGTTTAGTAGGGGTTTAGGAGCATGAGAAAAACAAAATTGAAGCCATCATATCCCAAGCAGTCTTGACAGAGCAGGCACAAGTGTGGATGATTCCTCTTGTAGGGAAAGCTAGAACTATGGGTCACTGTTTAAAAGTAATGGCTACCCATTTAAGACAAATGTATATTACATTTATTCTCTCAGAGGCTCATGAATCATTGAACCACTCTTCATCAAAGGATGATGGAATCGGAGTTTTTGAATATTTTTAGCTTATTAACTGGGCTAAGGCAGAAACGTGGAAGTGAATTTACATTCATTCAAATCAGCCTACCTTGTTAAATAGAAGAATTAGGGGCCTCTCCGCCATCAAACACTTCAATTAGACCCAATGTTTTATTCGGCTACCAAAATGAAACTGGATAACACTTTAATATCACAAGGTATAAGTGCTATGCTTCTCAGATTCAACTGGAAGTTGAGTAGTCCATCATCTCAAGAGAGAGAGAAAAAGGAAGTGGTAGTGATAGGGGAGGGGAACAGACAGGAGATTCTGTGAACGTGAAAGGGACACCCGGATGGTATCTTGCTTCCCAGATGCCAGGGTCAGGAACATCTCAGATTGTGTCCACAACATTTTGGAGAGGGAGGGGGAGCAGCCAGATGTCTTGGTACATATTGGTACCACTGACATAGGAATGAAAAGCAGAGAGGTCCTGAAAAGAGAATTTAGAGAGCTAGGTAGAAAGCTGAGAAGCAGGACCTCCCGGGTAGTAATTTCTGGATTGCTGCCTGTGCCACGAGGGTAGAAACAGGATGATCTGGCAGATAAATGCATGGCTGAGAAGCTGGTGCAGGGGGCAGGGCTTCAGGTTCTAGGATAATAGAGATCTCTTCTGGGGGAGGTATGACCTGTTCAAAAGTGACGGGTTGCACCTGAACCCGACAGAGAGCAATATTCTCACGGGCAGGTTTCTTAGAGCTGTTGGGGAGTGCTTAAACTAATTTGGCAGTGGGGTGGGAACCGGAGTGAAGGGACTCAGGAAAGGACGGATGGTAAAAAAGTAAAGATAGCGTGCAGTCAGATTGTCAGGAAGGGCAGGCAGGTGATGGGACTTAGTTGCAGCCAACAGGCTGAGTATCAAATCATTAGGAATGAAGAGTCAGAAAGGATAGCAAATACAGTACTCAAGGTGTTGTATCTAAATGCGCATTGTATAAGAAATAAGGTGGATAATCTTGTTACAATATTAAAGTTTGCCAGGTATGATGTTGTGACCATCACTGAATTGTGGCTGAAGGATGGCTGTAATTGGGAGCTGAATGTCCAAGGTTACATGTTATATTGGAGAGATAGGAAGATTAGGCAGAGGGGGTGGTGTGGCTTTGCTGATAAAGAATGGCATCAAATCAGTAGAAAGATGTGACCTAGGATGGTGAACCCTTGTGGGTTGCGTTAAGAAACTGCAAGGGATGTTGATGGCAGCTATGTACAAGCCTCCCAACAATAGGTGGGAGGTGGACCACAGGTTACAATAGGAAATAGAAAAGGCGAGTCAAGTGTAATGTTATGGTAGTCATGAGAGATTTTAACATGCAGGATGATTGGGGAAAATCAGGTTGGCAATGGGAGTAAGTTTGTTGAATGCTTAAGAGGTAGCTTTTTAGAGCAGTTTGTCGTTGAGCTTACTCGAGCATCAGCAATACTGAATTAGGTGTTATGTAATGAACTGGAGGTGATTAGGGAGCTTGAGGTAAAAGAACCCTTAGGAATCAGTAATCACAATATGATTGTGTTCAACTTGAAATTTGATAAGGAGAAAGTAAAGTCTGATGTAGCAGTATTTCAGTGGAGTAAGGGAAATTACAGTGGTACAAGAGAGCAGTTGGCCAAAGTAAATTGGAAGGAGCTGCTGGCAGGGATGTCAGCAGAGTAGCAATAGTGTGTGTTTCTGGGGAAAATGAGGAAGGTGCAGGATATGTGTATTCCAAAATGAAGAAATACTTAAAACAGTAAAAAGTACAACCACGGCTGACAAGGGAAGTCAAAGCTATTGTAAAAGCAAAAGAAAGAGCATACAATAAAGCAAAAATTTGTGGGAAGATAGAGAATTGGGAAGTTTTTAAAAACCAACAGAGAGCAACTAAAAATATCATTAGAAGTGAAAAACGAAATATGAAAGCAATCTACCAATTGATACCAAAGTAGATAGTGGAAGTGTTTTCGAGTACGTTAAAAATATAAGAGAAATGAGAGTGCATGTAGGGCCGTTAGAAAATAAGGCAGGAGAAATAATAATGGGGGACAAGGAGATGGCTCATGAACTAAATGAGTACTTTGCGTTAGTCTTCAGTGTGGAAGACTCTCACAGAATGTAGTGTGTGAAGGAAGAGAAGTAGCTGCAGCTAATGTTACAGGGGAGAAGGTGCTCAAAAAGCTGAAAAACCTAAAGGTACATAAGCCACCCGGACCAGCGGAACTGCACCCTAGGGTTCTAAAGGAGGTAGATTGTGGTGGCATTAGAAATGATCTTTCAAAAATCATTGGACTCTGGCATGGTGCCAGAGAACTGGAACATTGCAAATGTTACTCCACTCTTTAAGAAAGGTGGAAGGCAGCCTGACGTCAGTGGTTGGGAGGGCTTTAGAGTCAATTGTTAAGGAGAAGGTGATGGCGGACTTGGTGACATGGGACAAGATAGTACATAGCATGGTTTCTTTCAGGGAAAATCCTGCCTGATGAACCTGTTGGAATTCTTAGAGGAGATTACAGGTGAGATAGATAAAGGGGATGTGGTGGATGTTGTATATTTGGACTTTCAGAAGGCCTTTGACAAGGTGCAACACATGAGGCTGCTTACTAAGTTAAGAGACCATGGTATTACAGGAAAGTTACTAACATGCTTAGCGCATTGGCTAATTGGTAAGAGGCAGCAAGTGGAAATAGAAGGATCCTTTCCCAGTTGGCTGCCAGTGACTAGTGGTGTTCTGCAGGGGTCGGTGTTGGGAACTCTTCTTTTTATGCTGTATATCAATGTTTTAGATGATAGAATAGATGGCTTTGTTGCCAAGTTTGTGGATGATAACAAGATTGGTGGAGGGGCAGGTAGTGTTGAGGAAACACATAGGATGCAGAAGGACTTAGACAGATTAGGAGAATGGGCAAGAATGTAGCAAATGAAATACAATGTTGGAAAATGTATGGTCATGTACTTCAGTAATAGAAATAAATGTGTGCACTATTTTCTAAAAAGAGAGAAAATCCAGGAATCCGAGATGCAGAGGTACTTGGGAGTCCTTGTGCAGAACACCCTGAAGGTTAACTTGCAGGTTGAGTTGGTGCTGAGGAAGGCAAATGCCATGTAGCATTCATTTCAAGGGGTCTAGAATATAAGAACAAAGATGTGATGCTGAGGCTTTATAAGGCACTAGTGAGGCCTCACCTTGAGTACTGTGAACATCTTAGAAAAGATGTGTGGCATTGGAGAGGGTCCAGAGGAGGTTCATAAGGATGATTCCAGAAAGGAAAGGATTATCATACGAGGAACGTTTGATGGCTCTGGGTCTGTACTTGCTGGAATTCAGAAGGATGAAGGGTGATCTCATTGAAACTTTTCAAATGTTGAAAAGGTAGACAGAGTAGATGTGGAAAGGATGTTTCCCATGGTGGGAGAGTCTAGAACAAGAGGGCACAGCCTCAGGATAGAGGAGAGCCCTTTCAAAACAGAGATGTGGAGAAATTTCTTTAGCCAAAGGGAGGTGAATTCATGGAATTTGTTGCCACGGGCAGCTGTGGAGGACGGGTCGTTGGGTGTATTGGGCAGAGGTTGATAGGCTCCTGATTGGACATGGCATCATAGGTTATGGGGAGAAGGCCAGGAACTGAGGTTGAGGAAGAGATAGAAAATAAGGATCAGCCATGATTGAATGGTGAAGCAGACTCAATGGGCCAGATGGCCTAATTCTGGTCCTATGTTTTATGCTCTATGTCTTATTTCAAATGCAGTCAGATTTATTTTCTCTTTATCTCTAAAGTTTAAAAAAAATCCTGGAGTTTTTTTTTAAGTTTGAAAGATACTGGCTTTCTACTCTTGATATCTTAAAGGTGAAACTGAATTATGCAGTATGTCATCTGGAAGAGAACGGGAATGGGTCAAAATTACAATGAAAGGAATTAAGGAGGAGCAGAGACTTCTTACCGCTCCATCATTACAATAAATCGGACTCTAATTGGTTATCCTTACCCTCCAATGGACACAAGCGTGGTACCTTTTCCGGCATTAACTTTCCATCTTTATGAAGACAGTAGAGCTCAGCAATTTCCTGGCGGCAGTGCTTGCTTTTAGCCCTGGAGAGGGCCGACAACGCTTCCTTGCCAGTTATTTCACATCTTGGAGCCTGTTCATAGTGCAGCTCATGAGAAGTTTTTCCAATCACCCCTCCTTTGTAGTGGCTCACGGTCTTGTAGCTTAGCTGGGCATTGCTGGCATTTTTGGCCTTATGGTTCCCCAGGGGAAGGACTTCATTGGTGTTCTTACCCAACAGTGAGTGGTCCTTGGCTTTGCCCTGCTGCTCATACCTGGCCTTCTGCACAACCGCGGCTTTACTTTTACCATCTGACTGCAGCTTCTGCCTTTGTGTTCTTGATCCAAAATTACTGTTATCAATATTTTCAAAGTCTTTTGGGACAGAATTTTCATTGTTGCTGTCAATCCGGTTTTTCTCCTTCGGCTTGTGAGAAAGAAGCACATCCTGGAAAAGAAGCAGAGAAACCAGCAAGTGAATACCAGTGAGTTAGTCAGTTACCATGGTAACTAAAGAACAAACAGCACTCTCAAACTCAGACCATAAGACCACAGGATTAGGCCACTTGGCTCAATAAATCTGGTCTGCCATTCCATCATGGCTGAATTATTACCCTTTCAACCCCGTCCTCCTGCCTCCTCCCCGTAATCTTTAACACCCTTATTAATCAAAAACCTATCAACCTCAGCTTTAAGTATACCCAATGACTTGGCCTCCACAGCCATCTGTGGCAAATGAATTCCACAGATTCACCATTCTCTGGCTAAAGAAATTTCTCCTCATCTCTGTCCTTATATTCTGAGACTGCACCCTCTGGTCCCAGACTCCCCCACTATTGGAAACATCCTCTCCACTTTTGATACTTTGTCTCAGTACATGTCTTGGAAGCAGGAACTATGTTATATTTTTGCTGTTGGCTTAACAGAGAGCCAGCAACACATTGCATAGAGAAAATAGGCAATAATTGCCAAAATGACAAGTTGCTTAAGTAGGGCTTTTGGTCTATTCAGTCTATTCCAGTCCTCACAGCAATCCCACTTGCCCTCTGATTTTCTTTCTCATGCATTCTCCCCACATTCTCATAAACTTTCCCTACATTTTACTGCTTACCCATGGCACTACAGCAATTCAAAATCATCCAGGATTTTGGAAGAAGGACAAAGCTGGTGGACCCGGGGAGACAGACAGCCAAATTCAAAAAAGGTGCCAATTCTCCACAGATAGCACCACACAACTCTATTAGTTTTGCCACTGCGCCACCCCATAATGATGCCAGTTTTCTGTGAATGTTTCTCTGGGAATCATACCTAACCAATCCAATGTACTACAATAGTATAACTCATTAGCACAAGCCACCCACTACAATCCCTCATTTTCAATGCTTGCTGATATAAAAAGAAATTAAACCAGCACCTCGGAAATTTTGTCTCTCTCCTTACAGAAATTGGAAAATAGTTATTTTAATCAATAAATCGATTAACAGCAATCTGATTTAATCTCGAAATACAACAGAACAAAGCCCGCAATGTGCTCATACCTAAAAAGAATCAATCAAAAATGACAGGTAACAGTTTCTCTATTTAAGACATTTGTGATATTTAAAAGAGAGCATGTCAAGTTTTCTGCTTCAATATGCATGCTCATAAAAATCTCTCTGCTTTTTAAAAGCCTATATAGTCTTTGTTCTACACTAGTTACTCATTTTGAGTTTTGCCCTGTGCAGTGACTCTGACAATTAAATGCAGTTGTACATTGGGCAGAAAGCCCAAATCCAATGCAGAGGGCACTCTTGACATACGTGGCTTAAGTACCTCTTTATGAATTGTACGTTATGACCAATCACTCTCTATGCAGAATTAGTTTATCCATTTGGAAACAAAGATGGTGTCCCTAATTGTAGGCTTTGAAGTTCATTGATGTATCTTCACCTTCAACTTAATTCACCCACTATTTTCCAGTAACGTGTAAAAAATTGTTACTGAGGCATTGTATCTGAATACTTCTTAATGAAACATCTCACTGAACAATACAGGCATCCCCCACTTTTCGAAAGTTTGCTTTACGACACTTCGCTTTCACGAAAGACCTACATTAGTACCTGTTTATGCTAACTGAAAGAAATCCGAAGAGGATTTTCGCTTTTATTTAAAAAAAGGTGAAAAGCAAAAATAGAATTCAGCGCTTGTTTTGCAGCAAGCTGTTACTGTATAGAGCAGGGTTCAGCAACCCGCGGCTCCGGAGCCGCTTGCGACTCTTTCATCTCTGTGCTGCGGCTCCCCGTAGTTTGTTAGTTTTTGAAATGTAATTCGAAATTTGAAGATTATGGTGATCTTGTACAATCTAAATAAAACATTGTGGCGACCCATTTCCTGGCACATCCGAAGCGGTTCACAATTAGCCACTGTTCCGGCTAAGGGAGATAGCCTACGGGGGTTTGTGAGTACGTGTCTTTTGGAGCATCCGCGCCCACGGGGGGCGGGTTGAGGGAGGCTTTAAAGCAAGGCTGTTTAGTTCGAATAAAGTTATCTTTGACTGCAGTGTCGTTATTTTAGCGCTGCGTGTAGCACACCACTACAACGTGTTTTTTATCGCTATTAATATACGTCACCACTGCCAATGCCTGACACCCACCAGTGCAAGATATCTTTTAATTTTTCGATCCAAGGTAGGCTAACTATGGAGTAACCTTCAACCCAACGTCTTTTTTTCGGAGTTCAAAATGTTTTTGTTGCATGCAGAAATGTAATTTCGTTTTCTCTGCAGGAGTTCATCAATTTCATAAAAGCAACACATTATAGTTTGTTTATACATAGCATAAAGGCAAAAAAAAACCGTTGTATGCAGTGTTATTTCATTTTAAATGTCCAGCGGGTTTTGTGGCTCCCAGTGTTTTCTTTTCTGTGGGAAATGGGTCCATATGGCTCTTTCAGTGGTAAAGATTGCCGACCCCTGGTATAGAGGCAGCGGCGCACCCCGAGCAGCGAGTGGCGCCACCAAGCGCCTTCCCCGGGAACTACACCCAGCATCTCAGTATCAAGCCACCATTGCTTTGAACTGTGTCTGTGAGCATCCGTGCTTTATCTCGATTTATTTTCTGCATCCGTCAGCAGATGTGTCCTAAGGTATCAAAAAAGCCCAAAAGAGCTCCATAAGGGTGTTACGCTTAGTGTAAAACTGGATGTAATTAAGCGTTTCGATCATGGTGAACAAAATAAAGACATTGTGCGTGCATTGAACTTGCCTGCGTCCACCATTTGGTATGATTTGGTAGGTTATTTTTTTGGGTCTGGGAACGCTCAAAAATATTTCCCATATAAATTAATGGTAATTGTTACTTCGCTTTACGCCATTTCAGCTCATGAAATGTTTCATAGGAACGCTCTACTTTTGGATAGCGGGGGGAGCCTGTACTGGAGAGAATTGTACTGCATCATAAAATTCTCAAATGAGATCATGAAGAATGCATCAGATGTATTACGAGATAGACACGCCGTTCCCCCTGAGCTGCGCGGTTTTGCGGCCCCGTCACAACAGAAATGCTCCTGTGCACATAGCCTTTGTTACCACACAGCTGGAATTTTCGTAACATGTAAACGTTTGAAGTTCTGTGCAGTTTTCAGGGCAGGTAATAATTTCCTGACAAGAGCAACAGCTGGTCAGCGCAGCGGTAAAAAAAAATTAGAGGAAACGTTGCACAGAGATGGAAAATGTTGATCATCACAACTTACATGCAACTAGGAGGAAAATCCTTTGCTGCTTTTTTAACTATAAGTAATTGCAGCTCTGCATACCAGAAGGATTAACAGATCAGACTGGTGGAAGCCTGAGAGAATAACTGCCCCCCCAAGTCAGAATTAACTCAGGAAAGGCCATGCATACATGCAAAACTGGGGGGGCGGGTTTAGAACCCTCCATGGGCTATCCAAAGCAAGGCTAGAAGTGACCAGCATGTGGTGAAATGCAAGCTGAAGTTGGAAAAGGGAAAGCAATTCCAACATAGCAGAGATGTTACAAATATTGTCGATGACCACATGAGCTGCTGAGAAAGAAACACCCCGCTTATGGAGGAGTGCTCGTACAATGTGGATTGTGAAATCGTTTTGACAAACAGTTCACAATATAGAACACGTTGAAGGTCCAGGGAGTGGACAAAATGAGCCATATAAGAACAAAGACAGGTTGACATTCAGTACCAGATGTAATGTACCTGGTGCCAAATGGAGGTCAGTTCTGTGGAAGGAACACACATTAATTATGTGTATGCCAAAGTGTTTACACAAGGACAATCAATAAAAATACAACATGACAAAGGAACAATGCAATGATTCCAACCCCCACCCCCCACCAAACATCCAATGTAAGTTTGCATCCACAGGGCAGTGCATTTATAATCAACACATCATGTAATATTAAAATGTAAGATACAAAATACACACATGCTCATTGAGTAGAGAGCTATAATGTGGATTTCACTGGAGCAGACAGAAAAATGTCATACAAAAACTTGCAATTCAGCAAATAGCACTCATGAAGTTGCACTATAAAGGGTCATATTTGATTCAATGAAAAGAATCCTCAGCTGCATAGCACACAATGCACAATTATATGTTTCTCATTGAATAAGACAGAAGGCAAATCACTACCACGTGGTCCGAGATGGGAAGAGGTAGCTGATGGTACTACCAACAAGGTACATCCTAATGACTTAAGCTGGGCGGTATAAGCACGAATGAAGGTGGCCACAGAAGACATTGCTCCTCCTACAAACCACACAGCTTGACATGTTCTAAGGAAAATTTGTCCAAATGGACCTCTGAAAAGTAGCTGCCTGACCAAAATAAAAAGGGAAGTATTTTAGCAGAGCTGCAGAAGGCAAACAGTCTTGAGTGTGCAATAGCAAGTGGCACCTGTTGAGAGGAACTGATGGTCCACTTGCTTTGACAGATCAGTCACTAGATACTGTGAGAGAAGAATAATTCTTTTTGGAATTGACGCCAGAGTAATTCCTGCAAAGACTGGACACTGCACTTGATGGCCAGTGGGGTAAAGACTGCAGCAGATGACACAGTGGATTTTGGAGGAGGGGAAACAAAGGAAGAAGGAAAGTTAGATTGTGACCAAAACCTTACAGCCTGATGAGCAGATGCAGGGAGTAATACAATAAACAGTACATCACAGGGCCTTTGATGAATTAACTAAACACCTAACCAAATTCATCCCCTCCTCATTGCAATAACCATATCCCTCCCTCGTGTCCCTAGCTAAGTGCTTTTTAAATATTTCCCTCCACTACTATCTTTGGCTGGGCATTCCATGCTCAGACCACTCACTATGTAAAAAAAGATAATTTGCCCCACATAAGCCTTTTAGCTTGTCCCCTCTCACCTTGGATATCCTCTAGAATTACATATTTCAACCCTGAGAAAAGATACTGGCTATATATCCCATCTAGACCTCACATAATATTATAAATTTCTATACGTCTTCTATAAACTTCTATGCATTCTTATTAACTTCTCCTCTCAGCCTCTGCCACTCCAGAGAAAACCCACTTTGTTCAACATCTCTTTCTTGTCCTCTAATCCAGGCAGTGTCCTGACAAACAACTCTTGCACTCTCATAAAGAAGTAACTCTCCTTCATAGGTCACTTAATCACTACAGGTACTACAATAGTCAAGGCAGTAAAGGAGATGCTGTCCCTGATGGATGTTGCAGGATATATTGCCCTTTGGGTTTATCAACCAACTGAGCAAGTCGCTGCCCCACATAAATGAGATGTGTAAGCCACTCAGACAGCAATGCAAGAAAAATGTTAAGGTGGAATACGTATAAACAGGCAGTGAAATTAAAGAAGCATCAGAAATTTTGATGATAATAAGGAGTTAACATTTCAGGTAAAAAAAAAATAAGAATCTGGGAGTTACCACCTCGCAATATCCTCATCCCACCGAACACATAGCAGAGCTTTGATGAACAGAGAACATGCCACGTGAGGTAGAGGATACGAGGGGTCACTAAGCATTGTATTTATTAAGAACTGTACAAATTTTACCAAGAAGATATCCCATAAACAACAAATTAACTTTGTACATAATAAAAATATCAAGTTACTAAATAATTTAAACAATTTCAGTGAGAATCTGAGTTTGCATGCTGAACTTTCATGTAGCCTCAGCTGTCTTAACACCTCGAACTTCGAATGGTGTGGTTAATTCAGCATGGGAACTACTAGCTATTGCAGTTCCTGAGGAACTCGCACTGTTCTTTAGGCTTCTGAGGAGAGTAATTTATGATAGTTCTCGTGACTGTGGTCACACAGTATTGTCCTGAGAGTTTGGCATGATTTTCAACAAGTGCAAAAAAAAGCTCTCATTCTCCACATTCAATTATGAACTGCATGGTTAACTATGAAGGAGACCATATCCCATGAAATAACAGGTAACTAAACTGGCTAAGTGGAGAAAATATAGCCAAGGGAATTATAGTTTGGCATACTGCAGGAGGAAACCATATGAGCAGAGTACTGTTACACTATATGGGGGAGTAGATTGGTAAGTACAGGTCATGAGTTCAATCTTCGTTTCGGGCCTAGACACTGATGAAGGATTTTGGCCCGAAATGATGACTGTTTATTCCCAACTATAGATGCTGCCTGACCTGCTGAGCTCCTCCAGCATGCTGTGTTCAATGCTCTAGACTTCCAGCATCTGCAGTACCTCTTGTGCCTATGAATTAGATCTTGAAGCTTCAAGCAAAGTCGTGTATGGGAGTTGAATAATTTTAAAAATGACTTGAAGGAGCAGTATTGAATCAAATCAAATATTCTGCATTGTTACTGTGGCTTAAGTATAAATATCACTGCCAGAGTTCAGGCCAGGAGGCAAAAGGTGTATGCTGACATTTTGATCGAGACCCTGCACGGGGACTGAGAGGAAAGCAGGAGAGATTGCCAATAGATTGCAGTACAAAGTGGGGATGGGATAGAGGTGATGGCAATAGGAGGAACCAGAGTGAGAGGTTTGTTTTATTCAGTTATGTTTCAGAAGAAATCACCTTGCCACCTTTACCTCCATTTCCTCCTCCAGGTGCTATCCAGCTTCCTGTTAAATGCACCCATGCTAATCACTGCCCCTCCTGCTTGTGATAAGAGCTCTACTCTTTACTGTACAGTCAGTGTTCCATTGCTTACCATCCTTTCAGTAATGAAGTTTTGCCTGAACTCAATACTTGATCTTAGAACCTCTAGCTTATGTCTCTCCAGTAAGTGGGAATGTCCAGCCATTTCTTAGTTTTGACTTTCATTCAAGTGAGTACAGCCCCAAACTGTTCAGACTTTCTAGATAAAAACCACCTTTCGTAGCACTGGTTTCATCAACGGGGTTTTTGGAAAATCACTTTCTTTCATGGCTCAGTATCCTTTCCAGTGAAAAAGACCACAATACTGCAGTTTTTCATCTGTGCCCCAGTCACGATCCAATCGAAATTATCACCAATAATTTGAGAACGAAGCTCATTAAATTTTGTCTGACCAGCACTAATAATTCAAACCTTGCTGACCTACTTTATAAAATGAGAGGGACATTAGTTTATAATTCAACCAAATGATTTCATTTGAAATCCTCCTTTTTAAGACTTGATCTCAAGATATGGGTGGTGCCTCTATTTATTACCTGCCTTAGCAATAGGGGTAAGTCACAGCCTGCATCAAGTTTAAAACCACACTGCAACTGGCAGTCTCACAAGAACTACCAGAAATAAAGCCTTACTCTGATCCATCGGTTTACCAGCTGGCACGGCCTCTGGTCTCAGTTTACTTAGACTGCCACGAGTTTAACTTCCCTAAATTTGTTTATTTACTGACGTTTTAAAGTAACGTCGATGCATTTTGCAAGTCAGCTAATATTGAGAACATTCAAAAGGAACCTCTGTAGAAGAATCAGATATCCTTCCAAGACTAATATCATAATTAAACATTACAGTCTCAAGCTAAAACAAGACAGACTTTATCAACAGCAGAGACAGCTGGATTCCATTCAGTGCACTCACTCGTATACAGAAGTAATATTTATAAGTCTTTAAATAGTCATACAGAAAACGTATGGTGAATTTTATCACATAATGTGTTACATGCCACATTTATCCCTTGTGCTCGCAAGCATTTCTCCAGCTCACTGCACAGACTGAGAATTTCAGGTTTATTATTTTCAACCCAAAGCTGATCGCTTTTCACAGACACCCTCTATAAACCTGAGTGATTTATGAACTAATCACGCGGTAAAATATCCTGAAAACCTTACACCAAATTATGTGTGCCAGTAAAGGTTTAGTAACATGATGCTTGTCTTCAGCCCACAAAACTGAAAATCAGAGCTAGGCCGGTCATATACACTAGTCTGGAAATTCGGTGAGGTGCATACCCTTAACAGCTGTGCATAGGATAACATCAATACTTAAACACCACAATTTTGCAGCACTGCTGGGAAAATTTGGCTATATTTTCCCCAAGAGACCATCATTGAGTATTCTCAGGATCAGAGTACTCATCACTCCCAGCCCCCAATGATGTTGAAACTCCCAATCCAATTTTACATCTCTTTTTCACCTCTTCTTCCTGCCTCTCCAATTGTGCAGTTAACCCCTGAGGGCTCAGCTCATGCTACCAACTTCCCCCTCACCCCACCAACTTGGCCACCTACCTGACTGTCAACAGCACTCTCAGATCCTACTTTGAGCACAGCAAACTTCCATTATACCCTATCCCACAAGATGACGCACAGGC
Organism: Hypanus sabinus; assembly: GCF_030144855.1. Classification (NCBI taxonomy): domain Eukaryota; kingdom Metazoa; phylum Chordata; class Chondrichthyes; order Myliobatiformes; family Dasyatidae; genus Hypanus; species Hypanus sabinus. The sequence continues at coordinate 28,293,281 of NC_082714.1, read as the reverse complement.
ACAAAAGGAGACTTGCATGTTGAAATGCTAGGTCTCTCCCATTCAAGAGGAAGGCTAATCAAACCAAAGATGCAAAGTCAAGGTAGGTTTATTATCAAAGTACATATGCAGTATTACAACCCTGAGATTTGTCTTTCCCACAGACAGCCAGGAAACAAAGAAAACCATGGAACCCGCTCAGAGAAAAACATCAAACCCTGCCCCCCGTGCGCAAAAAAAAGAGAGCAAGAAAATACAGAATATAAAACACAAAATCAAAAGAGTCCAGGCATATTCAGAAGTGAAAACAAATATAGGATGACAATTTGGGGGTTTGAAACGTTTCAAAACTTGGCACCACAGAAAGGATGATGATGTCATCAGACAAATGCCTGATGGACGTGAAAGAAGCAACGTTACTTCAGATGCTTATTGGATTTCCCTCTCCCCTGAAGTCAAGGCCCAATGCCTCTCCCAATCCCTTGCCTCTCCAGGAACCTCAGAACTAAGCAGCAAGCATCAACAACAAGGTAATCAACACCTTCCACTTGCTCCCAAGGCTTTTGTCCCAGGCTAATGTAATGGACAATGACAATGGTACAACTAAACCAGCTGCTGGTGTAGTGGAGCTCTGACCAACCAGAGCCTCTGCTTGGTTACAGTACAATGTCTGGCTCATAGTGTCCAGGTCAGCTTTATTGGTATACTTGCATTAATTATTTCCCAGTGCACTACCTGATGTTAAATAGCTACATAACATTCTTTCATGACTTTAAAACAAGAAAAAAAAAACATTTTAGGGAGTTTATAATGTTTTGCCTTCTACTTTAACCACACATGTAAGCATTTACAAAATTAACTGAACATTGTCTCGTATTTTCCAGTTGGTGAGAATGTTTGACTGTGATTGGCTGCTTAGCTAGCTTGTTGCTGGGAGTGGCAACAGGCAGCAAAAAAAGGAGATTTTTTTGCCACAGATTTGCTGCTGGTCACAAAGTCCAGCAATAAAGTTACAGTGGAATGACTTTAAAAAATCAACACGTAACTTTCCATATCCCAGCAAAGTGAGTGCTGCCCCACATTATTGGATTAACTTCAAATAACCCACCTTGTCAGGTCAACAAGCTTAATTGTTATTGATTGAAACTTAAATTCATTTCAGTTTTTGCATTCAAAATTCTGTTGGATTTATGCATCTGTAGCAGATGCATGATACTTTACCATTTACCCTATACTCCCCCTGCAGAACAACCTGCCAGCAGAAATATCCTCCATTACATTCAATTTTATTTTGGGGAAAAGATTAGCAAAATGGATTGATATTTTAGTTGCTGGTTAGTTAGCCACTTAAGTAAATTCTACTGAACAGAGATATTTCCTTCTTTCTCTGTAATATTTTCTAATTTATTTGGACACTGCAATATAATATTAATATTTGTTAATAAAATCCAATGGAATAATTTATTAAACTTTGATCTATTGTTAAAAAGTTTCAGCAATGATGCTTAACAATAATCTAATGCTTATATTCAACATAGTACAGTTGGGCAAATAAGTCTTTAATACAGTTTAAAATCTTTCCTCCAGCTACAGCTACCTCCTCGATCTTTTCCTTCACACATACACTGTATTCATTCCAATACTGCTATACTATTGTCCTGTCAGGAAATACCTGCCAAGAGTTCTTGTATCTGCTATACTATAATGAAGGAAATCTTCTTCACAAGCTGAAAAATGTATGCTCCAAATCTCAAGGTAACCAACAGGAGCAATGAAATGGTGTGCCATTTACCTTTACTGGCATACATCTGGAAGAATTCATGTTTTAATCAGCTTGATTGGAAAGAATTAACATTTTTTGTTATCTGAAGCAATTGTATTCATTACAAAAAATTCTGATCGACTTTTGAGAAAGCAATGTCTCTTAAAATGTCTATTAAAATACACACATTGGATTCCTACACAATCATCCACTTCAGAGGAACAGTATCAAAAGAAATACTTTAAACTATAATTAAAATTCCACAGCACATACCTCAGTATGAGCCAAATTATGCCGGACAAATGTTAGATTTTATATGGCTAAAGGCCTGTGACCAACTGTGGGGAGCATTTTTTGACCTGTTTATTGTATATAAAAACTTAGGTTTGCACACATTTCACCTTAAAGCACCCTATAGTTGCAAGTGAATTTCTTTCATTTTCTACAGAAACTATCGTACTGTACGATAGATATCATCCCACCAATGGTAGCAATGCTGAACCTTAGCTTTGCTAACCAACAAACCTACACATCTTCAGTCTGTGAGAAGAAACCCACGCGGTCACAGGGAAAGTGTGCGAGACAACACCCAAAGTCGGGATGGAGCCTGTGTCTCTGGCACGGCTGGGCAGCTGCTCTACTAACCACACCATCATTCTGCCTACAGCAGGCTTCAATCCACGGCTGGTTTTTACTTGCAGAGCGAGAGGGCAGATGTTAGTAATGTTGCTGCCTGTGGCTCTCACAGCCTTTGGGATTCATGTATCATGACTTGAAACTTTCACTCGTAATCCAGGAGTTATCCCCTGGAGTCTGGCTCATTCTCACCCCTCAACCAACATCACTAATACACATAATATTGCCATGAGCTCATCCTTGGTTGGGGAAGGAGGGGTGGGGAGTGATGAAATGCTGCTCGCTGTGACTTGGCTGCCAGGTTTCCTACATTACATCAATGACTGCACAGGCAGAACTTTACCAGTCGTAAATTGCTTTAGGATATTCAGTGTGAACATTGCTTAAGCATGATTAATTATTAATTAACTTATTAATTATCTTTTATCTGTCTATCTTGCATCAAATAATCTGATTTTTTGCCAAAAATGTGGTAAGTTCGTAAGGTTCTGTGCAATCAAGAGAATGTAACTGTTCAAATAACAAGAGGTGCTCAATTTCTAGATGGATTATATTATGGAATGAATTTATTGTCTCAGTTCTGAATAAAAGGAACAAAACAGGGCAGTATCAGGGCAATACCCTATACTACGTCTTCTTTCAAGACAATTTACCTCTCTGCTGGTTTTGTGTGGACTAAGGTGGCTGATGGAACCAATGTTGGAGCGGCAGATGGGGAAGGCAGTTGTTGAAGAGGTGACGGTAGATGCAGTCAAACTCAAATAATTTGTTATCCATCTATTTGGAAATCCGACTCATTTGGCAGCGAGCTCATTGGCTGTTGATTCCCACACACTGTTTAACATGTTCAATTCTGTAAAATGGTTTCTTCTCAAACTGCAATTTATTGGAAAACTATCCAACCTTTTGTCTGCATAAAAATGACATTTAAACTAACACCTCATTAAACTACATGCAGTAAGTGAGATGTTCGAAGTTTACTGTTTAACATTATGGCTCCCTTTCACACACCAGCTCCTCTACTCCTTGTGGCATGCTGGATCCCCAGTGCCTGGCTTCCCATCCACTCATCGCATCGCTGATGAAGTTAAACTCACCAGTTTCTGTTTCCTCTGCCCTCTTTAATTTAATCGGGGCCTTGTTCTCCCACATTCCCTGTAATCTTATCTGGTTCACTGGAAAATTTATTGTTCCCATGTGTAATAGTTAAGGAAACATTGAGTTGCCATGTACTGGAATACTGAAAAGCATTCCAATAATTTAGTAAACGGGCTGGTCTGATACTACCAAAGTCCTGAGTGGATTGAATTTTACTGAAGCTTGTTTGCTCCTGCTGCTTATATAGAACCCGTGAAGTTTCCATCACTTTAAGGTATCCTATACTATCCTGAATGCTTCTTCTCGACTTTAAGTGGTCACAGGCCAGTGATTCCCAGGAGTCAATGGGGGTCCTGCCTCCCTTCAAGGAGGCTTTAAACTCTATCTTGAGCTTTTGTTTATCTGCCTGGCAATCTCTTTCCACAGCAAAGCTCAGAGCAGAGGTTTAGACTTGGGTCGGGGTTTCAGGCTAACAAGGCTACAGGCAGCTCAGTGTAGTGGAACTGGGGCCTTGGTACTGGGGATGTCGCATAGGAGACAGCACAGGTCTTATCCTTCCCATTAATAAAGAAGATTTTGTGGAGATAGCATTGATGGTATTTTCCAAGGCTTTAAAATAATCCAGATCTCAGTAGCACACAGGAGGTAGGGGTTATTGCTGGCCGGAACAGTAAGTGGAAGATAAGATGAAAGTGAAGTGGAAGGTGTGACTTCACCTAGTTTACAAATACCCAAGATCAGCATTAGCTGAGATATTTATCAGATTTCACTGCTGGAATAACTTTTCTTAATAACTTCCAGAGTAAACATGTTCCTGCAATTGCTAGGTTACTTGATGCACAAATTTTAGCTGAACCCTGCAATAAATACAGACAAAATGAATGGACTAAATTTAGGATTACTTCAGGCAGCTGCACTGAACGTAAACATAAAAGAAGCAAAGGGCTCTCCTATTAAACTTGCAAATAATAATGATCTTTTCTCATTACTTCCCCTCAGGGTAACTTGGCCGCACCTTTGTGTGTCTGAAACTCCCCAGCTTGGTGCATGGCACAATTGATAGGACTTGAAAAGCTGAAGTACGGAGAGCAGCCCCAAAATTATTCTACAAGAGTCTAAAATATGTTTCACGTAGCCCCCAACATTCACTCTTCCCCTTACCCTTTCCAAAGCCAAGAGCTTGGATATGACTGGAAGAGCAAGCTGTGTTGCCTTCTTCCCTCAACAGGCCTTGTTCTCTAAGCCCAGCCAATCTGAAAAACCAAAGATATATCTCTGAAGTTGAAATAGAGTCCAGAGAAAATTAGATATGACCTAGTGAGAACAAAGAAGTGGATATCTGTCAAATCAAGATGTCATGTGCTTACTAGGTTTCCAAGCCAGGACTGGGTTTAGTAGCAGGCTACACACCTGGCCATCCTCCCCATATACAGGCAACTGATCAGCTCATGAAGGACAATCAAATATCAGTTGTACCAGTGATGCCCATGTCTGCTACTGCTGGTATATTAGGTGATAGCCCAGGGTATTAATGGTGGTGGCAGCATTATTCTCTGATCCTTACCTCAGCACAGGTCACTGATAATCACTGGCTGACAGCACCCATGAAAACATACTCCACCAAGCGCCAATATCTTCACGGGGTGGGTTGAAGGATAAAGGGAAGAAAATTAGAAATTTTGTCAACGTTACTTAGACATTCCAGTCGTTTGGAATTTCCCCAATGGGCACCAGGCAGTTCTCAGAAGTGAAAACTGAAAATACAGCCATTAAATTTAAAATCAAGTTCTCTGCCAATACTATTGGAATAACAGAACTGTAGAATTGTTGCAGTACAAAAGGAAACCATTTGGACCATCATGTCTATACAGTTTCCCCATCAGACCCATCCTCTCACTTTTTCTGTATCATCTTGCAAGCTATTCCCTCCCAATTCTGGTTACCTAATTTTATTTATTAGTTATTTATTTACTTGGTGTTATAGTACGGAACAGGGCCTTCTGCCCCACCAAACGCACCGCCCTGCAACCCACCCAGTTTATTTAACCCTACAATGAGCAGTTAACATACTAACCTTTGGATGGAAGGAAACTGGAGCACTCAGAGGAAAGCCACAGGTATCAAGGGCAGAATATATAAACTCCTTAAGATGGTATCAAAACTAAATTCAGAACTCCAATGCCCCGAGCTTTAATAGTGTTAACTAACCTCTACAGTACCATGGTGCCAGCAATATATTATGGAATATTTTCCCAATACACTTTGAAGACAGACTGATTACATTCCCAGCACCTTCACAAGACCTGAACTCCATATACTAATCACCCTCCGCATAGTAAAAGTTTTTTGCAGATCCCCTTGTATATTTTGCTCAAAGCTTTAAATCTGTGTCCCCAGCTCCTCGAGCCATTCGCTAACAGGAGTTACTCACCTAAACAAACCATGATCTAACTTCCTTAACTCCTAGGCCAGCAACTCCAACTTATCCCATCTAAACTTAAAAATTCCTCATGCCTGGAACCATTCCAGTAAACTTTGTTTTATCAGATCACCAGAAACATTCACTGTAGTCAGTTATGGCTAAAACTGCATTTTGTAAACATTTGACATAATCTCCTGATTTTCCATCTGTTCATAAAGCCCAGAATTCCACAATTGCCTAATTATAGTAAAGTAAGTTTGAACACAAGTTGTCACAGATCAGAGAAAGTTAGTCTAGATAACCAGTGCCCAGTGAAAATAACAAACTCACTTCACATCTTTCATCTTTCAACCCCTCAATCATTCACAACAGGCACAGCATGATCTAACTGGGGCCACTTTTCAATTTACAATGGAACTTTTACTCATGCCACACAATGATTCCTTTGAAAGCACACAGCAGGCCCCAATCGGGATAAGTTATTGGAAGGAATGCTCAGGGAATGGCAATTAAATGCAGTCCATGAAAATCAGGTATTGACATGCAGGGAAATGTTGAGGGAGCAACATTACAGAAAACTCTTGTGAGAGAATCTGGAATATTGGACAATAGACAGATCATAAGAGAGTTTAGGGAAGGTCAGACATTCACACACCGTACATGGCCGTGCATCTGCTAAAACTATGGAATTATTTGGAATGAACTGCAGCCAATTGAATACATCACAGACACAAGATGTTCCATAACTACTGTGACGAAGAGTGCTCAGTAACACACTCGTTATACATGTACATTTACATACACACACAAACATTGCCTTGTCAATCTGTGGTCATTACACTGGAGTGTGTGCACTTTAATGTCTTCCCCAGTATATTCTCACAATGGCTCCAAAACTGAGCTGATGCACTCGAGTGGCTTTCCGATGCTTTCCCCACTGTACCCGGTTGAATATTCGATTTCTTTCGCAATGGAGATGGGTAAATGTACATATGTTGTTTGTATACTGTATTTAAGGTAGATCCTTCCGTTTATTTTGTAATATGATTGTAACTACATTGTGGGGTGCATCATATTCTGAGGTATGTGTAGTCTTTAGGTTAACTTTGTTGGTAATTAAAGATGATACGTTCTGTTGCCTAATAACCGGGGATCTTCGTTCTCAGTGGGAGAGAAATCAGGGCTGCCAACAGTTCACTTTGGGCAATGTATGGAGTTAATATTGTGTTTTCTGGCAGATATTTTTTGTAAATATCGGCAGTTTTCTTTTCACTATTTTTGCTAATTTTTGTAAGTTTGATTTTTGACACACTGAATAAATGTTCTTGCCTTAAAGTGCTGATTGACTCCAGCCATTTTTCCTTTGATCAAAACCCACGTACCTAACAACTACTTTTCTCACAATAGGATAGTGATAAGGTTTAATGCCTTTGGCTGCTTCATACCCAAGGCTAGTCAGGACTGAATTGCTACATACTGTATATTTAGTACTTTACCAAGTGTTACAGCTGGAAAAAATGCTGCCACCAAGAACCACTCTGTGTGAGGCCCTGGCTACAAATGTGATGAGCAGCAGGCAAGGAGAATCCGCATTTAAACCCACAAATTGCAGAACAGCCAAGCATGCAGATAGTAGAGCACCTTGCACCTAATTACAATAAAATAGACACTGAGAACTCCTGCTTGGAGTCCATCCAGCTTAGAAATGGACACTGAAAACTTGTAGGAAGGCAGCGTTCCATGCTCGGAAACAGCAGACTTCCTCATCTTCTCAACAGGTTATCTGTGTACAATATTGAAATTTCATACATCATAAAACACACCCTAACAAAGAACAGATTTGGAAGGCATTTTCCAATTGTATATAGCTCTGGGCAGATTCTTTGGGAAATGAATAGGCACAGTCCATTTTCAAAACAAACTGACGAAATTATAACTGAGGATCAGCCAGAATTGCTCGGCATCCTCCACTTGTTGTATAAGTGCAGCAAAAACAATTCAAATAATGGCATGTCTCACTACTAATATAATATATATATTTAAGGTAATCAATCTAAATGTTGTTCCAAATGCCAGCCATATGCCCTGTGCCAATGATCTTTCCCCAGGGATGACTAAGTCCACAGGGAGGCAGTGAAATGGTCTCCTGGGATTCTTCCATCTGTGCGGCACGACTCATTCCATCTCCAAATTTTGCTCCTTATCTAAATCACTCAATATGCCTCAGCTTCACAACAGTCAGCTGGAGAATGCTGCTTCAGCAATGCTGGTGTCGCACCTTTCAGCAGTTGGTGGATGGAGGCTAAAATCAGAGCTGTACGTAAGGTAAATGTAAGTCGGCCTTTTCCATTGATGTTGGGTGAGACTAGAACTAGACAGGTTGAGGGTGAAAAGTGGAATGGTTAAAGGGAACACGAGGGGGAACTTCTTAACTCAGAGGGTGATGAGAGTGTGGAATGTAATTGGCAGGTATGGGTTTGATTTCCTCACTTAAGAGAAATTTGGATAGGTATACGATGGGAGGGGTATGCAGCTCTGGAGGTTCAGGTCAATGGGACTTGGTAAAGTAATAGTTTGGCACAGACTAGATGGGCTGAAGGGCTTGCTTCTGTGCTGTAGAGTTCTACAGCTCCATCAGTAAGGGTTTTTTCTCCATCTTGCCAACTGTAATGCAAAGTGCATCAATCCCCGAATGCCTTCCAGCTGACTCTCTCTCCCCTCCGAAATGAAAGTGGTGATGTCAGCCCAGGATAGAATCGAACAGTTCTCCTATTAATCAGCACAACCACAAGTGGAATGGGTACCACGGCAGGATAATGTCTATCAAGGCTCAGGGTATCAGAACGGCCTTTTGGAAGCACAGTGAGTTGGTCAAAGGGGAGGCTGCACAATCTCAAAGTTAGTGCGACCTTCAGTGCTGAAGCAATCCTCCCTCACTCGATGCTGTGCTTGGCTAGTGTTGCTCTTTGGCACCTTTGCTGACTTGCTATGAAGTTGGTGAGGCTGCTATCCCTCCTGGACAATGCTGCTGCCAGACTGATGTGGTGGCACTCTGGGTGGTCATTGGCACTTAATGGGCTTTGCCTACCTTTGGATAGGTCTAGCTGGTGGTCCCGGTGGGTACCAGTACACTATACTCACACAGGTTGTGGCAGAAATGGAGGCATGAGGCTTGGAATCGTTACCAGTTTGGAACAGGCTGCGCTATTTCACATTGAACCAAGGGAGGCCTGGCTTGACAAGCTGATTTATCAACACAGGTATTACTATGAAAGGGCATGTGCTTAAATTGAAAAATCTGAAGCTCCTTCAAATAAGTCCTACCTTATGAAATCTTCCAGCAATTCATTGATTTGCACCCCCCTCCCAAAATGTTACTTAGCATCCACCATCTGATATTAAGCAGACCAGTTAAAATGATCATAAAATCCTTTTAACCTGCTCCTCAGTAACACAACTGATCACTAAATAATTGCATATAAATTGAATATATAAATTCCCTGATGGGTATGGAGTTTAGAAACTGCAACAGGAATAATAAGCCTAACAAATGGAATTTCCACAGTACTCCCCAGAGACATTTCAAAATTATCTGCATTATTTTGGAGGCAATGGTAAATTCTGCTTCATTTATAACTTTCAGCGTGGCAGAATTTGCTGAGAATGATAGGAATTTTCTGTTTTCATTTATCTATTTTTAATGCAATAGCTTAGTTTACATTCAACAGGAGAATCTGTATGCAAAGCTTTTCGCATGTTTTTCTTACCCATTTCATACCCCTACTGTCGGATGACAGGATGGCATTTGCTACAGAGTTTCACTTATGGAAATACAAATCCAGGTAACCCAAAATCCTTCAGAACAGGAAAGAAATGGGAGGTATACTGACATAGAAAGATGGAGAGAGGCCTCAAGAATATGTCAGTTGACCTTTTTTTATTCTAGTCCATGGGTTTCCAACCTGGGGTCCACAGACTTTTTTTATTAAACAAAATATACTTTATTCTAAAATAAAATTATATACAATAACCATTCAAAGACTTTCAATTCTTTTCAGTTGGTACCATTACTGTCTTTACATTTTCAAAGTTCAAATGTTTTGCCACCCACGTGGCACTTTGTTCTTTCATATTTACATTCAGGGGGTATACCCCCAACCCCCCACCCCTCCCCTCCCACAGGAGAAGAACCCTAGATTGTAGTCCTTCCCCACCGGGCCGTTGCGGTGGCTGCACTGAGTTTCAGTGTGTCCCTCAGCACGTACTCCTGCAGCTGAGAATGTGCCAGTCGGCAGCATTCCCCCATGGACATCTCCGTGTGCTGGTAGACCATCAAGTTTCGGGCCGACCAAAGAGCGTCTTTCACCGAGCTGATGATCCCCAGCAGCGTCCCCGGGAACAGCCCGTAGATCAGAGAGTCCTCTGTTACGCAGCTGCTGGGGATGAACCTCGACACTGCCCCTTCCATCCTCCTCCACACCTTCTCCGCGAACCCACAGTGAGCAAAGAGGTGGGTCACCGACTCCTCCTCACTGCAGTCCTCCCGTGGGCAGAGGCACGTGGAGACGACGTTCCGGGCATACAGGAGGGATCGGACTTGGAAGGCCCCTCTCACTGCCAGCCAGGCAAGGTCTTGGTGCCTGTTGCTGAGGGATGACGATGTGTGTCCATCACATCCTTCTCCTGCAGTGCCAGCAGGACCTTACGTGCTGACCACTGCCTGATGGCCCTGTTGTCAAAGGCGTTGACCTGAAAGAACTTCTCTATGAAGGACCGGTATGGCGACAACGACCAGCTGACAGGGGAGTTGCGCGGGAAAGGGGCCTGACCCATCCTTCGTAGCCAGGGCGACAGGTAGAACCTGGGCACGTAGTGGTACTTGGTGCCCACATACCTGGGATCCACACACAACCTGATGCAGCCACACACGAAGCTGGCCATCAGGGTGAGGGCGACATTGGGGATGTTTCTGCCCCTGTTGTCCAGGGACTTGTGCATGGTGGTCCGTCTGACCCGCTCTATCTTGGATCCCCAGACAAATCTGAAGACGGCTCGGGTGATTTCCGAGCTGAAGGAGCGGGGGACGGGCCACACCTGCGTCAAGTACAGCAGCCCTGACAGCACCTCACACCTGATGACCAGGTTCTTGACCGCTATCGATAGGGAGCGCCCTCCCCACAGCCCCAGTTTCTGTTTCACCTTGGCAGTCCGCTCCCGCCAGTTCCTGTTGCACGCCTCGGCCCCTCCGAACCAGATCCCCAACACCTTCACGTGATCAGCCCTGATGGTGAAGGGGACGCTGGATCGGTCGGGCCAGTTGCCGAAGAGCAAGGCTTCACTCTTCGTGCGGTTGACCCTGACCCCCGACGCCTGCTCGAACTGTTTGCAGATGCTGATCAGCCTGCGAACTGACCTCGGATCAGAGCAGAAGACAGTGATGTCATCCATGTACAGGGAGGTTTTGACTTGGGTCCCTCCACAGCCTGGCAGCGTCACCCCTCTTAAGCCCCCATTCCCCCGATGGCTTCGGCAAAGGGTTCTATGCAGCACACGAACAAGATGGGAGAGAGGGCAGCCCTGCCTGACTCCAGACCTGATGGGGAAGCTTTCTGTTTCCCACCCGTTGACCTGGACTGCGCTACAGATGTCCGTGTAGAGCAGTTTGATCCAATTCTGGATTCCCTCCCCAAATCCCATTTTGGAGAGTACATCCGCCATGTACGTGTGCGATATCCTGTCGAAGGCGTTCTCCTGGTCCAAGCTGACCAGGCAGGTGTCCACCCTCCTGTCCTGCACATAGGCGATGGTGTCCCTCAGCAGCGCGAGGCTGTCTGAGATCTTCCAGCCCGGTACAGCACAGGTCTGGTCCGGATGGATCACCTGCTCCAGTGCAGACTTGACCCTGTTGGTGATAGCCTTGGACAGGATCTTGTAGTCCACATTCAGGGGTGAGATGGGCCTCCAATTTCTAATGTCTTCCCTCTCCCCCTTCTGCTTGTAGATGAGGGTGATGATGCCCTTCCGCATGGATTCTGACATGCTGCCTGCCAGCAGCATAGCGTTGGACACTTCCAGCAGGTCGGGGCCCATCCGGTTCCACAGAGCCGAATACAACTCGACCGGTAAGCTGTCGCCTCCGGGAGTCTTACCCAACTTAAAGGAACAGACGGAGCCAGTCAGCGGCTGCTCCAGACTCTCCCGCTTGCCGTCGTCTAAGACCTGTGTGATAGGTGACAGGAAGTTGCGGGAGGCTGTGGAGTCTGTGGCCTTTTCTCCGTACAGACCGGCATAGAAGGACCTGCAGATCCTCAGTATGTCTGTCTGCGAGGACACGACTGACCCGTCCTCTTCCTTAAGGTTGTGGATCACAGAGCTCCCCCTGTGCACCTTTTGGAAGAGAGACCCTTCGGTTAATGGTAAGGATCCATTCCAAAAAAGGGTTGGGAACCCCTGCTCTAGTCCATCGCTGTTATTACCACATCACTTCAACATTATGAGGAGGAAATGGACTTTCAACAGCAAACTGGGATTATCCATTGGAAATTTGGTAATGAATTTCCTTTCACTAAAATGCTGTAAACATAACTCTTGGACTTTTTTCAAAACACTACAGTTAAGTGCAAAAGTCCTGGCTGCAAACATTATATGCAAATTACACACTTCAGCAGCTTTGAGAATTCCTATTTTAACTGTTCATTGTACGGATGCTAAGAAACAAAGTTTAGAGTCAAAGTGCTCCTTAGTGAAAAAGGAGGTACGACAGGTGCATTTTGAGAAGTTATTCTGTGTTCAAGTAAACATTCCTGCTGATAAAGGAGTTTTGACCTGTATTTGTCAAATTTCTTTAGACCAGGTTATTTCACTTTCTCAAATCCTCTGTATGATCACACTGCCAAGTTGAGTTCCTTTTCCTAAACAAATCAGGGCCAAGAGTGAAGTATGGATGTTTCATGAGCAGGCCCAGAAAACATTAAAGTCTTTTTTATTTAAGGAATAAAGGACTGTCCACGTCTCTTATATCTCACCTAAACAGCCACATGCAACCAAAGCCATGAACCAGATGGCTATAGATCCCATCGGTGCCGTGTGTTATACGAAGCTCAGACCCATGATACAGGACAAGGGACCTTTTGCTTCCATGTCAGCTTTGGCAGCTCTTTTCATCGGAGCACATCTCATTCTCCACTTAAATCCATCCCTAAAATAATTCAGTCATGTTTCATTCCCATCTCGCACGGCTGGTGGATTGTACTGCACTTGCAGAGAGATACTGTTGTGCGTTCAAGACCAGACGGAAGAACGACCACTGGATCTGAGTATGTACTGACTACTACAGCCAGGTGAAGGAATAAACAGGGCCTTAAATAGCTTTGCAGGTGGAATAAAAGATTCCATTACATTCTTCAAAAGACAATTTAGGGGATTTCCACAAGATTTATACTTCAATCAATAACACTCTAAAGCTTGTTGGACATTCCATTAACACTCATTTACAATTTAGCATTACATCAGTGAGAAAACTTTGAAAATGTTTCAACAGTTGTAAAGTTCTTTGGGGCATCTAAAAGACACATTATAAATGTCCATTCCAAGACCATCAGGACAAACCATTATAGAGCAGTCTCTGCTGATCAAAATTGGTCCAGGGTCTCTGTTCCTTGGAGACTCAGGTGAGATACAAGGAAATTGGACTGTCACATCCTGTTGTTCCTTTCAGTATGTTCATCTTTTTCCATGGCAACAGAAGACAGAGCAATGCTATTGGGCAGAATTATCCCAACACTGTAAACATGATGCTGGCTAATTGACAGGATTATTGATCTTCAGCTTTGAGACTGTGAAGAAGTACCCAGTCCCTAGTGAAACAGCACATTCCTGTGTAGGAATATTCCAGTTGCAACCCTATGGTCTGCACATTGTAACATCCCAGAGAGCAGTCCTTCAGCAAAGCTGTTCTGACAACAGGGCAGCTGAAAAAGCTGGTCTCTGTCAACAATTTTTCTTCCTGGATGGTGAGTACATAAACAAAAGAGATTCTGCTGGTGGTGGAAATCCGGAGTAGAACACATAAAATGCTGGAGGAACACAGAAGGTCAGGCAGCATCTAGTAGAGGATTAAGAAGTTGACATTTCCAGTCGAGAACCTTAATCAGGCAACTTATTTCATAAAATCATCACTGCAGCACATGCTGTACATATCAAAAGGCAAAAGAATGAGTTTAATAAAACCCTAGTTCACTTTTGATCAAGTGTCAAAGGTCTGAGGGAAGTTTTAGGGTACAGAAATGTTTATTCATCTATGAACATGGGTATCACTGGGAAAACAAGCATTTATTGGCAGGTACATTGTGTTTTTTCATTCCTCCTTACAAACCACTAACAAAACCTAAACTCTTCTCAATCCTATTGCTCAAATTAACTTATTTTTTGGCTGAAAAAGAACAATAATATCTCCATGTTGCCGCTATTCAACACAAGTCAACTATTTCAGATCTGCTAAATGTCAAAGAATTTCCACCAGCCCCTTAGGCTGGTCTTCAATATACATATATTTTCTAAAATGCAGTATTAGCATTCTTGCAGAGTTACACGAATGTCATTGTGTTACACCAATCGTAGTTGCTCTCCACGCCATGCAGGAAAATAAGCTGCTGTCTCAGACCATAATTGAGCAGAGACTATTCATGGAAGATTTTCCAGTGTGCTGAAGAAACTCGTGTTAGAATTCACATGTGATTAAAGAAAATCATCAGCACAACACATGCTGTACAAATAAAAGGGAAAAAGAACGAAATTGATAAAACCCTGGTTCTCATTTGATCAATAAATATCAAACCAAGCTTGTAAAGTTGAAAAGTCTGAGCAAGAAAATTAGTGTACTATAATGTTTTTCATTCATTTAAGAATGTGGGTATCATTGGTAAAGCCAGATTTTATTGGTCATTCTATTAAATTATCAGAAAACAGCTCATATATTTAACAGGGTGGCAAATATTAATAAATTCCAGAACCTCAAACCTTGCTGGGGATATTGGCCACATTACCAGGCTGATGATTCAATCCATTGCACCCATCAGCGTGAAGCATAAGAATGCAGGCTGCACACACATACTGTGCAGTGGGCTCATTAACGCTCAGTGTCATCTACGGGGAAAAAACCACAACGTAACTCAGTGACTGGTAAGTGTTCTACACGCCCAGTGCCCATTTGAAAAGGGCACTTCAAAAATGCTTCCAAGGCCTCTTAAAGTGGGCAGGAGTGTGTGTGTGTGTGTCCCTCCACTTTCACTATTGAGCAACATTTCTTTGATCCATGAAATTTTATTAGCCAGTGGCCATTAGTATTCTGCTACGTATCTGCAGAGTTGTACGTGTGTGGATATTTCATGTTGTCTGAATTATGTGGGCTTTCCTCTGGGCACTGATCCACGTCTGCAGGTTTTGACAAGGAAGAGAACCAGAGCCGACATACCAGACAGGCACACTGGCATCTTCATCTCTTATTTACCACACTCCCTTTGTAGTTCTTTGTCTGAAGGGGTAGAAGAAACATTTCTACCTGAATTGCCTCAAGATAAAATAAATGTTAAGGTAAGAAGACAGTCTCTAATTAATCCAAAGGGATTCCAGAAATTAATGAATGTGCAATTGTTTGCAGACTTTGTAATGTGACTGTTTGACTGGCCCTCTGACAGCATTCCTGGATTCTGCTTGGCTTTCAACTGGTTTCGCTGATTATTGCTCCTTTTTTCCTTGTTCGTTCACCATGATGAGCCACCCTTTCAGGGCAAGGTTGGATTGCTGAGTGTCTCCAGCACATAATTAGATGGACTGCGTTAGATGTGTGAACAAGGCATCTTTGACCTGAATGATGCAATCACGTGGTGAAAGCTGAGCAACGTTTCGAGTAAAAATACAAGGCAGTAGTTACGTCAACAACCAAGGACTGTTGTCGCTGTCATGGAGGTGAACTTTGGATCTATCCCCACATCAACGTGCTGCTGCTTTATGTAGAGCCAACAATGTGGGAAGAGGCCCCTTGGTTTAACCAGAATAGAGCTTTTCCCTGCACAAGTTTCACTCTTCAACTAAAGCTAAAAATACCTCTTTCTCCCTCAAGTTCCTCAAAAGCATCTATTCAATTCACCTCAACTGCTCTTCATGCTAGTGAGATTCACTTTCTAACCACATTCTGGAAGAAATTTCAAGCGCAAAATGTCACAGGTGAATAGGGTGACCCATAAATCATCTCTCCATTCTGAAAGATAATCTACTGTTGAATTCCAGGTTCACTCCGCTGCCCTTTGCTTGTCCTTGTTTCTGTCTCAAGACAGAATCACTTTCCGTGCACTGCAGCTGCACAGACAGGGCAATGCACATCTCTCACTGCCAATGGCTGCCTCAGCAGCAGGAAACTTACCATTTATCCAGATTGAGTAGAGCATTTTGCTCCTCCTTAGAAGTTTATAATGAAACTTCATTTAACTTTCAATTGTCACACACCAAGCTGTGACCCAACAGTAGTCAAAAGTCCCATGCAAATAAAAATATACAATTGTATTGATTACGACAATTCACCTGCACACTAAAGCCCGTATAATAGAATTAGCGGAGGTTTATAGAGGTGACAAAGCACACACACTATTCTGTGAAGGCAAACATACTGCAAAGACTGTAAGAGTATATAATTATATGCTTGGTGGTGTGAATAAAGACAATACCATATCCTGCTTGTGTAACTGTATACTTTATGAATAATATAATATTTTGGTAGAAATAGGCACATTACAAGTATAATGAAGTATATCCGATAAGGTGAAGAGCTCTCATGATCCTGACCATTTTGCTCTTGGTTTGTGTGTGCTGCATTAGATAGGTAGATGGTCAATGACCAGCCAAATATCCTTTACTACATCATGGTTTAGCGCAGTATATTCATTACCATACATTGTCAGTTGAATGGCAACAGTCTAAAGCAATGATAACATCTAAATAATGCCAAAATCTTACTGAATTGAGGTTAATACTTATCACTGTTCAATAGTTAGAGATGGTGCACAGAGAAAAAGAGTAATGGAAATCACACAATGAAAATGTACACTCTAATATTCATTTCATAAAATACCCAAAACAGCTTCATAGAAGAGTTGTCAAAAAAAGAGTAAAAGTTTGCCACATCAGTGGATGGTAGGGGAGATGGCTAATTGTTCTTTTTTCAAAGAGGTAGATTTCAAAGCAAAGGTTGACAGGAGAGAGGAGACAAAGTAAAGAGAGCAAAATCCAGAGCTGGGGTTCCAGGCATTTCAGAGCTGAAACAGCCACAATTACAGTTATTTCATTTCAAATGTTTGCTTCAATGTTGATTTTCTGAACATATATTTTACATCAAAGACCACAGAAACAGCCTCTCAAATCAACCCTTCGTGAGTTTATTTGACTGGAGTACATCACTTTCATCTATGAAGACTGTGAGATAATCTAACTGAGGAATTTAATAATAAAAACTTTAGGTAGATTCCCTGAATCTGCTCCTTCAAGTGGTAGAAGCTGTAATCTCAGAGATAGATGTTGAGTGAAAAGTGAAATGCCACAATGTGCTCCATGCCTTTTATACTCGTTTTGACCATAAAATATGGAGGAGCCATCACAAACTCCCATTGCCCCCAGTGATCCTGTAATTTCAGTCTCTGAGGCCAATACGCAAGCAGCCTTCAGGAGACTAAATCGAAGAAAATCATCCAACCCAGACAAGATACCCGACCAAGTACTAAAGACCTGTGCTGATCAACTGGCTGGAGCGTTCACTGAGATCCTTAACCTCTCACTTCGGCAGTCTGAGATACCAGCTGCTTCAAGCAGACTTCATTTATACCAGAGCGTGAGAACAAATTGGTAAATTGTCTCAATGAATATCGTCTAGTAGCACTTACATCCATAATAATGAAGTGTTTGGAGAGGCTGGTGATGAATCATATCAACTCCTGCCTGAGAAACGACTTGAGAGTGCACCAATTTGCCTACCAGGGCAATAGGTTCATAGCAGATGCCATCTCATTAGCTCTTCACTCAACCCTGGAACATCTGGACTGCAAAGATGCAT
Source organism: Hypanus sabinus (assembly GCF_030144855.1). Taxonomy (NCBI): domain Eukaryota; kingdom Metazoa; phylum Chordata; class Chondrichthyes; order Myliobatiformes; family Dasyatidae; genus Hypanus; species Hypanus sabinus. The sequence continues at coordinate 28,275,284 of NC_082714.1, read as the reverse complement.
ACATGAGGATGCTCTTTATCAATTACAGCTCAGCATTCAATACCATCATCCCCTCAAAACTAATCAATGTCAGTCACTACCTCCTTGTGCATTTGGAGCCTCAATTTCTTCACTTGCAGACCCCAGTCAGTTTAAATTGGCAAAAACATCTCCTCCATGATCTCTAACAGCACAGGTGCACTACAAAGCTGTGAGCTTAGCCCCCTCCTCTACTTGCTTTACACTTATGACTGTGTCGATAAGCACAGCTCTAAAGCCATACTCAAGTTTGCTGACGGCACCACAGTCAATGAATCAGCATAGAGGAGGGAGATGGAAAATTTGGCTGAGTGGTGTCACAGCAACAAACTCTTACTCAATGTCAGCAAGATCAAGGGTCAGCAACTTTAAATTCCTCAGTGTTATCATTTCAGAGGATCTATCCTGGGCCCAGCACACAAGAGCAATTACAAAGAAAGCACAGCAGTGCCTCTACTTCCTTAGGAGTTTGCAAAGATTCTGCGTGACCCCTAAAACTTTGACAAACTTCTATAGGTGTGTGGTGGAGAGTATACTGACTGGCTGCATCACAGCCTGATATGGAAACACTGGTGCCCTTGAACTGAAAATCCTACAAAAAGTAGTGATGTGGCCCAATCCATCATGAGTAAAGCCCTCACCACCATATCTATACAAAGCTTTGTTGCAGGAAAGCAGCATCCATCATCAGGGACTCCTATCTCCCAGGTCAAACTCTCTTCCTGCCATCAAGAAGCAGGTACAGGAGCCTCAGGACTCACACCACCAGATTCGGTTACAGTTATTACCCCTCAACCATCAGTCTCTTGAACCAAAGGGGATAACTTCACTCAACTTCACTTGCCCCATCATTGAAGTGTTTCCACAATCTATGGACTCACTTTCCACGGTTTGACATCTCATGTTCTCAATATTTATTGCTTATTTACTTATTTTTTCTTTTTCTTTTTGTATTTTCACAGTTTGTTGTCTTTTGCACAGTGGTTGAATGCCCAAGTTGGTGCAATCTTTTATTGATTCTATTATGGTTATTATTCTGTCATGGATTTATTAAGTATGCCCACAAGAAAATGAATCTCAGGTTGTATCTGATGGCATATATGTACTTTGATAATAAATTTACTTTGAACTTTGAAATCTATAAACAGAAATTACTGGAAGCATGGAGTCACAAGCAGACCAAATGCTTCAAGTTGGTAACTGGGGGAAAAAATACATTTAAAATATTTTCCATGCTGATAGAAAATCATGAACTACTAATTTTCTCTCTCCTTGCACAGACGTTAAGTATTTCACAAACAGGATGGAGGAAATCTGAAATTCTGGAAAGCTGCAGCTGTGTTAATTGAAGTTCCTCATACAGTGGTAGGAGGTCAGTTGGATAAAGGAAACCAAAGACATGGAGCAAATCCATGATCCAAATGAATGGAGATAAAACTGATTTGAGCATCTATCTTCTACTTTTATGTACAAATTAACTGCAAAAAAAAGGAAACAGTCACCATTTACTGTAATCCTTGCCTTTGCTAATTAACTTCAAACTTTCTGCATAATCACTCGAAGAGTTGACCAGCGTCGGCATGTAAAGAGAGCTGTATAACTCATCTCCTTCTGCCTTAGGCCACGAACTTAATAATCACCCATGCTGTGGACACTTCCTGGAGGTTCAAGATCCGTATGCTCCACGACCGCTGGACTAAATGTAGGAGGGGACTATGTTGAAAAATAAATGTGATAGGTTTTCTAAAATTGACTCCTTCTACCTTAGGCCACGAACTTATCAATCACCCCTCGTAAAATCTAACAGTTTCCATAACAGGTGACAGCCCATAATGTCAGCTTTACATCTAAATAGCAAGCTGAAAACTTATGATGACAGTTAGATTGTGCATTGAAAGATGCAGAAACCTCTCAGTGTAATTCACAGGTGCATCATGGGACAAGCATATATAATCCCTCAATTTAAAGAATGATTGTAGTGATGTCCATGAATCTCACAGAATGGGTTTTAAGGAGCAACTACAAGAGAGGTTCTAGGTTGAGAGCTTGAAAAAATAGACTTTTATCAGCAAAACATTAATTAAAATTGGAGGTGTGGAATGCAATGTTCAGAAGGTCAAGTGAAACCCCAAAATATCAGTGGCCATTTGAATGAATAATTCTCACAGAAGATCATGGAGTCTTGCAAAACTAAAAGATTATGCCATGACAATTTGAATTATGAAATTATATATACACTTCCACTTTTGAATGTTTGCCTGATGATTGTGCATTTTATAGCTTCTTTAACAATTTTTCATAGATAAACTGTGTGTCTGGCAAGGTTCCATGCACCAACAGCCAATTACAAATTTTAGTCGGCTATGGACCGCTGACTACATTTCAACTGTTCCCATCATGGCTGGCTTGGGTTTCTTAAAGATAAACAAATTATACAATACAAAAGAAAAAAAAATCTCCTATCAAAATCTTTCTCAAACAACCTGAACTATAATACTTGAATCAACGTTACTGCAGTTAGTATGACAGCTATACTGAAATCAACAGTGCAGCTGCTCTAAGTGAGATGGCCCAGAAGCAGAGCTCCTGTCACTGCCAAAACATTTCGCATCCTGCAGATAGGTGAAACTGAAAAAAAAATGAAATGCCTTTCAAATCTGACTCACCATCTCAAGCTCAACTGCATCAAACTTCCTTGGCTACAGTGATGTGATACATTTCCTATTTTAGCTCTGTCCAACATTGCTCAAAGAGGGGATTTTGTGCCCACATAAAAAGGTCTTTTTACACAAAAGTCATGTCATATGGAGCAACAGAAATCATTTGAATCTATTTCAGATTTTCATTTTACTAATAGGAATGGGTCTGCTTGAGTCACAGTTTAAAAGGTAAGTAACGCCCCACTGGAAAGCCCGTGACGGTGGGACTTATTTAACTATTTAATTAAAATCTGTAATCACTATATTGAACAGAAAAGTACTTCAGTGCCCAGCAGGCTGACTGGCAGCATTTTGTTATAAAATGCAAAAAAACTAGACATATTGCCTCCCTTTTCCACTTACTTGATAGCTTTCCCAGTACAAGATGAGCTCTGTAAAACCTGTTTAGCTGGAGGAGCAAGCATGCCAGCCTGCTCTATGTTGCCAGCAATTCAACAAGTCAAACATTATTGTCATTTTAAGAAAGAATGAATACATTTTCAAGACCAAACGTAGTACAGATTTCAGACCTGGAAGTGATCGGCCCAACAAAAGGCCTTTGAGTCATGCTGTCAGAATGCCACAGAAACCAAAGGTCAGAAACTGAGGATATTAAAAAATATCTTCATTGATCCAGAGCAGTTCCAGAAGAAACTACAAATGACTAGTAGGAACCAGCACAGGACTATTTTTATATCAAGTTACAGCAACAATGAGAAAGAAGACAGAGCAAATTAAATCATTGCTGGGTACTTGTATTCTTTCAGTAAACTAGATTTAGTTTGGCTTCAGATTTTTATAGATGCATAGCTCAATAGCACAGTAGCATCAGCTGTCAGAAATAAGCTAATTTACTGAACTTGTATGGATATAAAAAATACCTATCAGTACAGGTTTAATCATGGGTTTTGCAAACTGTGTTCTTTACAAATCTCCATTCAAATTTCACAAATATAGTTACTTACTACAAATGGATCCTTCTTCACGAGCCACAGCTGAGACAGTTACAGCTTCCTGGGCACAGGGAACCAATTGTTATTTATTTCTTGACCCAAAATCTTACTGGACATTTGGAACTGAACTCATCCAGACAAAGGACATGCTCATTAATGAATAGATCTAATTGGACCCCTTGCTGATTTCCTTTCTCTCCTTTTGCTCACTAATGGAGCACATAAGCCACCTATGAACGTTTCCAGTGCAACTGCAGGAGAATTGGCAGAGGAGGATTCATGCAAGTCCAGGAGAGAGAGATTTAAAAAAAGGAGTTTAGGAGTTTTCATGGGATTTGGTACCTTTTCAGTGATGCAGCTACAATCCAATAGCAAGAGCAAATAAGACAGGGACAAACGGAGTGGCCATTACTGGCGCAGACCACGCTTAGAGTGGGAAAGTTCTGGTTCATCAGGCTACAGCGAGAACAGGCTTGGATGACTCAAGCATCTGGTGATTTTCTTCTTTGTCTTTTGATGCGCAGTTAGAGCAGTGAGAATGGCTCCAGGGCTGTGTCGTGTTCTTCATGTGAGATTTGGAAGTTCTGGGAATTCCCACCTCACACACAAAGAACACCTCCAGCCTCCTAGATTACCATATCTGCACCAGGAAAGCTAAGCTGCAGCTCCATGACCTTTGGCTCATAGGGGGGACTGATAGATAGGATCTACAGGGAGGTAGTCATCCATAAATTGCAGGAAGCAGGTAAATGGGTGACTGTCTGGAAAGGAAAGTGAATGGGCAGCCAGTACAGAGTACCCCTGTGGCCACTCCCCTCAATAATAAGTATACCATTTTGAATACAGTTGAGGGGGATGACCTACTGGGGTTGAGAGTGGGGGGAGCTGCAGCAACCAGGTCTCAGAAGAGCAGGGGTGAGAAGAGGAGTGCAGTTGTCATAGGGGATTCCATAGTTAGGGGGTAGACGTGTGATTCTGTGTATGTGAAAGACACCCAGATGGTATGTTGCCTCGCAGGTGCCAGGGTCAGGGACGTCTCAGGTTGGGCCCACAACATTCTAAAGGGAGAGGGTGATCAGACAGAAGTTTTGATGCATATTGGCACCAATGACATTGATAGAAAAAGCAAGGAGGCCCTGAAGAGAGAACTTAGGGGGCTAGGTAGAACTGAAAAGGACAATAAAGGTAGCAATCGCAGGATTACTGCTTGTGCCATGCACCAGTGAGTGTAAGAACAGGATGATTTGGCGGATGAATACATCACTGAGAATCTGGTGCAGGGTGCAAGGGTTTAGATATCTTGGGATCTCTTGCCTGACAAATCTGTTGGAATTCTTTGAGGAAATAACAAGCAGGATAGGCAAAGGAACATCAGTGAATGTTGTGTACTTGGATTTTCAGAAGGTCTTCGACAAGGTGTCAAACGTGAGGCTACTTAACAAGACAAGAGTCCATGGTATAACAGGAAAGATATTAGCACGAATAAAGCACTGGGCTGATTGGCAGGAGGCGCAGAGGAATAAAGGGAGCCTTTTCTGATTGGTTGCCGGTGACTAGTGGTGTTCTACGGGGATCGTTGTTAGGACTGTTTCTTTTTACATTGTTTGTCAATGATTTGATGGCTTTGTGGTCAAGTCCGCAGACAACAGGTGGAGGGGCAGGTAGTGCAGAGGAAGCAGTGAGGGTGCAGAAAGACTTGGACAAATTGGGAGAATGCACAAAGAAGTGGCAAATGGATTAAAGTGTCGGGAAGTATATGCACACTGGTAGAAGGAATAAAAACAAAGATTTTTTTTCTACATTTAGAAAATAGTCTAAGATCGAAGATGCAAAGGGACTTTGGAGTCCACATGCAGGAATCCATGAATGTTAATTTACAGGTTCAGTCAGTGACAAGGAAGGAAAATGCAATGTTAGTGTTCATTTTGAGAGGGCTAGAATATAAAAACAATGATGTAATGTTGAGGCTTTGTAGAGCACTGGTGAGACCTCACTTGGAGTATTGTGAAAAGTTTTGGGCCCCTTATTTAAGAAATATGTGCTGACATTGGAGAGGGTTCAAAGGAGGTTCATGAGAGTAAATCCAGAAATAAATGGCTTATCGTATGACATATGAGGAGCGATTGATGACTCTGGGACTTTACTTAGAAGAATGGGGCAGAGTAGTTCTCATTGAAATATGTTGAATGTTGAAAGGCCTCGATAAAGTGGACGTGGGGGAGTCTAGGACCAGAAGGCACAGCCTTAGAATAGAGATATGTCCATTTCAAACTGAGGTGAGGAGGAATTCCTTTCTCAGACGGTGGTGAATCTGTGGAATTCGTTGCCACAGGTTGCTGTGGAGACCAGGTCATTGGATGCATTTAAGACAGAGGTTCCTGATTATACAGGGCATGAAAGGCTACAAGGAAAAGGCAGGGAAAATGGTGCTGAGAAGGAAATGGATCAGCCATGATGAAATGGTGAGCAGATATGATGGGCCTGACTCTGCTCCTATGTCTTATGATTTTAAGTTGTGATCAAGTTTGTTCTGCTCTGAACATCAAATAAGTAAGGACTCAAGAAAATATTTTCAAAATCCAAGCACTTACATTTAAACAAGACTGACATTAAAATTTTATGTTTGGTTGACATGTGTTCATTTAAATAGATTCACAGCATGCATTAGTTGAGAAACCTTTTTCTAAACTACCATGGTTAATGAACCCTTCCAATAGTTGAAAGATTTTTACTTCGCTCCCACTTTCTTTCATTTCTATTAAAATGGAAAAAATGGGATTCTTCATCGCCCATTTTACAATATCCCACAACCGAAAGGATATTTTGAAGTCCCATTGCCACAGAGGTGGGAGCTTGCCCAATTCATTTTAAAAAAGCTGTTAATGGTGCATCACAATCTGGACTTGCTCCAGTGACATGCTGTGCTCTTGCCAGGTGTGCTCAGTCTGCCTAGCAAACAATTCCTAACTCAGCAATGCTTGCAAAGTTTAAATGTGCAATTATCAGACTTTAGTGCCTTATGCACTGCATATCAGAACTCCCAAGAAATGGAAGTACACACTTTACAGACTATTAATTTTAAACAGAGGACAAAAGATCACAAGTGAAACATGTTAATGGAATACTTAAAATGAAATTAACAGAAAAATGTAGTTCTAGATGATAGTATGAGGTTAAACGTCAGATTCAATTCCCTTTAAAGTTAAATTAAACTAGTTGTGTTCCTTTTTTTACCTTCCACTGGACTATTCTTGTCTTCTTAACTTCTGGGGGTTTACTACACGCCAATCCATGTCCAAGATTGCCAAATTGTAACATAGCTCCCATTGACCATCCAACACTGTTCTGCAGTCAGCTTTCAGTGGTCAGTTGAATCCTCAGGCACCGATTATCCATTGCTTTTGATGATGAGTGCTTCATCCCTGTTTGCATTAAACCTGAACTAACTTCGTTGGAAACAGGATTTGGAACGTACTGAACTATTTCTCACTTATAGAAAAATCAACCGTGGCATAATGTTACCAAAAAGGACTGGCAAATATAAAGAAAAGAAGATTAGCTTGATTTGTCACATGTACTTTGAAAGATACAGTAAAATGCATCACTTGCGTCAAATCAAATAAGTGAGGATTGTGTGGGCAGCCTGCAAATGTCACCATGCTTCTGGTGCCAGCATAACATGCTTACATCGTGCTTTTGATAAGAGGAAGCCAGAGAACCTGGAGGAAACACAAGCGGTCATGGGGAGAACATATGTACCCCTTACTGACAGCAGCAGCAATCAAACCCCGATCGTACGGCTGTCTGCTATAAAGTGTCGCAGTAGCCACTATGCTACGTGTTGCCCCAAAGAAGAACTGAAGGCAGATGCGTTAAACTGGAAGGAGCGTAGAAAGGTACAAGGATGTTGCCAGGACTCAACTTGGGAGCGTTGGAGCAGGTTAAGAGCAGAAGAGAGTAGGTGTTGACCTTACAAAATCAGGAATGGGCATAGTTCAAGTTTAATTGTCATTCAACCAAACGCATGTATACAGCTAAACAAAGCAGTGTTCCTCCAAGGCCGAGGCACAAAACAGAGTGCATCCAGTCACAGAGGATAAAGGTGAAAGAGGAAAGATTAAATAGGAACTCTTTTTCACCCAGGTGGTCAAGATATGGAATGAGCTGTTAGAGGAAGTGATTAGAGGAGATGCATTAATAACATTTGAAAGACACATGGATTGGACAGGTTTAAAAGTTTTACCAGCCAGACGTGGGAAAATGGGACTACTTTAGATGTCTCTCCTGGGATGTACTGAATTTACAGGTATTCAGATACTTGAGAGTCCAAGACTGTGCAGTGAGCCAATGCAAGCGCCCAGTGAGAAGACTGGAGTTTGGACTGTCCAAAGGGCATTTTGAGAATATAGCACTACACAATGGGAAGTGCTAGAGTGTGGGGCTGTTGGACAGCTGCTGCTGGCAAGTGCCAGAAGAAATCAGTTGAAACATCTGGTCAACCTTCATTTCTTGACATTAATCAGAATTAGGTTTAATATCACCAGCATATATTCATTTAATAAAAAGTTAAATTAAACAAGTAGTTTAAAATAGTGTGAAATTCTTATACTGCTGGTTATTATCTATTTTTAACAAGGAGACATTTTGTGCTTTCCAAAAATTAGTGCTCAATGGGCTCAGTGTCCATTCAGAAATCTGACGAGAGAGGGTAAGAAGCTGTACCTGAATCATTGAGTGTGCCCCCTCAGGCTCCTGTAGCTCCTCCCAGGTGGCAGCATTGAGAAGAGAGCATGGCCTGGGTGGCGGGGGTTCTTAATGATGGATGTCACCTTCCTGAGGCATCGCTCCTTGAAGATGCCCTGGATGAGGGGAGGCTAAAGCCCATGATGGAGCTGACTGAGTTTGCAACTTTCTACAGCTTACTTTGATCCTGTGCAGTTCCCCCCCACCATATCAGACAGTGATTCAAATGCTCTCCATGGTACATCTGTAGAAATTTGTGAGCTTCTCTGGTGACCCACCAAATCTCCCAAGCTCCTAATGAAATATAGCCACTGTCATACTTTCTTTGTAACTACATCAATATGTGCCATAACAACGGAACATGCCTCATTTGTTTTATTCCCCACAAGTGGTAAAGCATTGAACAGTCAAGTCAGTCAAGTCAAGCTCACCATACTGTAGCACATTTAAATGCAAAACGTTCACAATCGGCTTTTAAAACTTAGCAGTTCTGTAAACTTTGCTCTTAACATTTCCTAAAATGTTAGTTAGCTTTATATCCTGCAAATATGTCTCTCCTTTCTGGGTGGGTCTTGATCATTATCCAATAGCTTACAGAAAAACAGCTTATTCTCCATTTATCTTCCATAACCCTTATTTTATTAATAACTAAGGAATTACCCAAAGATTGCTTTTTAACTTATCTAATTGTTGACTTCAATAGAGGATCAAGTCAGACAAGGCATATGTGGTATGGGTAATCCGATACTGTATCCTGGTGTCAAAGATTGGTATAAGCCCAACAGGTCAACAAAAAATATGCCTTTTGCCCCAGAAAATAAATCTTCCCTCATGAAGTAATATTTCTCAAGTAATATTTCTCTGCCATCATTTGAAACACACTCCCCAATGTTATCTTACAGTAGACTCCTTCAAACCAATAACCATCTATTTGCAAGAGCCAATTAATTTTGCACCTATCCTCTTCATAATTAAAAAAAAAACAAAGCATGGAAGTACAAGACCACATTGTGCTGTTTATTTCATTACGTTTGAAATGTTCTCCCCTCAGAGAGGGAAGCAATAATAATTACATATTCATAACACATAACTACAAATATTTGACTGAATGCAAACTGACGCAACTCTTGGATACAGGACTGACAACTTCTATGTCAATCATGCTTTAAATGATGTCATTCCACTCACAATGATCTTTTGGAGATACAGAGAACATTAAATCATGGTATCTCTGTGGCAGCTACTGGTCTTCACTGTGATCATTAGATCCAGCCCTGACAATATCCTCCAGTTCCACCATCCTGCCACAAATGGTACCCACCAATCTTTGTCCAGACACTCCTGGCACTACACACTGATTTCCTCTCTGAAACATCCAATCCAATAGGATCACCGATCTCCACTGACTTGCACAAACCCAGTCGCTGACCTGGCCTGAACCCAGCCTTTGACTCCTGACCCTCCTCCCCTCAAAACTGACCTCTGACCCAGGCAGCATATTCTCATTGCCAAAATAAACAGTGCTCAGTGGCTCCCAAGTTTTGTGCCCCAAGCTTCTCTATCATCAGCAGCTGCAAATAACCTGGAAACCTTGGGCAGCATGGTAGTGGTTATCATAATGCTTTACAGTTCCAGAGAACTGGGTTCAATTCCCACCTCTGCCTGTACGGAGTTTGTACGTTCTCTCCATTAAAATGGGTTTTCTCCAGGTGCTCTAGTTTCCTCCCACAGTCCAAAGACATACCGGGCAAGTTAATTGGTCATTGTAAATTGTCCTATGGTTAGGCCAGGCTTAAATCGAGGATTACCGGCTCAAAGGGTAAGAAGGGCCTGTTCTGCACTGTATGACAATAAATAAGAACATAAGAAATAGGGGCAGGAGTAGGCCATCTGGCCCGACGAGCCTGACGATCATGGCTGATCTGGCCATTGTCCCATCTCTACCCACCTACCTTTTCCTATAACCCTTAGTTCCTTTACTATGCAAAAATCTTTCCAACCTTGTTTTAAATATATTTACTGAGGTAGCCTCCACTTCTTCATTGGGCAGAGAATTCCACAGATTCACCACAGTCTGGGAAAAGCATTTCCTCCTCACCTCTGTCCTAGTCTCACCTACCAGTGGAAACAGCTTTCCTGTCTTTATCTTATCAATCTCTTTCATAATTTTATATGTTTCTCTAAGATTTCCTCTCATCCTTCTGAGTTCCAGTGAGCACACTCCCAGATGACTGAATTTCTCCTCACTCTAACCCCCTCATCTTGGGAATCAACCTGGTGAACCTCCTCTACACCACCTACAAAGCCAGTATATCCTTTCTCAAGTAAGGAGAACAGAACTACACACAGTACTCTAGGTCTATCCTCACCAGTACCCTACACAGTTGTAGCATAACCTCACTGCTCTCAAATTCAAACCCCTAGCAATGAAGGCCAACATTCCATTTGCCTTCTTGATAGCCTGCTGCACCTGCAAACCAAACTTTTGTGATTCATGCACAAGCACTCCCAAGTTCTTCTGCACAGAAGCATGCTGCAATCTTTTACCAATAAAATAATTATCCGATCTTCCATTTTTCCTTCCAAAATGGATGACTTCACATTTACCAACATTGTATTTCATCTGCCAGACACCTGCCCATTCACTTTACCTATCTATATCTCTCTGCAGACTCTCCCTATCCTCTGTACAATTTGCTTTTCCACTCAGTTAATAATTATTCCACTAAATAAACAAATAAATAGAAATGAGATTTAAAACCAACCCAGCCACTGGAAGAATTCAGCAAGTTAAATGACTTGATATTCAATTCTTAAAATATTCAAGTTATGGTAATCAACATCCTAAATTTCCATCCAGTCCACCAATATCCTTCAGTGAAATAAACCTGGTGTCATTACCCAGTAGGTACTATATAAGTTCAGACCGACAGCTGTCTGAAATGGTCCAGCAAGTTTCTCAACTGATTCAAAACATAAAAGTTTGATCATCAGCAGTTCAAGTACAAGTTTATTATCATTTATCTATTCAATGTATACGGCTAAACAAAACATCATTCAAGGTGCAAAACACGATACATATAGTCACACTAGTCACACATACAGCACATATAATGTAGTCACAATCCAGCACATACAGTCAAAAAAGGAGGCTTCCTCTCAAGAACAAATGTTGGCCTAGTACGGATACACTTACCTGCAAAGGAACTAAAATAAATGATAGGCCTGGTCTTTTTTAATCCTGCTATATTAAGCTCCTAAAACAAAGGACTGAGTATATTTCTGTAGTCTTTTTTTCCAGAGTCTTTCTATTGCAAGGATGCTTCAGTGTACTAAAATATAGATATCAACGTCTGGTTTCTTGTGATTGCACCTATATTAACATGACCTCTGTCTTATGTCCAGAAAGATCAGAGAGAAAGACTGACAGCTTTACTGTACGGGTTCTTTTGAAGTCAGCTATCTTGCTTCACCTCAGGCAGAAAAGCAAATGTACTGTATTTCAAGCACCACCAGCCGCTTCCTTTTCAAATAGTAGCTACAAAGGATTTGGCTGGCACACAACAAATCTGCCAAGCAAGCCTGCACGGCGCTGGAATATTGAAGGAGTCACTGAGCAGATATCTCAGGGAAAGTTAATGAACGGCACAGGACTGACCTAATGCCACGTGAAGAAGTGCCTAGCACTTCTCTGAGTGTGTTTGCAATCCTGTTCCCGTAGTGATGTTAGAATCTTGTAAATGCAACGGTATCAAGAAAATTAACCATCACAATGAGCAGAGTTACAGCAATAGCGTGTGGCATATCGAAATGCCTACTCTAGAAATGTAAGGATATTACAACACAGTGTTATTTTCAAATGACTTGAGCAAACTTCCCCGGTGTTGCAAACAGGGACAGTGTTGACTCTGTAGTATTTGGGTCAAGCAGTCTAAGAGGGCAGGGTCCTTATGTATTATTTTATTTAGAGCCATAGCACAGAACAGGTCTTACCAGCCCAACAAGATACACCACCCAGCAACCCAGTTATTCAACCCTAACCCAATCACAGGTCAATGTACAATGACCAATTAACCTACTAACCAGTACGTCTTTGATCTGCAGGAGGAAACCAAAGCACCCAGAGGAAAACCATGTGGTCACATGGACAACATAAAACCATCTTACAGATGGCACTGGAATTGAACTCTGAACTCTGGAATGACCTGAACTGTAAAAGCACTGCACTAACCACTACGCTACCATGGTGCTCCACAGAAATAGGTTTGTAAGGAGAAAATAGATACAAGGAATGAAATGGGTCTGAGGCATCAAGGAGTGGGGAGGACAATCGCGGTTGGAAGTAGGAAGAGCACAAGAAACCGAAGTGAGGAAAAAAATGCTTGATAAGTATGGAAATATGTTTGGAGGAAACAATTTATCAAGACTAATTTAGACACTTGGTTAAACCAATTGACCTTTATATTAGATGAATCTTCATGGTCTTTCATCTGATCCTACATAGTTATTATTAACCTGTTAACACACCCATTTACTTACACTGTATTGTCCCAAAGCACTTCCGATGTAATGCAAGAGAACACTTCCAATGCCCTTGAATGGAAAATCCTACAAAACATAATGGGTGCGGTCCAGCCCATCGTGGGTAAAGATCTCTCCACCACTGAGCAAATCTAAACAAAGCATTGTCACAGGAAAGCAGCATCCACCACCAAAGACCCCCCCCCACCACCTAGGTCATGCTCTCTTTTCTCACTGCTGCCATCAGGAAGAAGGTACAGGAGCCTCAGGACTCTCACCACAGTGTTCAGGAACAGTTATTACCCCTCAACCATCAGGCTCTTGAACCAAAGGGGATAGCTTCACTCAACTTCACTTGCTCCATCTTGGAAGTGTTCCCACAACCTATAGATTCACTTTCAAGGATTCTTCATCTCATGTTCTTGATATTTATGGCTTATTTGTTTATTACTATTCCTTTCTTTTTGTATTTGCACATATTTGTTGTCTTTTGCACAATGGTTGAATGCCCAATTTAGTGCAGTCTTTCATTGATTCTATAATGGTTATTATTCTATTAATGGATCTGTGCCCGCAAGACAATGGATCTCAACGTTGTATATGACATATCTGAACTTTGATAATAAATTTATTTTGAACAATACTTTAGTTAATAATCTGTGAAATAATAAACCAGGTGGGTGTAAGAATTCAACACTCAATCCTTGGTCTGTTCTGAGTCAATTGCTCCATATTTGGTTTCATCATTTCTGGATTAAGGAAAACAAGTGGTAAAGCATCAAACAATCTGCTGGAGGAAGTCAGAAGGTCGAACAGCAACTGCAGGAGCAACATTCAGGTTGGAACCCTACATTAGGATTGAACCAAAATGTTGACAATTCCTTCCTTATCCCTTCACCCCCCCCCCCCCCCAGATTCTGCTCAAACAGCTGTTCATCCAGCAGATTGTTTGTTGCTCTGGATTCCAGCATCCAGTCTCCTAATGTACCCACATAGAAGTACTGACCTTATGCCAGTGAGTGAAGTGTCTACCAGTGGATTGCACATGAAAATGGCCACTTGGTGCAACTATCATCAACCATCTTGCAGTTACGTTGTAACAGGTGAAGGGGAGAGAGCAAGGGAGTGGGAATTGTTTTTACACAGAGCCAAAGGGGGTTTGAGGAACAGAATAACCTCCTTCTGCAGCATAACCTGTGACTCTGAGTCAGCAGCATTCCAGTTCCCTTGGCCATCAGCTAACTGGGGCAGCTGCTTAATTCTGGACAACTCATATAGAACAAAAACTAATCAACAAAATAGCCGGGATTCATTAATTAGGGACACTATGCTGCTTAACTGGGCAGGAGATTTCTGATGAACGGTTTCCAACCAGCATCGGTTGAGTGCACATTTATTAGACACTACACCGTGCTTAGGGCAAACAGTTTTTAAACAGCATCAATTGCGTGTGATTGTGTTCAAAAAGCATGATTTTTGCCACTGATAGCTGGTGAGAAATACGCAGCAAGACAAGTCAGAACTGTTTTGCTCACTGCAGTTACAAACGTTTGGGCTTGGAGATGCCTCAAAAAACCGTGAGTGATAGTGAAAGGATTTCATTACTTCAACAAGTTAGGAACTACAAAGAACGTGAAGGCATCGATAATCATTTTGACCATAACAATGAAAATGAGGATTTGGAGGATGCAATCGTCAAAAATATTATATGAAGGCAGTCCATTATCTACACTAGGTGATTTTGTTCATTTATAGTCAATCAAAAGAACATGGCAGTGTACACTGGACTCCTGCATCAATAACTATTAGGAACTAAAAACAGTTTTATAGTACCGTAATAGTAGTGGTAGTGTTTGAAATTGTTCTGTCCTTCCTTTAAATGCAGATTTTTTTTTTAACTCAGTTAAACAGTATTTTGTCTTTTTTATACTTTATTAACTATTTCCAAGAAACTTCTGCTAACTGGGGCAACCTCTTAATTGGGCCAAAATGTACTGGTCCTGATGTGCCCCAATTTAATCAGAATTCCTTCATTCATTCTCTCAGCCTTTTCCCTCTCCCTTTTTTCTATAAATATATTCTATATGTTTTTCAAAACAGTTCTTTTTACTTCAGCTTTTAATTCAAAAGAATGAAACAGTAGCTGAAAATCTTGCAGTGGAACTCAGTTTATCTTGTCAGAAAATATGAATTCCTTCCTCAATACATCACAAGACCTGAAGGACTGTTACACAGAAAGGTGATAACTGGAAATGTATCTACGAGGCAGCACATTAAGTGAAATAAACCAGTGTTAATGCCCTCAATGTCCCGCTCAAGACAAACCTAATACAATTATGGTTGATCATACTGAGTGCACACTCCTTGCTGTGGCTCCAATTTCTGTCTGTGTCATTACCTACAGCGCTGTGCCGACAACTGTATGACTTAGTTTACCAAGCATTTTAATAAAGTTCTTTTCTTAAGATAAGATTTCCCCAGATTTGCTCACATGCATTTATGTGGCAAATGTGGCCTAACCAAAAACAAACAGCAAGTTTAAAATTGCTTTCAGAGCATATTTTAACATTATTTTACACTTTTTTTTGGGCTTGTGGTACAGTACAAACTGAATCCCCAGACATAGTCTTTAAAAAGTATGAGATTTATGGTACATTTATTGGTTTGAAACTAGTGTTTAGAAATGGTCTTTAGAGTTGCTACTGGGCTTTTTCTGTACGTGTATGTTTACAAAATAGTTTCAAACTTGCAGCAAAAAGAACTGACTTGCTTCGTGTAGAATCACAGCTCTGGCTTTAATCAGAGAATATATTTACTTCAACTGCATTCTCTACACGAGTGTCTGCTGCAGGCCATGCAGTTAGGCCCAAATGGCCATCTTCAGAGCTGGCTGATTGATTCCACAATTTCTGGAGCACAGCAACGTTCTGCAAGTTAAAAGTCAGCACTACAAATGCAGCAAAACCTTCGGTTATTCACAAAAACCCTCCAGTGAGGCTTCATTTACCATCTGATCTCTGCTCATTTTCGATGTCCTTGCTGGTGAATCAATCTTAAATTTCCTGAGTAATCTCAGTAAAAAGAACCAGAGAAGATGGCAATCTGTGGCTTCAATAAAATAAGGAAGCTTCATCATAGATGTTTAAATTCTGCTAACACAGCTATTTTGCATACTAAGATTAAGCATCTGCAGTGAATCCAAGAACTCTGAAGAATGTTGCTGCCTTAAATGAAATAACTGCACAGATGCCAATTGCAGATCAATAGGCTGGGGAGCAGCTATATATCTCCTATTCAAGTCAGATCATAAAACCCAGGAGTGATTAACCATATTTGTTCCAAAGACAACAAGGCCTGATTTCCTCTTTAATGTTCCAAAGGCAGTTTAGCATGGAGAACAGTATAATCTGGGGCAGGTCTGGTTGGAAAATGGTGCTCCAGGTGCAAGCTGGGAAATAGCTAGTTGATTTCTCAACACATTGCGCTCTGTGGTTAAATACATCTTCAACCATTAAAGCACTGGTTGGCACAACACTATTACAGCTCGTGGCATCAGAGTTTGGAGTTTAATTCCAACACTATCTGAAAGAAGTTTGTACATCCCTCTCATGAGCACACAGGTTTCCTCCAGGTGCTCCAGTTTCTTCCCACATTCTGAAGATGTACCACTTTGTAGGTTAATTGGTCATTGTGTATTGCCCTGTGATCAGGCTAGGGTTAAGTAGGTGGGTCGTTGGCTGATGCAGTTTGCTGAGCCGCAAGCCGTGTTCTGAGCTGCATTGCTAAATAAATAAATTATTAAAGTTCCTGAAATACAGCACTAAGGACTTCAGTCAGCTTGAAATGATGGCTTTGGTTAGCAGCATTTATTCAAGCTAGCTTCTAGAACTAAAAGTAATTGTTACCTTGCTTGAAATTCTCAGCATTTCCGAGTGTTGTGGGCTGACATTTATGGAATGAAGGCTAACAAGAAATTATATTGATGTGAAGCAAAATGGAACATACAGCCTCAAATGAAGGATTCCCATCATATTGTTAGTGAATATGTGAGAACACAAGAAGCTGGGAAAACTAATGAAATGGCAGTAAATTATGATAGGTTTAGGGATTGTTTTTACCCATCTGAATGCAGCCTGCACATCACTACCTTGCTGCTGTGAAAAGTTTAGCTAAAAAGTAACCATGGTGATGCAGACATGCCAAATTGAGCTAAGATACAACAGTAAGCAAATCTGTAAGTGTACAGTTTAACATTGATGAGACTGGGAGAGAAGCATTTTATTAGAAAGGAACATTTTCCAGATCGGTTGTGAACAATGGCTGTTCTCTGAACTGGATTGGGGAGAATCGAATTTAACATTTTAGGATGAAGACCGCCCATCTACAAGGTGTAAATCTTGAAAAGTTAGCTGTTCTTCTTTCCACAAATGCCTGAGTATTTTCCGTACTTTCTGATTTTATTTCAGATTTGCATCATTTATATTTATTTATGACTTTGAACAAAATATCTTGTCTCAAAAGTCATAATGTATTTGATACTATCTGACATGTGCCTATTGATTTGGTCTTCTAAATAAGTGCTTCTTTCTACATCCTTAGTTCTTGCAAAGTTACATCCTCACAAGATATTTCAAACACTTACAATATTTCTTAACTTGAAATTGCATTTAAGTGCTTGTGGGTTGGAAGATTTCATTCTTATTGGCATTTATGATGATCTTATGATTGTGCAAACCAGGGGTTCCTAACCTGGGGTCCACTCAATGGTATTGAACCAATAACTGATCCATTTGAATTGAATCATTTAGTCCATGGCATAAAAAAGGGTAAGAACCCTGGAAATGAAAATTAGGGAGTTATAGGGTCATTTAATATAATGAATTACAACTGCATTTTCAATTCTAGGACTGAGACATAATCCAACTAATGCAAACAAGATTTTGAATGAGAAAGCTGAAACTGAAGCCAAGACCGTGAATATATCATAATCAACAAACTAATTTAAGTATAAGTTTCAAAAGTCACAGAATAACTCTAATGTTTATCAATATGAGAGAGCACACAGAGTACCAGCTGTACTTTGTACTAGTACGTGAAGATTGTGTGGGTGGAGCTGTATAAATGCTTATTTAATTTCAATGCCAAAGCTGACTCCAGTCATTCCACGAGGAGGTACTTCTCAACTTCTTCAGAAATGGAAGGCTGATAAAGTCATTGGCTTCTTGCAGAATTCCTCCATATTCCCATTGATGTTTAACTCCTTGGATTAAAATGGAGTTTAAGAGCTGTGTTTCCAAGGAGCCTTCTCTAAAGCATGAGCCTTGTTAATCATTGATAGGGGACCTATTGAGACTGGAAACCAGTCCTGTCTGTATCTGAGGTCAATACACACAATATAGAGTGAAAATTTCTGAATAACATTCAAGAATGGGAGACTTATTAAGTAACATATCGAAAAGAAAGTAAAAAATACTGTGGGAAAAACATGGATTGAATGTTAATGGTTTGGGGAAGATCTTTCTGCTTGTCATTCAAAATAAAACTGAAACTTTGAATCGAAGTTCTTTCCTGAGTTTTTAGTTCGTATGTACAGGCTGCTCCTAATCGTTCGGTCACTCAATTTACCTTACCAAAATGACTCAAAATACAAATCATATTTAAAAATCATCCCTTGCCGTTTGCTATACACTTCTGGATAATTCAAATTACCAAGAGTAGACAGTGTAAATAGTCAAATACTCAAAGTTTAAATATTTAAAATACATTTTACAAATCTCTAAAATGAATATATTGGCAACCAAACCTATTAGAATCAAGCAGTAATCCAACAATTCCATCCCTTTTTCACTAACAACCTTTTACATGATACCATGCAAACTGTCCTTCAACTGATTAACAGTATCAGAATATGAGAGTCTGACAATGTGTAAGAATGAGCTTGGCACAAGTCCAACTCCAGGACTCCTGGTACTGCTTCCAATACTCTCAAGTACTTTGACTAAATGCTTAAACAACAAACTCCTTATAATTACAGAATTCATTAAATGACACCAACTTCAAAACAAAATGGGCTTTGCGATATTGCTGTAAAACACTGGAAGCTTGCACAAAACAGGAAGGGCTCTTTTACTGAAGCTTTCAATTTGAGAGACTTCATGAGGAATAAGGGAAAAAAGAAAACAAGTTCTGGACCACACCTTTGATAATTTGTCTGAGAAAGAGGAAGATGGCTTTTACACAGCAAAATCACAGAAAGTTGTCACATGAGGACATAATATTCTGTTTCATTATGATGTCAGTTATGGATCAAATAGTGGCCCGATTGCTCTAACTTTATTCTTCAGTGGAATGATATATTGGGATCTTTTATTCACAACTGAGAAGGGCTCACTTTAACATCTCACTAAATAGATTTTACTTTCGTTATCACTGAGAATGTTTATCTATACCCTTATATACCAGTCAAAACATGGGTAAATTGCTATTTTTCCAACTATTTTCTGTACTAGAAATTTTTCCCTCAAAATAACAGTTATTAAAGGAAAAATCTTAAATTTGGAAGAGGTTCTAAGAATGGTTTGATGAGCCACTTAAGACTAATTATGAACTCAGTGTTTCATCTTAAATGAGTATTAAGAATGACTGTTTTCTCTTTTACCTCACTTACATGCTTGTATTTTCATTAAGAGCTCATTAACTGAGAAAAAATATGAAACCCCCATTTTATTAAAATATTATTGTAACATTGTTATTCACATTAATTGCTCATATATTCTTAAAGCATAATAGGAGGCCATTTAGGCCATTAAGCCCATGCGAGTTTCAAAGAAAACCCATCTCTCTCACGTGCCCATCAACTTCATCCCAATTAACTACCAATCAACTTCCAATCAGCACTTCTTTGAGACTGTGGGAAGCCTCTGCAGCTTCAGGGGTCCACATAGGCACAAAGACAACATGCAAACTCCACAGAGACAGCAGCCAAGGTCAAGATTGAGCTCAAATCACACCAAGTAAAGTAGACATAACAGATATAGCCATAGGATGTTATCATTCAACTGTCTGGGAACTAATTTTGGAATGCCAAGTATCAGTCGTGCACTACTGAAGAAAATGTATAACGTATCAATAACATCTAGCAATAGTAAATGGCAGGGGATTGTAAGTGCTTATATTCATCCCAGCTGTTTATTTGTGGGACTGGCCTGTCACAAGCACCCGTCATCATCTACACAGTGAGAATTAGCTGCAGTTATTCAGGGAGGATACTTGGCAATAGCAAGTGGCTGAACAGTGTTGTTTTCTCTTGATCTGACTCAAGGGCAGTTGACTTCCTTCTGAAACAACTTTGCAAATTATTAAGCAAATACCATATTTTTAAAATTCCAGATGGAATAAAATAAAATGGGCCTGAAGCTATAAATGCATCGACTGAAAGATGTTAATTCCCAGGATTCTTTTAAGATTACCCATCTTCCAGCAGAGTTCTGAATTTGAATTGGATTTTATCCTGACCAATCACTCCATTCATACTTTAACGTAGTATTAGTATTAAAACTCAGGGCAAATATACTTCAGGATGTCAAATATTGGCTGCAACTTACTGCAGATTCGTTTAAAAAAATGTTTAATCTTCTGTTGCCTTGAGATCGCTGATTGACTGCCTTTGGATATACTGCATCTACCATCAGGGTCCCAGTTCAAGGTTCTACTTGAAGCCGAGACCCAGCTGGTCATCAAAGGACAAGGCTTTCTCCTAACACACACCCTCCCCCCCCACCACAAGTGCCAACAGAATGGCTCTGATGGAGCGAAACCCTTCACCTAGTCATTTACTAACAGTCAAAATCACTCAAGACTAGCTAAAGTGCTTAAAAATAATACTAATTAAAAATTTAATATTTATACCCAAATTTAAAATGATGCAACTAACACCAGTTGGTGGTGTAGTGGCACCAGCACCTAACTTCGAGACGAATGGTCCCACGTTTGAATCTGGTCGGTTCCTGGCGCGCTTTCCTTCTGCGCTGGGTTGAGTGTTGAGCTAGCAACCCTACTTCGTAAAAAAAGACTAATGCTACGGAAACGGCAATGATGCCACCCAACATGCCTCAAGGCATTAAAAAGGAACAACAAACTTTAAGTTAAATTATGCTTATTAAGTTTACGTTAAGTGTTGATAGCATTCTATCCTGTTGCTGCAAAAAGCTTACTTACATGGCTTCACTACCCTGCGTACATATGCCTATGACAATGAACTTGAAATTAAAAGTTTAAACTTCCTCCCAGCAGTTGATTGCCCCTATTCAGGTTAAAAGCTAGCTGCACCTGAGCCAGGTTAACCACACAGATTTAGCTGGCTTGGGAGCTGGGAAATTTGCAGCAGTGGCCACATTTGCTTCCACGAGGAGTCAAACTGGTCAGCATAGGAGTTTGCCACCGAAATACTCAAGGTTCACAGAGTCCACTTGGGTATCACTCGACTGTGGGAATCTGACAAGGAGAGTAAGCTGTAGGACTGCACAGCTAAGTAGAGTATAAAGTGGGCATTGCCAGTATGTTGCTATCTCGTAGTTTCTCCTTAACAGGGTTAGCAGATGTAATACTGTTAATCAACAGCTATCCATAAATTGATTTTCACCTCATATATGAAATGGCTTCCACTGTCAACATCCTGAGGGTCACCACTGACCACAACGACAAATGGCCGAATCACATGGGGTTATAAGAGCAGGTCAGAAGCTGGGCATTCTGTAGCTAGTACGGATCTAAACGAGTCTAATTGCTGATTTCCCCACCCAAAAGCTCCATGGAAGTACCTTCACAAGAAGAAGCAGTGGTTGAAGAAGGTGGCTTCCCCCCCCCCCCCCCCACTTTCTCAAGAGTAATCATCAATGAGGAATAAATTCGGGCCTTGCCTGTGATGCCCAAATCCTAAAAAAATAATTAAAAGAAACAGAGAACCACAAGCCATTATTAATGTATCTCAATTATTAATAAACTAACTAAGTAGAGTATGCAACAAGGAAATGGATGCCACTCTGGGATCTTGGGTCAGCTCAATCTCACATAGCCTCCTGTTGCTGAGAGACGGGGCCTTGATTTAACTGCTTTGCTTGCTGAACAATGGCAGTGTGAATCCTTGCAGTGTTAAGGACAATCCACTGGCACAGCCTGGGCACTCTCATAGATCAATGTCAGGATGTGAACCGAGGGGCCCAAACTCCTGGGGCTCAGCAACAGCTCAAGAATCCCAGACATTCCGGGAGTCTCCTGCATATTGATAGCAGCTCCCTGACGCCCGCAAATTATATACAATATCCCAGAAATTGATTTTTTTTGAGAGAGAGGGAGAGGGAGAGGAAGAGTGAGCGCAAGAGGGAGCATCCTGATTGGTCCCACTTTGTGCTCAGTAGACCTATCAGTTTTCTCTGTGGGCGGACTTTACAGTCAACCTCCCTCTCTCTTTCATTGTCCATCAGTTCAGTTTAGTGTCCTGCAGCGCCATGGCAGAGTGTTCCAGAAACAGAAAATATAAAACGTACTTCACCCCAGACTACACTAAAGTGTACCCCTGCCTAATAGGGGTCAAAAATAATGACAGTGTTGCTCGCTGCACTGTTTCCAACAGTGACTTTTCTATTGCTCATGGTGGATTAAGTGACTGTAAAAGACATATTGAGGAGAGTTTAACAGGTGTCATTCATTCATTAGCATAGCTAACGTTATTTAAACTAGCAGGCCAGCTGCGAAGGAGCTACTCTATTGATATAACCATATAACAATTACAGCACAGAAACAGGCCATCTCGGCCCTTCTAGACCATGCCGAACGCTTACTCTCACCTAGTCCCACTGACCCGCATTCAGCCCATAACCCTCCATTCCTATCCTGTCCATATTACTATCCAATTTTGCTTTAAATGACAATTGATGTCCTACGTGATGAGGCCAAACTCCCTGTAGACTTGCTTAAAGTTGTAATAGAATACAAACACGACTCCATGATAATATAAATACATATTTTAATGCCACATTTTCTGCATATACCCAAATTGGTTTACAGATTAGACAAAACCGCTAAACAAAGTATTACATGCACCCTTGGAGGTCGACTGCGGTGGGGGGGTGGGGAGCAGAATATGGGGTTGCAGAGGGCGGAGGTGCTACCTGCCTGAGATGAGTTTTTGCAGGGTGGGATGTCTGGAATCCTAACACAGCTTGCTGCTGAGCGTCAGGGCCTCAACTGCAGAGTAGCAGGCTGCCTGCACACACAATGGCTCAAAGCAGCATGTTATACACTCCCGATTGATGCAGACTGCCTGCTTAATACTTTGTTTCATGATTATAAAAAAACTTTCAATGGGTCACTGTTAAATCGCATGCCTCCGCACATCTAACATTGATTTTACCTTGAGAATTATTAAAAATTAAAACTCCCAATTCAGCCAAGACTGCTCAGCACTAACAAAAATAAAGTAGCACTGGATGCATCTAATGAGTGTTGATAAAGCCTGTTTGATTACAGCAGCATTTGGAATGCTGCATGGTTTGAACTGAGATAGTGCCAATCAGTGACCTCTGCTGGTACATGCTGAGCGAGTGCAGGACAGCCACCGTTAACACGTGGAGCTTAACAGCCTATGGATGCTCAGCACCCAAGCCTGGTGAGGTGGTACTGCTGCATCCATAAGACCACAGGACAGAGAAGCAGAATTAAGCCATTCAGCCCACCGAGTCTGCACTGCCATTTGATCATGGCTTATCCATTTCCCTCTCAACCCCATTCTCTTGCCTTCACCCATAACCTTTCATACCCTGCCTTATCAAGAATCTATCAACCTCCACTTCAAATACACTCAATAACTCTGCTTCCACAGCCATTTGTGGCAATGAAATCCACAGATTCTCCACCCTCTGGCTAAAGAAATTCCTCCTCATCTCCATTATAAATGGACGTCCCTATATTATGAGGCTGTACCCTCTGGTCCTATATTTTTCCACCACACTCTATTTAGCCCTTTCAACATTTGATAGGTTTCAATAAGATCCCCCCCTTATTTTTCTAAATTCTAGCGATTACAGGACCAGAAGCAACAAATGTTCCTCATACGATAACCTCACAAAATGCTGTAGGAACTTAGCAGGTCAGGCAACATCTAGGAAATTCTTTTCCATAGATGCTGCCTGGCCTGCTGAGTTCCTCCAGGATTTTGTGTTTGTTGCCCGCATTTCCAGCATCTGCAGATTTTCTCATTTGTCGTTTGAAAACTGTCCAATGTTAGCATATCTTTTCTAAGACAAGGGACCCAAATCTGTTTAAATACTCCAAGTGAGGCCCTACTAGGTCCTTAAAAAGATTCAGCATTATATCTTTGTTTTTATACTCTAGTCCTCTTGAAATGAACGTTAGCATTGCATCTGCCTTCCTCACCACTAACTCACCCTGCAAATTAACCATTACAGAATTCTGCACCAGGATTTTTAAATTCCCTCCATTTAGAAAATAGTCTATGGTTTTATTCCTTCTATCAAACTGCATGACTGTACACTTCTTGACACTGTATTCCAACTCCTAATCTGTCTAAGCCCTTCTGCAGACTCCCTGCTTCATCAACACTACCTGCCCCTCCACTTAACTTCATATCATCCACAAACATCAATTCCATCATCCAAATCACTGACATACTGTACAACATAAAAAGAAGCGGTCACAACACCAACCCCTGCGGAACGCCAACAGTCACTCAGAAAAAGCTCCCTTTATTCCCATTCTTTGCCCCTTGCCAATCAGCCAATGCTCGATCCATGCAAGTATCTTGCCTGTAATACTATGGGGTCTTATCTTGCTAGGCAGCCTCGTGAATGGCACCTTTTCAAAGGCCTTCTGAAATCCAAGTGCACCGATTCTCCTTTGCCTATCCTGCTTGTTATTTCTTCAAAGAATTTCAGCAGATTTCTCAGGCAATATTTTCTTTTAAAGAAACCATGCTGACTTTGGCCTATTTTACTATGTGCCTCCAAGTACCCTGAAACCACATCCTTAGCAGTTGACTCCAGCATCTTCCTAACCATTGAGGTCAGAACTAACTGGCCTATTATTTCCTTTCTTCTGCCTCTCTCCCTTCTTGAAGAGTGGAGTGACATTTGCAACTTTCCAGTCCTCCAGAACCATGCCAGAATCCACTGATTCTTGAAAGATCATTATTAACGCCTCCACAATCTCTTCAGCCACCTCTTTTAGAACACTGGGGTGTACACCATTTGGTCCAGGTGACTTATCTACCTTCCATCCTTTCAGTTTCCCAAGCACCTGCTCCCTAGTAATGGCAGCTTCACTCACTCCTGCCCCTGGCACTCTCAAACCTCTGGCCTGCTAGTGCCTTCCACAGTGAAGACTGATGTAAAACACTTATTCAGTTCATCTGCCATTTCCTTGCCCCCATTATTACCTCTCTAGCATCATGTTCCAGCAGTCCAATATCCACTCTCACCTCTCTTTTACACTTTATATATCTGAAGAAGCTTTTAGTATCCTTTTTAATATTAATGGCTAGCTTAGCTTCATATTCCATCTTTTCCTTCTTTATGACTTTTTTAAATTTGCTTTCAGTTGGTTTTTAAAAGCTTCCCAATCTTCTAACTTCCCATTAATTTTTGTTCTACAATATGCCCTCCTATTGGCTTTTATGTTGGGTTTGACTTCCCTTGTCAGCCACAGTTGTGTAATCCTGCCTTTAGAATACTCCTTGGTTGGGATATATCTGTCCTGCACCTTCTGAATTGCTCCCAGTAACACCAACCACTGCTGCTCTGCCATCATTCCTGTTAGTGTCCCCTTCCAATCAACTTACATCAGCTCCTCTCTCATGCCTCTGTAATTTTCTTTACTCAACAGCAAGCAATACGGATACATCTGACTTTAGCTTCTCCCTCTCAAATTGTAGGGTGAATTCGATCATATTATGATATCTCTCTCCTCAGGGTTCCTTCACCTTAAGCTTCCTCTTCAAATATAGTTCATTGCACAGCACCCAATCCAGAATAGCTGATCCCCTAGTGGGGTCAACCACAAACTGCGCTTAAAAAACAAATCTCACAGGTATTCTACAAATTTTCCCTACTGAGATCCAAAATCAGCACCAACCTGGTTTTCCGAATCTAATTGCATTTGAAATCTCCCATGACTATTGTAACATTGCCCTTTTGACATGCATTTTCTATCTCCAATTGTAATTTGTAGTCCACATCCTAGCTGTTGTTTGAAGCCCTGTATATAACTCCCATCAGGGTCTTTTTACCCTTGCAGTTCCTAAACTCTATCGACAATGATTCTACATCTTCTAATCCTGTACCACCTCTTTCTGAGGATTCATTTCATTTTTTACCAACATAACAATACCAACCCCTCTACCTATCTGCCTGTGCTTTCGATACAATGTGTATCCGTGGATGTTAAGCTCTTCTTTCGGACACCATTCATGATACCCACAATGTCATACCTGCTCATCTCTAACTGTACTACAAGATCATCTACCTTATTCTATACACTGTATGCATTCAAAGATAACACCTTCAGTCCTGTATTTATCACCCCGTTATACTGCAACTCATCCTCCTGACTGCAATGTTGCCCTTTCATCTGCCTGACTTTCCTGACAGTCTCACTACACTCAATGCCTCCACTTCTATACCAACTGGCCCCTCCTCATGCTATCACTCAGTTTCCCCTCCCCTTGCCAAATTAGTTTAAACACGCCCCAAAAGAGCTAGCAAACCTGCCCACAAGGAATTGGTCCCCCTTGAGTTCAGATGTAACCTATCCCTTTTGTACAAGTCATACCTTTCCCTGAAGAGATCCCAATGATCCAGAAATCTGGCCTCCAACCCCCTATCCCAGTTCCTCAGCCACGCACTCATTTGCCAAAACATCCTATTCTTACCCTCACTGGCGCATGGCACAGATTGCAATCCAGAGATTACTACCTACTGTATGTCATTGGTGCCAATATGTACCAAGAATTCTGGCTGCTCACTCTCCCTCTTTAGAATGCTGTGGATCTAACCCGAGGTGTCCCTGACCCTAGCCCCTGGGAGGCCACATACCACCCAGATGTCTATCGTGTTCACAATATCTCATGTCTACTCCTCTAAATATGGAATCCCCTATCACTACTGCAGTCCTCATCTCCTTCATTCCCTTGAGCCACAGAGCCAGACTCAGTGCCAGAGACCAGTTCACCGCGGCTACCCCCAGTAGGTCATCACCCCCAAGAGTATCCAAAACAGTATACTTATTTTTGAGGGGACAAGCCACAGGGGTACTATGCACTGCCTGCCCATTTCTTTTCTCTCTCCTGATGGTCAACCAGGTACCTGCCTCCTGCAACTTAGGTGTGACTACCTGCCTGCAGCTCTTATCTCAGTTTCCCGTATAAGTCAAAGGTCATCAAGCTGCAGCTCCAGTTCCTTAACACAGTCCGAGGAGCTACAGCTCAGTGTACCTGTTACAGATGTAGTCATCAAGGAGACTGTAGGTCTCCCAGAATTCCCACAGTTCATACAAGGAACACAACACAGCCACCGGAACCACTTGCAGTGCTCTAACTATGTACTGACAGGCAAAGAATGAAGACTTACCAGATACATATCTTCCCAAGCCTGGTCCCATCAAAGCCTCTCCTATAGCACAAGTCCACTCACACAATGGCTGCTCCAACAATGGCATTCCGCTTGTCCCTGCCTGATTTTTATTTGCCCATGTTGATGAATCGCTGTTTGACTGGGCTGCTAGAAAAAATTGAAAGCGGACGACTCGGATAATAAGAGAGAGAATTACAGGAGTGAGCATTTGTGGACAGGTATTAAGATTCAGTGAACCACTAATTGTTCAATGGTAGGATAGACAGGGAATGAAATATGAATCTCAATCTAGATTGGTCTAGTTCCCCTTATTTCTGCCACTGTTCATTGTTGTGCAGAAATGAAATCTGCAATGAAAATGCTGACAGCTGAAAATGGTTTTCTCCATTAATGTCACAATTCTGATCAAGTTTTGTAAAGACTGAGACTGGTATTGATAATTTGCATCACAACTGAACGTAAATACTCCTAGAAACATGACAAGGGTTGATATTTACATTAGAGCTGATGACAACCCTTTTTCTAAATGACCAAACCAACAAAATACTTCACACAACAAATAAAATGTTTATCACTATATTTATATATACTTGCAAGCTGCCTCCAGCATATATTGGATGCAAGTGACACATTTCACTATTATCTTTCAATGCTTCAATGTACATGTGACAAATAAACCCAATCTTATAAAGCTCTACTCTGTGTCTGCTTTTAGCTTCAGATAAAAGCTGCATTGGCAATTATACTCCGGTAAGATAGCTGAAAGACAAGAATAGGAGAATGCTGCATTTCTCAACAGCCTAATGGTGTGTTACATGAAATCAAGTATCTGAATCTCCATCAGAACAGTGTGTTAACAGTTCACTGAATGAAACATTCTAATGTTACAGAAGGGTCTGGTTAGGATGTAAATATACCTCACAGTAATGCAGTTTTCTTGTCAAATCTACATAATCCAAGCCTGAATTTCTCAACAGAAGTGAAACAAACATACTTCTAAATATACTTTCTTGAGGAGCTGCCAGTATTTGGGGTCACAGAACGCTCATACCCAATTTTTGCCTATAAAAGAAGAACATTGCACTTATTTAATGCTTTGTCCCATTTTTAGCTCATTCCAAGGTGCCTTCCAGGAACCGGATCTCAGTTATGGGTACTTGAGAGCTTTTAATGTAACAGAATGTCTCAAGGTGATCCACAGATATATTTTTAAAGAAAAACTGATGGTGAGCGAATGGATATGTTTTGCAAAGTAACTTAAAGTGAGGATGTGAAGATCATGGAGGAAATTCTAAAATACAATGTACACTTTTGCAGTAAATGTCTATGGAACTGAAAAAGTCCCAGTAGTTCAAAGAGTTACAGGGCTAGAGCAGGTTATGGAGAAAGGAAGAGATAAAGGAGAGAGAGGAGTGTGCCTTATGATGTGATGAAAGGTCAAGTAGAAGCTAATTTGTGTATTCCACCAAGAGCAAATGACAGAATTCACCCCCAAGCATTTGTTTATGGTAGTTTGGAAAGGAACGGCGAGCTGGACTCCAGCCCACTCCTTTGGCCAGTTCCTAGTACCTGAAATCCTTTAAAAGTGCACCAAATTCTCTGCCAATGGGGAAGTGGAAGTATCACAAAGAGAATTCCATGGATTACCATGAACTGGAGTTATTAATCTCAGATTAAAGTTAACAAGGTTATGGCTGGAACAATCATTTTCTGAATCCAACAGATAGAAACATCAGTGAATTGGTAGAAACTGGGGGCATGTACACCTTTCCTCCAAACACTTTGAAATGCAGGATGCAGGCAATGGTGCGTCCGCATACTGAATGTTTCTCAAAGTAGAGACAGGTCCTGAGTCTTATTACCATGACTAGCATGATCCTTCTCAATGTTTCCAAAAAAAAACATAAATATCATCACATAATAAACCAGCCTGCAGATTATGGTGCAGATCACATCAGGTTGTCCTTATGAAGGCCAAAGCTTTGCTGTGATTGGTTTACCTCTTGTTAAAACGAATGGTTTTTGTGAAATCAAGACGTCATGCTGCTGTGCCAATGTGATTTCTCTGTTACTGCCTACCTGGTAAAGGTTTTTAAAAAAATAAGCAGAGATGGCATGACACACTTGAATAGTTATTGACTGCATCAATGTGTAGCCTCTCTGACCTCGCTATCACAGTAAGTCAAATATGAACTTGTGAAACTCCCCTGTCGTCATCATACAGGTGAAAGGAACTAGCTCCTGTAGAGTACACAAGTGCAGAAGAAACAAAATTTGTTTTGGTTGCGGAATGAAAGAGAATTAGGATTCCTGCCAAAAGGAGATTCAGACTTAGCCCCAATGAGGAAATCTGCAGATGCTAGAAATTCAAACAACAACACACACAAAATGCTGGAAAGATATCTTTCCTTTCGGTTAGTCCTGATGAAGGGTCTCGGCCCGAAACGTCAACAGCGCTTCTCCCTATAGATGCTGCCTGGCCTGCTGTGTTCCACCAGCATTTTGTGTGTGCTGTTGTTCATACTTAGCCCTATTATTTACTAATATTTCATTATTATAGGCAACATGGTAGCATAGCGGTTAGCAAAATGCATTACAGTGCCAGTAATCAATGATAATGGTTCAATTTATGCTGCTGGTTGTAAGTATGTGCTCCCTGTGACCATGTGGGTTTCCTCCAAGTACTCCGGTTTCTTCCCGCATTACAAAGACGTACAGTTAGGATTAAGGTTGGTGAGCCATGTGGGATTGTAATCCTAGTGCTGGCAGTGTAACGACACTTGCAGGCTACCTCAGCACGATCCTCGGACTGGCACAAACTACTTATTGCACTTATTGGATGTACATGTGACAAATAAAGCTAATCTTTCTACATATCACCATTACAAGTGGTGAGGTAGTATCACAGTTAACTTACAGGATAGGAGCTCATGCCCACATTGACAGCTGGGGAATTTAAATAAAAGCAATTAGATAAATTTGGTATTAAAAAGTTAGCTTCAGTAATGATCACCATAAAGCAACTGATTTGTCATTAAAACACATCTGGTTCACTAATGTTCTTCAACAACGGAAATGTATCAACCTTACCTGTGCTGGTCGTCATGTGACTTCAGATTTATTGACATCGCTGACTCTGAACAACATACAGATTACATTATTGCAATAAACAATAACTGCTGGTATTTCCATAATGCATGAACCAACATAAAACAAAACAGTGTCACGTCATTTAGGGCTCAGGAAGAACAATTGTTCTTGAAGCTAAATAGCTGAAGGGGGAAATAAGTTCTAGGAATTTTACTTGTATTTTCTAGACACAAGAGATTCTGTAGACACTAGACATCTTGAGCAACACACACAAAATGCTGGAGGAACTCTGTAGTGCAAGTAGTATCTAATACGAGAAATTCTGCCCCCTTCCTTTCCAGTCCTGATGAAGGGCTTTAGCCTAAAACGCCCACTGCTCGTTTCCCTCCATAGATGTGGCCTGACCTGCTGGGTTCCTCCAGCATTTTGTGTCTGTTGATTGTATTTTCCATCATCTGTAGCTGGAAGGGAACATTTTATAGACAAAAGGTATCATGGTACTTCTTTTCCAGGGCTCCATTCTTCTTGGTTGCAATAACCATCAAAAACAAGGGCAGGTCCTTCACAAGATTAAATAGGTACATTCAAATTTCACCCGAGTTACTATACACTTCAGGTGCTTCATATCTACAGAACATCTTCATCTGCTGGGCTGGCAGGAGGGGCTACCACCAGCATTTTAGCTCAAGAAAGCTGGGGAATTTTACGCCCGCACCGAGGAATTTTATAGCATAAATCACTGTGATCAGAGGTGACCCAGAGTGTAAATATAGCCAGGACAGCTTTCTTTAGAATATTTAGTGCCATATACAGCAAACTCCCCTTAAAATGTTTAGAACAATCAAAACCTTAATTTTCTACTGATACAAGGATCATGGCAGAATTTTTCTTGGTCATCACTATTTATCTGTAGTAAAACCTCAACAACTCACTGGATTGTTGGAAAATGGAATATAGATAATACAGATTAGGTCATTAGAAGAGTAGATTTCAGGTAACCAGGTTGTCTGGTGTGAAAACAGAGTAAAAGCTTGAATGGGTCAGTGGTGTATTGTAACATTGCCTATGAACTCAGCCATTTCATACTCTAAGACAAAATAAACAGTGAATGCACATCCGCTTCCCAGATTTCAATTGCAGCTCAGGACACACAGTACTGAAACTACATCAGCTTCTGGACTGACATTACTTTATGTATGCTGCAAGGCAGACTGATCTCACATGACAATGCTACCACAGTTCATTTACCTATGTTTGTGTAGTTTCTACCATTGCAACATGGGTTATAGACCACAGCTTTAGGAATGAGCCGAACTGGAAAGGCCTCTTGTCTTTACAGTTCAACGATCATGTTAAGTAGCAACTGAGCAAAATTTCCCACTGAAGGGTACATCAAAAGGGGGTCTGAACAAAATGAGATACTTGGAAAGCGTTGTGTATTTAATATTTCAGCAATGTTTGAATAATCATGTATGTATATTGTTTAGATAATTGATTATGGGTTCTATATAAAAATATGTTAACTGCATATGTCATTGTGCTGCCATGTGATATGTGTGCACCCTGCTTAAAGTATACTCAAACTACACCCATATTTTTGGACTCCTGTGAGTTCCTTTCAATTAACTGAATGTTCTGAAGTTACAAAACACAACATAGGGAACAATGGTATACAAGATTACAATTTAACGTTTTTTTTTAAGTGAGTCCATTCAAAACATGACTACCACCAGTAATTTATGCAAAAGAGGCACTGAATTGCCCCACTATTAGCCAATGTAAAGAGCACTCCCTTCCCAGTGCTCCTTATCAGCTAGGGGATGGGATTTTTCACCTCCCCTCCCCCCGCCAAAACCCTGACGTGCCTCTCCTTACAGTTTACTGGAAGAAGTGAGGTGATCTGAGAATTGTTTCCCCTTATTCTCCACAAAGAGTCAGCAGGGAATATACAAGCAAAGTATCCAAAGTCTTTCTGCAGCTAATAGAAGGGTAGTTCCAAGAAAGAGTTATTGCCTACGATTGATGGTCCTGGTTTACTTTTTAATTTCAGCCATGTGACACTCTCAGCAAGGCTGTCAACCTAAAGTTGAAAAAGCATTACAGAAGGCAGTTTTACAAGAAACTATTAGACTGCTGTGCAGATACTATATGTGAAGCCCTATTTGTGGGAAAGATACCCCAATTGCATTTATATACCTTGTGACTTGTTATCAGTATCCAATGTAACAGTATGAGAGACACTCTACTGATAACTTAATGACGCTTTCTCTTCCCTTCACTGGTTTATTTCTCTGAGACTTTTCAGTCTGAAGTCTGCAGTTACTGTCAACAATAACAAACACACCACATTACAAAAAAAGAAATGTGCTGTGGTAACTGGAATAATAAAGAAAACTTAAGACTTCGCAGCTTTAAATTGATAATTCCAACCAACTAATAAAATTACACCACTTGCTGCCAAAAAAAAAGTCTGCCACACTCAATTATTGAGATCAGGAGGTTTAGAAATCCAAATTATTCTATTCATCTGGTGTAAAGCTGTAATTAGGAAACGGTCTATACTAGGCAATATGAACTGTCTCTTTCATCGTCTCTGTACATCTTCCACAGTATCTCAACAGAGTAGTGTGAGCAAATTCACAAATGTTGTGACCACGTCTGGCAAGACTGGTCTTTACTTGTCAGAAGTTATCCTGGCAGCTTGGTCTTGAATACCAAATGGGACAGTATCCCTGCCTTTGTAGGTTTCAGAGTAAGTACCCTTCTATATGCCAGGATCTATTCTTGGTGGGATGGTACAACTCCTGCGAAGGTTGAGCAGCAAAACTTAGTATCTGAATTTCAACACTCATTCTCACTCACTTCTTCTGAAAAATAATCAATTACTCCACAAATCAAATACTACCTCAAGAGTAAAAGGGTCTTTTTAAGTCTTTAGGGAATAGTACAAGACACAATTTCAATGCACTAGCCTTGTGGCCCAATCACCCAAAGCGAAACTACTACCATAGCTAAAAAGAGAGAAGGAATTCCAAAAGTAATTCAGTTATGGTGTCTCTTCAATGTTCGGGAAGACAAATTATCCTCAAAAATAAATGAAGAGCACTACATTCCACTGTCTTTCCTACCTTATCCATCTGCAGCTCCTCAGGCTTTGCTTCAGCTTGGCTAAAGAAACTGCTTCAGACAGATCTACATGTCTGGTTTTAATATAGTGCTTTACTGATATTTCACAGCTCCCTCCCCCCAGGCCTTTTGAACATACATTATGATGCCGACCTGTTAGGCCCATTCACTTTAGGGCACATTTCACAGATGGGACATGCATGAACATAGTGGTCCAGAATTTTAATTTTCATTGAGCAGCAATTTTTAATTGATGTAGTCAGTAGGTAGTCCAACAGACTCAAAGCATTACTTTCAACAAAAGATCCATTCTTCAACACCCTTATCCAGATTTTAAGCATTCCAATGTTCAGCAAGTTCTCGTGTATCATTTAATGATCCCTTCGAGATTCCCAGACACCACTTGATATCTCAGCACTACTGAATGGATTTGGAACGTGTTCATTTTAACCACAGGCTTAACAGATAAAACAGATACAAGCTCTCCCACTGTGCAGTGAGTAACAGTAACTCTTATTCTCATTTACAACCACATTAACAGCTCATCATTATCATATTTAATGTTAGATAGCGCAGAAATTCTGTGCTTATATTTCAGTTGCATTAGCAACTCCCTGTTAGCATGTATATTACAAAGTTAATGATTCAGTGTACGTTTATTATCAATGTATGTGTACAGTATACAACCCTGAGATTCGTTCAGCCACCGGCAGCCACAAAACAAAAAAAACACCATGGAACCAGTTCAAAGAAAACATCAAACATGCGATATGCAAAAAAAAGTGAGTGAATAACAAGCAAGCGAAAAATAATGAATAAGAATATTAATCATCAGACCACAGAGTCCTCGAAACTGTCTAGAAGTGCTCTGTTTAATTCAGTTGTGTCTAGCACAATATAGCTTGTTGACTGCAGGCTGCAGAGCAAGTCAGGGCCGAAGCACCCCGATCAAATAGTGAAAAACAGCAAAAACGGGAGTAAGCAGAATCCAAAACACTTTAGCGTGAACTAAGAGTCCTCCAAAACCAAGCCCACAGCCACGAGCCATGCCAATCAAACTTGGGGCCAAAGACTCCTTTACCCTCCTCCAGCAGCAGCGAGCAAGAGGTAGAGGGAGGCCGGTCAAGCACGGGCAGCTGGCACTGAACACCAACTCGCCTTTTGCTCTCGTCCATTTCAATCTCGCTGGATGCTTTAATCGGTGAGGAGTAATGGGGCTGATAATGGGCTCACACTTCACTTTTAGGCACCGCACTCCGCTCTCCAACCTCGCTGAATTCCTCCGGAGATGGCAAAATCACCAGATTACACTCAAAAACTCATCAAAATGTAAACTACAGGCTCCAATCGCATGTGGTTTAGTGGTAGAGGCATATTTTATAAGAGGAAGTGGAAGAAGTAGTAGTTTTGTGAACTGTCTGCAGGACATTGTCGTTGGCTGCACTGGCTGTTGGCACTGTCTCAAAGAAGAGTTTACTACAGATAAAGTGCAACAAATACTATTCATACAACAGTCAGGTAACAGTAAGATGCTTCGAGCCACTTCAAAGGAGCATGATCAAAGAGACTTTACTGGGCCATGTAAAGAGAGACCAGGACTGAAGACCAATAGCTCAATCTAAGAAGTGGACATTAAGGAATGTCACAGCCAAGCAAAGTGATATCAAGGTTGTGTCTGTATTCCTGTGTTAGATTTAGGCAAGAAATTTCAGAGCTTATGCTGTTGGCAGCACAAACCCCAACTGGAGACCCCCAAGACAGTTGTGTTCAGTATCAGAATCAGGTTTAATATCTCCAGCAATGTCGTGAAATATATTGTTTTGCAGCAGCAGTACATTGCAATAATTAATTAAAAAACTATCAATTACCTTAAGAATTATATATATTAAAATTAAAATATATTTAAAATATACAAGTATTGCAAAAATAGAGCAGGAAAAAGTAAAAGTGAGGTAATGTGCAAGGGTTCATCGCTCATTCAGAAATCTAATGGGAGTGGGGAAGAAGCAGTTCCTAAAAAGTTGAGTGTGTGACTTCAGACTCCTGTCTCCTCCTTTTTGGTAGCAGTGAGAAGAGGGCACGTTATGGGAAATGGGGGTCCTTAATGACAGATGCTGCCTTTTTGAGCCATCGCATTTTGAAGATGTCCTTGACGCTGGGGAGGCTGGTGCCCATGATGGAGCTGGCAGAGTTTGTAACTTTCTGTAGCTTTTCCCAGTCCTGTACAGTGGCCCGTCCACAGCAGACAGTAATTCCCAGTGATATCTACAACTACACAGACACTAGTCGACTTACAGCTTCCAAGGTTCCATTTTATCTGGCACTGGTGAGCTCATTATTAAATATTTTATGGACTCGGACAAATTCACTTGTAGGTACAGGATTCTCCCGCTATCCGAAGGTAGAGCATTCCTATGAAACCATTTGTAAGCCGAAATGTCGTAAAGCGAAGAAGCAATTACCGATAATTTATATGGAAAAAATTTTTGAGCGTTCCCAGACCCAAAAAATAACCTACCAAGTCATACCAAATAACACAAAACCTAAAATACACGAACATATAGTAAAAGCAGGAATGATATGATAAATATACAGCCTATGTAAAGTAGAAATATTTATGTATGGAGTAGTTTCACTTATCAAAATTGGGAAGATAGTGAGCCAAAATTGATGTGGAGGGGGAAAAAAAAAATCGGCACGTACACGCATGCACGCACAACTGCCCACACAAGGCTTCACAGTTATGGTAGTCTTTCTCGGGGTAACACATGTATAAAGCAGGTGTCTTTTTTCGTAAAAGCAAAAACAGGTACTAATGTAGGTCTTTTGTAATAGTGAGCTGTTGTCGAGTGAACGATTGAAAAACGGGGGGGGACACCTGTATCGTCAGATCTCATGAACCTTGTCAGTGAGAACTCCAATGTGAAATTGATGTCAAAGCTAATAACATATTTCCACTAGAGAGTCTTCACTGGGATGCCACAGAAACGATGCATCTTCCAGCTCAAGAGTCTCATTACTCTTTGGCCTGCACCAAAGAAAAATCGGAAGTTTCTCTTATACTGGGTTTCCATTCTATCTAGAAAAGCATGCATTATTAAAACAAAATTCAATTGTAATAATTGTCAAAATTTTATAATATATCTCATCCTTTTAAAATTACAACTTAACACATTAACCCTTTGGTAAAGGTTAAAAGGAGGCATAATCCACAAGTAATGTTTGAACCCAAATTCCCAACTGAGAGAATGATGGAGTGAGTTCAAAGCCCAGAGAATTAGAAAGATTCTGCGATGTTTTTTATTGTCCGTGAAACTGTTGCCTAATTTATAGCCTAGCGAGCCTATCCATAATGTAAAAGTAATTTATCAGGCCATCTATTGAAACCACAGAGAACAAGGTCTGTAGTGACTATTATTTCCGCCTTGTCTCACAAGGTACACCATTAAGTAATAAAGAAAGCTATTCAGCCACATACAGGGGATGATCTGGTACAGTAGAAGACTTGACTCAGTTCTTTAGCTTTCTGTGCATTTCAGAGATTTATTTCTGGGAACTAAATCTGAATATTGAAGTACTGGATGACTACTGGAAGACAAATGTCAAGGAAGCCACAAGCAGAAATGAATCCAAGAAACAAAAGATTTGTGCCCATTTCTCCCCTGCTCTTCCAGACTGAATACATTACACTGACTCTAGAAAGTGTTGGCGCATGGCCAAGTGGTTAAGGTGTTGGTCTAGTGATCTGAAGGTCGCTAGTTCAAGCCTCAGCTAAGGCAGCGTGTTGTGTCCTTGAGCAAGACACAACCACACACTGTTCTGCAACAACACCGGTGCCAAGCTGTATCAACCTTTGCCCTTCCCTTGGACAACATCAGTGGCGTGGACAGGGGAGACTTGCAGAATGGGCAACTGCCGTTCTTATTGAGAAATATGCCTGACATAATCATTATATATACCTGCAACATAACCACTATATATACCTGAAATATAATCACTATGTATTAGCTATTTACTATACTATGTAATCACTATGTAATCACTTCCAGGTACTGAATATTACTATGTATTATTTTACTAGACACATTTTGCTATGTATTGTTTTAACTAGATACTTTGGACTCTCTTAGCTGCATACTGTGGCACTTACAGAACACCTGTTTAGCTAGCAGCACTATTAGCTGAAATGTACCCCATGTATTACACTCAGCCTTTGTTTAGTATGAGATAACGGTGGCGGAGAGGATGCTGTGAGCAGGAATGTAATGTGAGGGAGGTTGTCTGGGAAAAATAACCTTGGCCAGGAATAAGGCCCCAATGCGAATGGGTGAAGAATATTGGTGGCGCACCGAGAGCTAGGCAAGAGCGATTGATTAGTTAATATATAGATGATATGCAATTAAAAATTGATTGGGTACGCTGATGAAACTGAAATGTAACTGAGATAAGAAATTACTATAAAGAATGCTGTACACCGGAGCTCGGTGGGCTTTCGGTGACAAGTTCATTGATTGCCTCAGCCTTTGTTTGCAGATAAAGGTTTAATTCTCTTGAAGAATTGTATGTCTCCAGGTCATTTCAAGTAACCACGACAGTCTCCCATACAACCCTGCCCAGGACTGCGCCGTGGAAACTTTCCAAGGTGCAAATCCATGGTCTCTCAAGACTAACAGATAAGAATGCAAAATGGTTTTGATTTATAACTTCAGTTTAACTTGATGAGGCAAGTTCTTCACTGCACGGCATTCCAGATATACTTGTCTTCGATAATAATAACTTATTCATAGCGCACTTTTAGTGCAAACATCAAAATAAAACACCAAAATTGTATCAGTTAAAAGCAAGGTTAAATAACTAAGTTTTGAGTTGGCATTTACAAGTGTCAACTCAGTCTACATCCCTTATAGTTTTGAGTTCCACAGTTTCAGAAAGTACTTAAAACAAAACTGTTGATTTTCTTTACGGGGACATTATTTAAATTTAATTTGAAGAGACTGGTGGAAGAAGACCTGAGAGCTGGAGCAGGTTTATAAAGTGAAAGCGATTCTGCTAAGTACTCCGGTCCCAGATCATCAACGCAGAAAAATTGTTACAAGCAATATTCAAAACAGTTTGCTCTTACTTCTGTCAAAATGAGTTAGGTGGAAGCACGAAGATATTGCAGTTGCCAGGGAACTGGCAGCTTCATACGTCCTTGTTTTCTCTGGACAACTCCCACATTGAAAATACAATAAGCTCTGCAGCAAAGGATAAATTTCTGTGCATCACTGCATTTGTGGAGGGAGATGTATTTACAATAAAAACATTGTCTGTGAGTCCTCTAACACTTCTTCAGCCTTGAAAGCAGAAGATTTGAGATTCCCAAAATAAAATTTGTACTTTAATCATCTTGTTTTTCAGAAATACACAAAAGGGTCAGTTGAAGAGTGGAAACTGTGTTAGGTTTGAAATGGAAGTATCATTGCACAGTGTGCATTTACTCTTTCCAACTGCAAATATATCCAATTTAACATCGGGGAACGTGTTTGAATAGCCTGTACAAATTGTGCTCTCTAAAGAAAATTGTGACTGCTGGAAATATTCAGATTACAAGTGAGGAGAACACTCTGAAAATGTCACTTAGCTTTTTTTTTGCACCAAGCACTCAGCATCAAGGTAGTTGGTCAACTATTCCAAAGAACAGCATGAATCTGCTCGATGTTAAAATTGATGCATATTCAGCAAAAGGCTTATTTACCCTTATCGCTGTAATTTTTACAAATCATATCAGCATTAACATCATTTTGTGTGGCTGAGTGTTTTCTAGCTGAGAATCCTGTTGAACAGGGGATTTTCATCAAACTGAGAAGTTTACAGATGTGGCTGAAAATGCAAAGCACCATTATTCTAAAAGTATTGGCCTGATTTTCTCCCTCAATATCACATCTTTTTGTCATGAAGATACATATTTAATACTTAGAGAATGGAACTACCCTGTTATATTTAACACACAATTGGACTGACACAAATCGGACATGTGCTAGATTAGTTATATAAGAATGGATGACACGGCATAAAAAAGAATCATTCACAGGTAGCTCACGAATTCAGGAAAGCAGGGACGTTCAGTATTCACACTCACATGATATCTATTGCTCAAAGGAAGCACTTGTTCCAAATTTCAAGTAACTGTGTTTTTCCTGGAATCAGTACCCCATACACAGAAGTGCTTTGTACTGTTCATTTCCTCATTTGTCCTCTGGCTTTCACATCTTCAGACATTTCAGAGTTGCAGCTGAATTTGCCGTTTGAATCACAAGCAGGGGAGAGAACTGACAGCTTTCTCGGGCTGTGCACTTCCCCAAGGAAAGCGCACAAAGAATGCAGCGGTCTATTCAACAGGAAGGGCAGCCATGAAGAGCTACTGAATAAGCTTGGGATTGAGCCAAACTTTTCATTGAAAAGGTAGGTAATGGCAACTCAAAAGCACTTCTCTCGACTCTGAAAGACTGCTAGCAATAGCAAAACTCTTATACAGTCTGTACTAGTTTGCTAAGAAACATGAGAAACTCGTGATCCTTTGACAAGAGCTCCTCGATTATAGTGGAGAAGATGAAATATTGTTAATATAGAAACTTTTATTACCCAATTACGTGGTTTTCCGCTGACACTGCCAAGGCACTTAATCCCATTATTTTACCAAGTTGTTGTCAGCACTAGCTCAACATCAGTTGGCACCAGGTTCAAACAGATTCTCTATCTGTGGACCAACATGTAACTGAAAGAGCTTTGCTCAGAGATTTACGGCAGCACCAGCCTCCCCACCCTCCCTAAAAAAAAACATATGAAGCTATCATTATCTCACACTAGTGAGCACTTTGGTCATGGACCCACGATAAAACAGTTCAGATTTCCATGTTTTACTGCACAGTTGAATTGTGCAGTGATTTATTCAGATTTAACAATGCCATTTGCTGACAATGTTGACATTTTTACAACGACCTATATTGAGCCATTTATTCTAAAATACCTTTCACTGATACTGAAATGATAGATGGACATGGTCAATTAGCATGCTAGACTCCATATCACCATCCAGGCCACAGAGAACAAAATATCCACCAAAAAGAAGTACAAAAATCAGATTTGCAGTCCACAAGTGGCCAATAAGTTTGGACATGTGGATACCTAGCATCTATTGTTGACATGCAGCAGATAATCATATTGGTTGCAATATTAAGCAGTTTAGTTACTCAAAAACCTCATATTATTCTATTCAAATATTTGAGATAAAGCAAGATCATAAATATAATTTTTAATTTAAAAAAATTCTAAGAGTTTGAATGTCTTATATTGTAACTTCACCTGGTTCTCAAGTCAGGTGGGCTTGAATAAGCAGCACTATTGACTATAGCCTCCAAACAGTAAGCTATTCATACCCCCCCCCCCCCACCCCTGTTGTGGAAGGGGTAATACCCCTCTCTCTCTCTCTCTCTCTCTCTCGAGAGAGAGAGAGAGAGAGAGAGAGAGAGAGAGAGAGAGAGAGAGAGAGAGCGCACCTGTGGCATTTCAAAGTGCTGGGTTATGGACTGTAGTTTTTGATGGACCTAGATCATGGCCTATTTGGGGCCTTAGCTATTGTTGGCTTGGTGGGTGATGGGTGAGGGGTGTTGCTGATGTTTTCTGCTGGAACCGGTGGAAGGAGGGAGAGGAGAGGTTAATGTTTTGCTGCTGCTTGTGCATGGGAAGGGAGAAGGGGGGCTTTGGGGTTCTAAAGTTTTTCTGTCATTCATTCTTTGGGGTTTTCTTCTGTCTCGTGGATGTTTGTGAAGAGTAAGAATTTCAGGTTGCATATTATATACATTCTCTGATATTAAATGGAACCATTGAAGATAAAAGGTCATAGCAATATCATAACTGAAGATAACTGTAATTTTACAAATACTGAGGTGAGGTATTTAGCCTAGAAAATACGTCCTTTCCAAATGTGATAACACTTTACAGATCTCACGGTATTGCACAAAGACCAAACCAGAAAATTGATTTTTTTTTAATTTGACATTACACCAGACTGTCAAAATCAAAATCGTTTAACAAGATCTTCTCAAATTTCTGCAAGGCTGTAACATTTCAGTACTAGGTTTCACATAGAACTGGGGAAGATATTTTTACATATTCAAATTATTATAGGGGAAATTAATCTGGATATAGACTCACAGCACAATATGTATGCTGCATCAAGAAATTAGTTTGCTTTTTCCTAAGTTTGATACAAGCAAAAGATTAGCTTTATAAATTTTAGGACAATCCTGTCGTTCTACTTTGACTTCTAAACTCAAAATCAAATAACTCAGCAACAGTTCTACAAATAAAACTTAAACATAGAGTAGTGTCACAATGAAAGAGGCAAGTTTCTCGAGGGGAGCAAAGCTTGTTTTTCCAGTATTTGTGTAAATGTTGGAGGGCTTTTCTACTGGGAAAAAATTGTTTCAATGCTCATTTTGAATGACTTAAATGACTGTTATGCTACAGGCAATAGTGAATGCTTAAAAGAAGATCTTTCACCTGGCAATTAAAGACTTCTCTTACTATTTCTCTGAATGCAAGTTGTCTTTCCATGGGATGGGTGACTAATGATACAATGCAGGAGGATGCTTCCTATCAGCTCAAACTTGATTACAAAGCAGTCATTATTAACAAACAATGACATTCCATCAATCCACCAGGGCCAAGATAATTCAATTCTCATTCCCTCACACAAATTAAGTTGTGTGAATGTTCTCAGATAAAAGCCAGGCGGGCCTTGGCTCCAGACCATTGTAGGGACATGAAATTAGTCGTGAAATTCATCCCATTTGGTATGAGGGACAGTATTATAGAATAACAGCTCAGATCCCAAGAAATACGTCCCGTCAGCACTGAATCAGAATCAGGTTCATCAGCATTGACATATGTCTTGACGTTTGATGTATTGCAGCTGTAGTACAGTATAATATATGAAATGCACTACAAACTGTAATAACAAATATATTTAAAAGATAAATATGTACAACAAAAATAGCAAGTTTGTGTTCATGGGTTCATCGTCCATTCAGAGGTCTGATGACAGAGGGGAAGAAGCCGTTCCTACAACATTGAGTGTGTGTCTTCAGGCTCTTGTACCCCTATTTTTGAAATCCATTGCATTAAATTCAAGGGAATAGTCTTTAGAGCCAGAATAAATTGTGCCTTTACATACATACATTTTGGCACTCATGAGAGGGAATTAATTTCTTGCAAATTTCCAGGGAATAACAGCTTCTGATCTCTGCCATGCTATAGTGTGGAACTCAAGAACAAATTCATTGTCATTTGAAAGCAGAGACAATCTCTTAGATGGTCACCAATGGTTTAGAGGTACCATCAAGTGGGAGATCAGAAAGCTCTCCCCATTATCCAGGACACTATTAAGACTGCAGTGGCTTTAGAGTTCTAAGGTCCAGTGCATT
Organism: Hypanus sabinus; assembly: GCF_030144855.1. Lineage (NCBI taxonomy): Eukaryota > Metazoa > Chordata > Chondrichthyes > Myliobatiformes > Dasyatidae > Hypanus > Hypanus sabinus. Next base: position 28,232,025 of record NC_082714.1, on the reverse strand, counting down.
GTGCTGTACTGACAGCACACATGACACTCTGCTTATACATTGCCAGTGACTAATAAAGGATGTCACTTCATATACAGCAGTGGCAAATATTAAAACTGCTCATGATGAATGAGGGATTTATGTTGTTTCTAAATGTTTGGACCAATTACATAACTCCACTATGAGAATCCATAGTTCTGGATTTAATTTTCTCAATTACAAAAGTGACTGGCTTTCAAAGCTTTTAACTCCGCTAAAAAGCTCTGTTCCTAGACAAGGAGACAAATCAGAAACTTTATGCTCTTAAATTGTTGCTTTTTGCCACTGGAAGCAACTATGGCAGATGCCAGAATATAAGAAACAAATAAACATTTGTGAAAAGAAGAAGACAGTGGTCAAAGGGGAAATGGCAGGACAATGGAATTTGATTTGGATTTAGTAGACGATAGATACAAATGTGATGAGCTTGTGTGTGGTTCAGTGATCGCAAAGCGCCATATTCGAAGCAGTAGTTAATGTTCAGTGTTGATAAGGTCACATTCTGGCTTACAGAGGCCCGTGTATACCAAAAAAAAAACCCTTTATCTCTTTGCATCAAACAGAAACAGCATGAGAAGTCAGAAACTTTATTGGACTAGGGCAGTGGTAAGAAACAAAACTGGTCACAAAGAAAGAATATTAGGCTGTCCGGTGCTGACTGCACTCAAACTTGATACTTTGTAAGATTGTTCAAAAACTGTTTAAACCATTAAAATGGAACTGTAATGCAGCAGTCACAAATTAGTTATCTTCTATTCTTCCTTTTACTCACAAGGTACATCTGATGAAAGGTCATCAATCTGAAATGTTAACACCCTTTCTCTCTATATAGATGCTGTCTGTTCCCTTGCATATTTCCAGCATTTTCTTTTAAATCTAGCTGACTAGATTTGCAATGAGACTACGCACTGGCGTGACTACATTGCAATACTCTTTAAATATTACGTGTTTAGAAAAAAATGCAAAGATCAATTAAATTTCCCATGTGCAATTCAACAGAAACCTATTTCAACTACTGCAGGCAGCTTTAGAAGCACTTCAATTTATTTGTCTGTGTTTGCTAAATTGACGAGATGAACAGGCTGGAAACAATGTGCCTCTGCAGAGAACTAATAGACCTGCCGAGTCTTCAAGCTGCCTAGTCAGCTGGGGCTCCCCAAGAAACTGATAGAGTTGTGTAGAAAAATGATTGCCTACTAATTGGCTAAGCTGCCTGGGCCTTAATGTTGCTGTCAACAATACTAAGCTGTATGATAGAGTTGTCATACACGCTCATCGTCCCAGTTTAATATAGTTGTTGGAGGTAATCTTCTCTGCTCAGTAGTCGCTGAACTCAAACAATAATAAGGGGTGGAAGACACTTTGAGAGAATGTCATCCAGCCAGGTGCATGTTACCAGATTACTGTATGATAGTCAACCTTTAAAAACATTTAAACAACAGCCAGCATAATCAAAGACACTCACCCTTCTCTCCTCTCCCATCAGAGACCAATGACTAAAAGTGTGTACCATAAGGCCCAAGGAGGGCTTCTATTCCACAGTGATCAGAATCTTGAATGGATCAATTGTGCAAGAAGATTTCTTAGCCTCACAATCAATCTCAACATAATTTTGCACTTTATTGGTTACTTGAACTGCCTTCTTTTGGTAGCTTTTACACTTTATTCTGCATTCTTCTTGTTTTACCTTATTACACAGTCCAATGCACTGTGTAATGATTTGATCTGTATACAGGTGGCCCCTGTTTTTCGAACGTTCGCTTTATGACAGCCCGCTGTTACGAAAGACCTACATTAGTACCTGTTTTCGCTAATCAAAGAGGGTGCGGGCAGTTGTGTGTGCATGCGTGTATGTGCGCATGCGTGTACGTGCCGATTTTTTTTCTCCAAATCGATTTTGGCTTGCTGTCTTCCTAATTTTGATAAGTGAAACTACACCATACATACAATATTTATACTTGTATATTTATCATATCATTCCTGCTTTTACTATATGTTTGTGTTATTTTAGGTTTTAAGTGTTATTTGGTATGACTTGGTAGGTTATTTTTTGGGTCTGGAAACGCTCAAAAATTTTTCCCATATAAATTAATGGTAATTGCTTCTTCGCTTCACGACATTTCGACTTACGAATGGTTTCATAGGAACACTCAACTTTTGGATAGCGGGGGAAACCTGTATACAGTATGCAAGACAAGCTTTACATTGTACTTTGGTACAAGTGACAATAATAAACCAATACGAATTCATCAAGTGGCCTCGCTCTAATCACTAGCCGGCACCCTGCACCTTGCCATTGGTGACACTACGTAATCATGCTCATAGCATGTGGTCATTTCACCAATCAAGTGGCAAACAAATAGACTTCATCCAATAGGAAAAGCACCTGGCCATCAACCCACCCCCTTCCCATTTTATATAAGTAATAAACAAATCTATTCAAAGAAGAAGAAAAGCACACAATTATTTTTAATGCCAGTGTGATTTTATTCTCAGGTGTTGCATGACAGTATCTTGGGGATCGAACCTTAATGTGTGAAGACTGCTTGCGCCAGCGTTCTCTGAGCCAGATGTTTCTGAACTGAGCTTCCACTCCAGTAGCCACGCTGCTCCGGCAGTTCAGTGTTGTGGGAGTCCTGTGCAGTCAGAGGTGCCGCCCTTCGCGTGCAGCTGTCTCCATCTACTCTCCAGTGGCACTACAGACTCCAAGAAGCCAGTTTTTAGAAGAATAGGGCAATAATCCTCATTTACTCTGACCAATACATCAGTTAAACAGATGACTTGGAGTCCAGCATTCACAGGTCACACACCGAGTCCTGTTGTCACTGTAAGGCCAGGCCGTAACTGAACCATACAGTATGAGAAGTAATTGGCCAGTAGGCCTCCCAATCTGATCTGCACTGGCCTCAACTCCCAAGTTTAGTTAAATCATAGTGCAAGTTACAAGGATTGAACACTTTTCTTCTTGTCATATTAAATTAACTCCACTCCCACGGAGACCATCAATTTTGTGTAAAAGACTGAGTTGGTCTTATGACAAAGCCTTACTTGTCCCAGCCTGACATGCTACATAGATCACACATGATCAGTGAATGGTGGAATAGGCTCATGGGAGTGGGCTGACCCCTACTCCTATGTTCATATATCCCCAGGTTCCACACTCTGATTTGTTCCTATTGCTTAGGATCAGAGCTTGTAATTCATTATGTAGCAGATATAGAAGATATAAAAGATTTCTAAGGACATCCAAGTTTGCAAATAAATCCCAACATTTAAGGCTTCTCTTAAAGCAAAGAAAAAGAAGCAGAGAATAGCTGGCATTGCCCTTTGCACTTTCCTTCAACTTGTCAGGCAGTGAGGATCACCTCCATTATCCCTCTGCAGCTCCAGGTGGAGTTGTCTAACCATTGGTGGAGATTACTGAAGAGGATTCCTACACCGGTTTATTTTTCTGTTCCTGAATGCATTTCTAAATATCCACAAAGACCAGCCAAATTCCAAGTTATCAATGATTCCTTCACCGAATATACAAGAAATGGGCCATTAACTAAAAACTTGCAAAATACAACTCCTGTGGAGGCTGCCACCATCAAATAACATCAAGCAACCGATATTCACCAAGAGACCCTGAGCAGGTGGGTCACCGTTAGCAACCATTTCTCACAGAGGACAGATATTGTTGCCCCCAGTGCATCAACACAATCTTTAGCCACTAAAGAAAAGACCATGGCCACAAATGCAGCACGATCTCATGGTTAACTAAGAAAAACTAAAGCCTGCCTACCTGCACCTCTTGGAAACAGAAAGAGCATACAGTAGGCATCTCAAATTACTAGGGAGCTCTGTAGAGCCATCTCTATAAAGTCTTCCAAATCCGCCAACAAGAAAGGTGAACCAATGCCAGTGTCCTCTTCTAAATTAACATCCACATCACTGAAGATTTAATCACACTCAACCACCTATGATGAACAGGTCTTAAGAGTCCATGGTCTGCAAACCAGACCACAGACTCCCCAGAAAAGTACTCCATCATGGCAAGAAATTTACAGTACAAAACAAAGATACTCCAAGGTTCTCCTTCAGAAAATATATCTTTACCAACTCATGGCCACTAGCTGAACAAAGCAGGACCCAAGAAGGCACTAAACAATTCATGTCTCACTGACAGGACCTCATGAAGGTCTATGCATTCAAGAATTCAATTGTGTTCATTTGTATTGAACGAAGTAGGACAGTAGTCAATGACAGTTGCCTCAGAGTCACAACATAATCCCAATCAGCAAACGTTGTCCAATGTTAACTTGTAGGATCAACATCATGTAAATCTAATATCCCTTTCTCATAGAGACAGCTTACCTCCTCCACTTATTCAGTTGTAAGCTATGCTATGAATATACTGTAGCTACTTTACCAAGAGTGGTATGGAACAGAAACAAATATTATAAAAAATAATTGTCTAAAATTCTGTTTTAAATTACAGACAGAAGAATCCATACCACCACAGCACCCCAGTAATAAAAAAGCAATAAAAATTACACTTTGCCAAAAACAGCAATCAAATGGAATCTATTTAAAGTAACTGACAAAAATACCTCTTCCTCTATTTGCTGTTAAAATCATATACTGAGTACTATTGAGCTTTATTTGCATTACTTTTATAACAGAAAAAACCTTAATACCACAGGTGAACTGATAAAACTAGCATTTATATTTAACATTTAGTAAGGTATATTGTAACAATTATCCATCTTATTTATCTTTACTCTATATTAAGATAAATCAAAAGATTCAAGATATTAACTACCAGCTTAAGGATACAGTACCATAATGATACCTAACTGAAAGGCTGAGTTTATCTAAAATGGCCAAGAGAGACATGCAGATTCAAGGTGGATCACCAAACAATGGCCTTCCTCTTCCTGCTGAGACAGGCCTGACACATTTCAAGGCTACAGAGATAGTAGATTTGACTGAGGAACTAAAAACCCATTTTAACTATGAATTAAAGATGCAAATATATTACACCTCACTACTGGCCGCTGTGAGTTGCCCTTAAGTGTGTAGATGAGCGGTAGAATCTGAGGGGAGTCAATGGGAACGTGAGGAGAATAAATGGGGTTAACATAGGATTAGTACAAATGGGTGCTTGATGGCTGATGCAAACTCAGTGAGCTGCAGGGCCTGTCTCTATGCAATATCTCTCGGGGAGTCTACAAAAAAATCTAAGCTCATACCTTTCTTATGTGCAATCACTAGAATTTCCCAGACATTACCCATGCTGAAAATACACATAAAACTGTGCCAGGTTCTGTGTCAATATCACAAAAAAGGATTTCATACATAAATATAGCAGTAATGAGGATAGCAGTTATAAACAGTATAGTAATAGCAGCATGGGAAACTCGATATACTGCTATGATTTACTTTGGTATTTCACTCTCATACCTACACTGTGCGATCAGGGGTATTCACACTGAAGTTTATCTGGTAAAAAATAAAACATCTTCAGTTGGCAGGGGAATACGGACAGCTCTGGATAATCCCTCAATATTAAATATTAAACAATTCCACTAACAGTTGTTTCACACACTGACTATTCATTTTTATTTATTTAGTGTCACAGTAGTGTAGCAGTTAGTAAGACATTACGATTCCAGAGCTCGGAGTTCAATTCTGGTGTTGCTCTGTACGCCCTCCCCCTAGAATGCGTGGGTTTTCTTCAGGTCCTCCACTGTCTAAAGACATACTGGGTAGATTAATCGGCCATTGTAAGTTGTCCTCTGATTAGGTTAGGGTTAATTGGGTTTGTTGGGGGGTTGCTGGGGCGGTGTGACTCAAAGGGTCGGAAGAGCTGACCCAGCGCTGTATCGCTAAACAAATAAACTGACTATCGATTAACTTGTGTAATGAGCAACTGAAGGGAAACCTCTTGTGGTCTGCCCAAGGTAAATTTCCATCCCTTCAGTTGTCGAATTCTTCCAAGCACAAAGGGCAGGAGTGGATCCAAACGTTATGATGAAAGATCACCAGCTAAGTCTCTCCCCCACCTGACTTGCAGAGTATTTAAAACATCCTGTTTTTATAATTGAACAACTCATTTGCACAATGATCGATTTCCATGTATAGTGCAAATCTGAAACTGCAAAAAAAATGCAGAAATCCTTGTTACACAAATAACGGTTGACTGATGACTGTTCTATATATCTAAATTAACGCAGGACTAAAACTACGCTACCTTGCGATTTGTGTCACTCGATGAGAGCTTAGATAATGGGCTGTTGGGTATACTCGTGGAATGGTTAAGTTACTAGACCAGCCGCCGGAGTTCTGGATTATTGATTCAGAGGTGCAAGTACAACTTGCAATATGGCAAACAGGAAAATGATATTCACTCAATTAACTGAAACTGGAATTTAATGAAAAATAACCCCAAGTGATCAGTAAATCTTCAGGATTACTATCAAAACCTATCTGGATCATAAACACCCTTCATGGAAGAAAATCTGTCAACCTCAGCTGTCAAATCTGCTACTAAGAAAGCCCAGATCAATTTTAATTGCTTTCTCAGTTCAGGGGAATTGCAGGCATTGCCTACTTTGGATGGTTGTTTGATGCAGCACAGGACAACTGAACAAGCTGCAAGTCAGATACCAGCATATCTGACCTCTTGCTTTGCTACTAGACTCATCGACAAATCTAAGGGTAGTCGCACTTTCACTTCAAACCTAAACTTTCAGCTTTGTGCAAACCATTACTGTCGGATCCAAAGTGGTCACGACATTTTGAAAGGGGGCCGAAGAGTGGTTAAAGTAGGTTAAAAAGAATAAAAGTTAATTTTTCTAAATTTCCTTTTCTTTCATTCACTTACATGTTTAATAAAATAAATGCACCTGATCTATTTAAATTTTGTTTTACGTTTTACTACTAACTAAGTAAATTTCACCTGATAATTTTCTCATTTTGTTATGATATAGGGGACAACTTGGTCCATCAAGTCTCTGTCAGCTCTCAGAAAAATCCTATTAATTCCATTCCTCGAATTATTTCCCTGTAATATACTGCATCTTGCATGCTAATCAACTTGCTTCCATCAACATCTGGATTGCCTTAGTGTAACCATTAACCCACTAACCAGTGCATCTTATCCTCCCGTATCTCAGGTGGGTGGAACAAGAGCAAGCAGAAGGAAGCAGTACATTCACAGCAAATTCTGCACTGTCAGCATCAGAGTTCAGGACTGAACCTGTGGCACTGAGCAAATCCCAAGCAGTTGTAGGGAAAACGTGAAAACTCCACTCTACAGCTTCAGAGAACAGGATTGAACCTGGATCACCAAGGCAGCACCACAACCCTCAGCAGAAGTATATACACAATTCCTCCCCAGATTATAAACACTCAATTACAAGACACTGTACGTATGAACAAGCAGTTGAAGAGCAGCAGGATGGATTCTCACAGGTATCTTCTACCATGTGAGAACTTGGTTTGCAGCAATATCTCAATGGTTGAGTTAAACGCCTTGGTTTAGCTACACATTGCCCTTGGCTGGGCTACATTTCTGTTTAAAGCTACTGCCAGGTAACCACATCTCCAACTTGGGAATGGCTCGGGTTACAAACAGTTCTCAGGAGGGAGAACCCTTTGGTATCATAAAGGTCCTCTGGGTAGTTTGACAATTGGTTCATAATCTGTCGGGCAGCTTTGCTTCATTGTATGGATGTTGTACCAAGACCTCAACAACGTCAGGAGCTATGCAGGTTATCTTTATTACACACAGGGCCAATAAGCTACAAAGGTCATCAGAGAATCAGAACAAAAATTGTGCAATCAGCTAAAAAAAACTGGATTTGCGACCTTTCTCAAACTTTTCAGAACATTATCTAAAATCTAATTTTTATGTATTTTATTTGGTGGTGGATCTGCCTTACCATTGCTCATGACTTTCTTGGTTCAAGTATATTGGCATAAAGGTTAGCTACTTCTTGTGCTTGTGCCTTTGAAAAAAAAGTGCTCTGAATATGCAAACACTGGTAGCTGTAACTCCTCAGAAACTAAGGACTGTCATGACTTTCAATTGTATGTAACGTATCATGATTGGCTTTTTCTAAGATTATGCATCACAACAATATTGGATTTTTGCTGTTCTGCACTAAGGTATCACGGCTCATAAAAGTAATGAAAAGTAATATACATAAAATTATATAGTCGCTTTGCTTATTATACCTTTGATCTGATGCCATAATTTGATTGAGACAATTTGCCAGACTTTTAACTTCGATGGATGCATCAGATGCAGAGCTGAACATCAGCGCATACCAACCCCAACATATAAAGTCCACTGGCAAGATTCAAAAACAGAATGCTCCACCATAATAACAATGATCCAGAGATGTCAAGTGAGCTATGGTTTACCCTCAAAGTGTTTAACAGGCCAGTTCGCATGGTAAGTGTTTAGAGTGGGGAGGATTGAAGGTATAGCCATGAGGTTCAGGTATAATAATGATTTATTTTAAATTCAAGGATGTGGGTTTAAGCAGGCTGGGCCAGCAATTCATTGCCCATCGCTAATTTCTGTTGAGAAGGTAGTAGTGAGCTCCCTTCTTGAACTGCTGCTACCTTTGAGCTGTCAGAGTGGGAGTTCCTGGATTCTGGCTCAAGTGAAGGAACGATAATATACTTCCAAGTCAGGATGGTGTGTGGCTGACAGAGGAACTTCCAAAGTGGTGTTGTTCCCATGCTTCTGCTGCCTTGCCGTTCTGGTTGCTAGTGGTCGTTGGTTTGGAGACTGCTATCTCGGTGAATTGCTGCAGATTATCATGCTGATAGCATGAACTGCTGCTACAGTGCATCAGCGGTGAATGGTCGTGGATCAGGCACGTATGAAGCAGGCTACGTCCTGTATGTTGTCATGATTTGTTTGATTATATAGAGATGAAGCGTAGAACAGACCCTTCCAGCCCAAGGAGACATGCCGCCCAGCAGCCTACCTACTTAAAACTTGCCTAATCACAGAACAATTTACAATGACCTACTAACCAGTATGTCTTTGGACTGTAGGAGGAAACTGAAGCTCACAGGGAGGAACATACAAATCCTTTACGGGTGATCTCCGAATTGAACTCCAAACTCCAATACTCCAGCTGTAATAGCATCGCACTAACTGCTACACTACCTCTTGAGTGTTTTTGAAGTCGCTCTCAACTAGGCTAGTGCAGAGTATTCCAAGATCCTACCAGCTTGAGCCTTACAGACAGGGGGAGATGAGTTTTAGTTTTACTTGCCACAGGATTCCTAACCCCTCACCTGCTCTTATAAACATATTATGTACATGGCTAGTCCTGCTTGTGGTAGCTGGTAACCCACCAGGATACCGATGGCGTGGGATTCAGTGATGGTGTTGCCATTGGATATCTGGGTGTGACAGCTGAACTTCCCTTTGTTGGATATCATCCTGGCCTGGCTCTTGTGTGGATGAATACTACCTGCCACCCATTAGGCCAGGGCTGGATACAACCCAGGTCCTACTGCTTTTGGATGTGGACTATAGTCTGAGGACAACTTAAATATGGGAAGCTTGTCTGACAGGATGAGGGGTTATTTCAAAGTTATTTGCAACCACAGTAAGTTGCAAAGGACAGGTGGGGCAAAGCACCTGTAAAGATGCTGGGCCAAACAAGCTTGTCCTATGCTGTACGTAACATTTCCTAACTAAATTATGAGTAATTATATATAGAGATCAGCACAGTTGAAGAATACATGACTTCACTAACTCTTCTTTTTTAAGTTTATGCATTAAAAAAAAATTGTAATCACAAACAAATATCCATAATCTCCATCTCGTTTGCATCACTTTTCCACCATAATTACTGATGGTACATGGCAGTATCTTCATTATATGCAATTCTGGCAGAAAACACAGGGTGATGCTTATTTCCAGGCACAACACCAACTCACGCATTGCTAAGATTTTCAGGCTGTTAATTCCCATCTAATACTAGACTGGGTTAAGTGAGTATCTCTCAGGCTAGAGCGATGTCACCAATCTTGTCCTCCCAACCACATACACATAATGAAGAGTTAAGCTTGGTAAAGGATTTCAAGGATCCTTGACGTCATCTGCCACTAGAATACCCAACAGCATTACAGCACATTGCCAGAGCTTATGATCACACCAATCACCATTCCACAAAATGCATTTCCTGCAGATTTGCATTTTTCGTGAGGAGTTGCCCAGGAATTTTTTTTAAATCCCAATTCCAAAGAAAACATATTATACAGTTAGAACTCAAGACCCTTGCAGACATTGTTTTCTGATAAGCATTTCTCCTGAAGTGTTTGGCTATGAAATAAAAGCTTCAATGCCTGTTACCTTTTGGAATGGAGCCACCAGCTACAATATTCTAGCTTCTTAAGGAGAAACTGGCGGCAACCCACGCTCTTTCATCCCTAGCTTGTTTTGGGGAATGTCGTGATTTCAGCCAGTCATTAATGAAGCACGGTCCACGCTGTGGCTGTTCTGAAAGTTGCAATGTCCTGGATAATGCTTCGCAGTCCGATTCCTAGCTGGGTATCCACCATGTTTTTCCCACTTTATATTCCCTCCTGTTGAATGAAGGCCCAGAAAAATGCAGTTTTCCAGTATTTTTCTGTGTAAGTTTGTCTTTACAGCTCAGCCATCAAACCAAAGTGAAGATCACCTGACTTAAGGTCAGCCCACGCATACAGATGAGCATTTGAGAAGCGTGGAGATGTGCAGTACTTGCCAGCTGCTGCGTAGCTGCAGACAACTTCTGCTGGGTGAGACTGGGGCATTCCCATTTGCCTTCTCTTCCCACCGCCCCACCGCCACCGCAACAACTGGGGGAGGGGCTGAGCGGGGAGCGCTGACCAGACTTACAGGGAGACCAGCCAGGAGATCCTCTTCCCACACCTGCTCGCTCTCCCATCACAACTGCTTCAGTGATCCTCTCCCACACTGGGGGCTCCATGGTAGCGCAGCGGTTAGTGCAATGCTAATACAGCTTGTGGCGTTCTGCAGTACAGAGTTCAATTCCGGTGCTGTCCGTAAGGAGACCGTACACTCTCCCTGCGACTGCGTGGGCTTTCTCCGGGTGCTCCAGTTCTGTCCCACAGACCAAACATGCACCAGTTAGTAGGTTAAACGGTCATTGTAAATTGTCCTGTGATTAGTCTCGGGTTAAATAAGTGGGTAGTATCTATCCGCACAGCTTCTCGAAATAAATAAATAATTTTAACACCTTCCCAGGGGAACCACCCATAATGCACAAATGTACACAATTCAATGTTAATGTCATCAGACCACATTCAAATTTAAATTTTAGTGATTGGCAAACATTTAAAAACGGCTTCTAAAAAGTGCTGAAATATGTAAAGAAAGATTTCCACTGGTAGAATGCTGTTCTTACTAATGGGACAAGGGTTATTAGCAGTGAAATAATCCAGAGGTTTACAGTGACTCACATACAAATCCAACACAGCAGCCGTGGAATTTAAGTTCAGTTAATAATCAACAATTTTAGAGAAAGAATTAATCCTCAGTACAGAGGTTGACCGAAAAAGCACCAGATATCCACGACCCTCTTGGCTCTCAAATGCCTTTGTGGGTTGGAATTCTGCCATCCTAATCTGGTCTGGCCTGTTTGTGACTCCAGACCCATCAATATAGCTGATTCGAAAAACCCCAGCATTGCTTCAGCAAGCCAGTGGTCTGTGCCCTTACCAGTACAGCACAGCCTGGGTAACGAATGGGCTCTGTTTTCACAGATATCCATTAGTTGACTTTGCCCGCAATTCAGAACATACACAAGAATCGGTGAGTAAAGTAACAATACCCCCAGAGCATTGTAACGAATGGCAAATGCACGCAAGACAGATAAGAATAAACAATTACTAAAAATGGAGAGCAGAAATTAGTTCTGCAGTTTATAAAAATTAATTTCCAATTAAACAATATTCTGAGAGCTTGCTTGTATGGAGGGGTGTCCATAAATTACTATCAGCATTCATTTTAAGTATACCCAATGATTTGGCCTTCACAGCCATCCGAGGCAATGAATTCCACAGATTCACCACCCTTTGGTGAAGAAATTCCTCCTCATCTCTGTTCTAAAGTGACGCCCTTCTATTTAGAGGCTGTGCCCTCTGGTCCTAGACTACCCCCCCTATAGGAAGCACCTTTCCTATGTCCACTCTGCCTAGGCCTTTCAATATTTGGGAGCTTTCAACTAGATCCACACCACCCCCCCATTCTTCAAAACTCCAGCAAGTACAGGCCCAGAGCCATCAAATGCTCTTTACCCCTTTCATTCCCAGAATCAATGTCACGAACCTCCTCGGCACGCTTCAATACCAGCACATCCTTTCTTAGATATAGGCCCTAAACTGCTCGCAGTACTCCAAGTGCAGTCTGACCAATGCCTTATAAAGCCTCAGTATTACATCCTTGCTTTCGTATTCGAGTCCTCCCGAAATGATTGTTGAAGATGAAACAGGCATTTCTGCCATTTTAAAACCTGGACATCCATGAGGTGCTGCAAACCATCAGCAACAGCAGGGTACTCCACACAAGGCCGTACAGCATACCCCTCATCTGAGTGTCACTATCAAGCCTTGGAACCAACCTTGGTTCAGAGTACAGAAGTGAAGCCTCCCTTTGGAGGTACCAACCCAGCAAAGTTGCACCTAAGGACCACAAGTGTGCTAAACAATAACATCAACATGAAACAGACAGGGCTAAGCCACCAAAAACATCTACAAATTTGATCGGAGCATTACAGTCCTATCACTTCTTATCTTTTGGAAATATATTCAACGAATTATATAATTTCACAACACATGCTATGATATTAAACCTGATTCTGATAAATTGCTTTTCTTCCTTGCCGTTGTGTCTAAATCCCGGAAGCACAGACCCAAAGGTCTAGAATCAAGAGGGAGGCCAACCACCAACTTAACAAGAGCAATTTAAGATGGGTAATGAATGCTAGGATGCCAAAATCCCCAAAAAAACAGGATAAATAGCAATAATAATAGACACAACAGATTTTGAAGAGGCTGTGCGGAGAGCTAATTTAAAATTTCCTCCTTCAGGATCGTCAAAATTACAGCCAATGAAATACAAAGTACAAAAGTAAATATATTATCAAAGTATATATATGCCACTATACACAACCCAAAGATTCATTTCCTTGCTGGCATTCACAGTAAATACAAGATACACAATAGAATCAATTAAATTTTGCCCCCAACTGGATGGACAAACAATCAACTTTCAAAAGACAATAATATGTGTAAATCCAAAAAGGAAATAAATATTCAGAACATGAAGAGTGTCCCTGAAAGTGAGTTCATGGGGTGTATGAACAGTTCAGTAATGGGACAAGTGACATTGAGTGGAAGAGTTCACTCTGGTTCAAAGCCTGATGGTTGAGGGGTATTAGCTGTTCTTGAACCTGCCAATGTGGATCTTGAGGTTCCTGCTTCCTGATAGCAGCAGCAAGAAGACAGCATAGCCTGGATGGTGGGGGTGGGGGTCCTTTATGATGGAAGGTTGAAGCTTCTCTGTGACAGACCATAAGTCCATAAGATATAGGAGCCACTTGACCCAATGAGTCTGCTCCGCCATTTCAACATGGCTGATCCAATTTTTCTTTCAGCCACAATCTCCTGTGTTCTCCCCATATCCCTTCATGCCCTGACCAATCAAGAACCTATCAACTTTGGTATAAATGTGCTCAATGGTGAGGTGGGCTTTACCCTCAATGGATTGGGCTGTATCCATTACTTTATGAAGGCTTTTCCATTCAAGGGCATTGGGGTTTCCATTCCAGGCTGAGATACAACTAAGTTAATAAATTCTCCACCATATGCTGAATAACAAAGTAGAGGCCTGATATTCTTGCTGATGTTGACTGAGAGTTGTTGTTGTGGTACCACTCGGCCGGATTTTCAATCTCCATCCTATACGCTGATCCGTCACCTCATTTAATTCGGCCAATGAAAAACGATGTTGTCAGAAAATTTGAAAAGGACAGTTGAGCTGTGCTTAGCCTCACGGTCATAAGTATAAAGTGAGTAGAGCAGAGGGTTAAGCACACAGCCTCGTGGTGCACCTGTGCTAATGGTGATTGTGGACGAGATGTTATTGCCAATCCAAACTGACTGGAGCCTGCAAGTGAAGAAATCCATTACAGGAAATACTACTGGATTTGTTGTAATTAAGATCATGTAGAAAATACCACAGCTAATTTGAACATTACCAGAACCCACAAATAGCAAAGTGGTTATGACAAAATAAGCTGCTTTGGAAGGACTATTGGAGGATAATTATTGACTGCAACAAACATAGAATACAGAGCCTGAACTGACATTGTCACATGGGTTGGCTGGTGAATGCATCCAAACTTCTTCAACTGCACAAAGCAATATGATTTTGGATAATGGTTTCAACAGCAACAAAACGTGATGTAGTGACTGCAGGTCAAGTGGACATAAATATTCAGCGTTAATCTACCCACTTGCTCACTAATCCTTCCAATATTTCGTCCTTACCAACACCTCCTATCTCCTCTTCACTAATCCTACCAATCTCAGCCTGGCAGAACACCTTAATAGCCCATCACCCACACACACACCTCCTACTGGTTCCCCGAACCCACTGTTCCTATCCATCATCCCGACCTACTTTAGTTCCACACTGCATCTTCCTCTCCAGTCAGATTCCATCATCTTCAGCTTTTTGTCATTCATCACTTCCAGGCTCCTGGGTATAATTCCCACTCTCCTCTCCTCCATCTGCCTCACTTGGATCTACCCACCGCATGCTAGCACTTGCTCTACCCCTTTACACTGGTCATCTCCTCTGTTTTTCCAATCTGGACGAAGGGTCTCAAGCAAAACAATGGTTGTATGCTTCCCTTCATAGATGCTGCTTGACCTGCTGTGGTCCTCCTGCATCTCGTGTCTTGGTCCAGGCTCCAGCATGCAGTCTCTTGTGTCTGATATACGGCATTTCTCACCTCCCTTCTCCAATCCAGCCCCCAATAGTGAACCTCCCAACCTGCTTCCTATGAATAATTCATGCCTCATTCTAGTTATTATATTCATTGCTGCCATCATGCGACACAAACAACTGCTGAAATAACAATGTGAGCATTTATTAATCATTAAAAAGGAAACTTATCAGGAATCTCAGTCAGTAACGATTTTGCATAGTCTCTGACGATGGTGGCTTTGCTTTGAGATTACTCTTTGTTGTCTACAGTTGACTGCTATTTATAAATGTCACTGTTTAAGGATGGTTTGTATTCAACAGGATAACCAACTTAAACATTTGGCACCACAGCAGTAAGTCTGTCACATCCCAAAGGAGCAACGTTTATTCTCTCTATAGTACAACACTGTGTCCATTTGCAAATGTTGTAGTCCATTAGCCAAGTTTTGCACATCTAATGAATGAAGCCTATTTAGTACCGCTGCCAATCTTGACAGACTTCAGTCATGTGGTTTCACAGTGAGACGCAATGCTGACAAAGCTCACTTCTTGTCGCTGCGCTCCATGGTTAATCTGCTCCAGTAGCTGCACAGTGATAAGGTGAAAGTTGCTCACAATACCAAGACTCATGAAACAGCGCCAGTCACTGTTTGAGGTTCATTTAAATCAAAATATTACTCGAATACCGGACAGTAGCCTTGGAACACCGGGAAGTCCGAATGAATGCACTGAACAGATAGCAGCTTGTTCTCTAGCTTCCAGGATTACAATGTACAGAATCGTACCATCTACAATTCTTTAAAATGAAACTAACCAATAAAGAAAAAGGAATATTGATAATCCAGAGATAACTGTATAGCAACAGTAACGTGCAATGTAAGCAGTTCACTTTCATCTGGCACTGCACTCACTCTGTGATGCTCTACTTCAATATATTAATGATTTTAAATTCCTCCACCATGTTAGAGAAAGCTGACAATCAAATCATTCCATTGGTTGTTCCGATTTTGTTAATGCAATTACATCTCATTGTTAAACTGATTTATGATTTTAACAAGTGAAGTTCTATTCAGTTTGCTGTGCTTCAGTTTAACACCTTTATACAGTAAAACTAAGATTCCATCCATTTTTGCAAGGCCCGAGTTTAAACTTTGCAAGGCAAGTGATAACAGTTGGGTTGAATGTGAAGCTAACATCATGTAAACTGCACTGAAATTGTTGAATTTACACCACACAAAAAAACCATTAGATTAACAATTAGATTGAGCTCCACTCAAATCTACCACTCTAATGCTTCATCTAAACATCAAAAGTGCTCCTTTCTCCTTTCTGAACCTACAAGCTTTCCTTTAAAAGTGACTCACTTCAGCTTATCTGCAGTTTCACACTCTGTAAAAGGACTATTGTTTACGGAAACAAAGTGGCATCTCTTTCAAATTTTCAGCTCTGTATTAAGATGTTTTTTATAAGTCCCGCACTAACACTACCAGTGCCTCAATGTTGTATCAAGCTGGTCTAGTTAACCTAGAAAAATAAAAGCTGTGTACTGTGCACTGTTAGCAGCATGTGAGGCAACAGAAACGCAGTATTTTTTCTTTATCTAGGGTACAATCTAGGAGAAAATCACACAACCACAAAGTTGAAAAACAAGCTCTCAGACCTACTTTATGTTACTATGTTCCTTTTTGGTTTCTGACATTTCTTTGCCACATAACCATTCCTTCCTGATTTACCCAGCTGAAAAGGAAATTAAGTTTTGCAGTTAGACTGCACTGAAAGTTGACTGTGAAACACACGGGTCAGATCTCGTGACCAACATATCTGAAGGAGATTAGAGCCGGGCCCAGTCAAATCAAGGGCTTAGCCTAAGCCTATCAGAAAGGCAAAGCTAAACCAAATATATGTGTTTACCAAACATCTGATTAAAGACTAGAAAATACACAACAGTTGCTCTCATTTTCCAGTTACCTTTAATATCCAATATTCACTCAGTGGTCAATTAATTAGGTACACCTGCTTGTTAATGAAAATATCTAATCGGCCAGAGCATGGCTGCAACTCAAAGCACAGAAGCATGAAGACGAGGTCAAGAAGTTCAGTTGTTTAGACCAAACATCAGAATGGGGAAATGAAAATGATCTAAGTGACTTTGACCATGGAATTATTTTGCTGCCAGAAGGCATGGTTTGAGTAGCTCAGAAACTGCTGATCACACACAACCGTCTCTGGAGTTTGCAGAGAATGGTGCAAATAACAAAAAGCAAAGCGTCCAGTGAGCAACAGTTCTATAGGTGAAAAAGCCTTGTTAATGAGGGAGATCAGAGGAAACAGGTTCGCGCTGACAGGAAGGAACTTAAATAACCACACATTACAAAAGTGGTGTATAGGAGAGCACCTCTGAACACCCAACAAATCGAACCTTGAAGTGGATGGGCTACAGCAGCAGAAGACCGCATACACTTACTGGTCACTTCCTTAGGTCAGGAGGTGGCCACTGAGTGTATATGTTTACGAAACAACCCATTGAAAGTGTGAAAATTATAAAACAATTGTCCTCATTTTCCAGTTATCTTTAATATCCAATAAACAGAGTTTTACCCTATTTAGACACAACCAAATATATGCTACTACGTATGTAGTGTTCTGGTTTCCAGACAATTATAGATCACACTGTTGCCATGTTTTCTTTATTGGAAATGTGTACATTCATGTTGGGATAAATCTCTCCCTCTGATTTCCTCATTCCCAGTTTTAGGCCCTTACTCTTCCCGTATCTTCAACCATTCTACCGCTCTGTTCTAAGGAGTTTATGCATTCTGTCTAATGTTTATTTATTTTTCAATGATTTCAAAAGTCAGTAGGTAGTTCCTGCTAAGGCAAATACTCAGGCGATAATGTAGTGCCAAGGTACACAAAAAGAAAATAGCACAGAGGCAACAGTCCTGTAGCCTCCCACAAAGGACATTTGAGAGCCCAATTCTGTTCCAAATTAGAGATGGCATCGTGAGTTAAACCATGGAAGGTTGAGAAATACAACAGTTAGTCTGGACACACTCAGAATCAGAATCATGTCTATTATCACCAGCATGTGATATGAAATTTGTTGACTTAGCAGCAGCAGTACAATGCAATATAACGACAAGTACAAATATGATCGTGATAATGATTAAAGGATAATTTCTGATCAGGATGTTAGAGAAACTCTTCTTTGATAAAGTGCCTCAGGTGTTTTTACATCAATTGAGTGAGTAGTGGGAGTCTTGGTTTCAATTTTCATCCAAAAATCAACACAGCTGGCAGTGTAGCATTCACTTAGCACTGCGCAGGATCATCAGGCAAGGTGATTGCACTCGAGTTTCCGAAGTGGAATTTAAACCAGTTACTCAGGTTGCTTGAGTAACTGAAATGGATACACATCCCAGACAGGAAAAAGAGGGAATTCCCTACACAGACATTAACAGTTACGTGGATTGGGCGGTCACATACATCCAATGTGTTGATGGGCAAATTCACTTAGCTGTGCAGTCAATCATTTTGCTTCCTCTTAATGAGTTTGAGCCTGCAGCTAGAAGACTATGTAAAGGAACTATGGAAAGATGATTTGATGCAGTATTGCAGCGTAATTAGATAACTGGTTGGTAGAGTTTCATATAAACATATTCTATCTGTTTCACTTTAGATATTTTATTACTGGGCATTTCCAGAAGGATTAACGCTTTATTAAAGGATGACATACTATGACTAATAATCACCACAGATGCTTCAGGCCATAATTTAAGTACTCTCTGCAAAATCAAACCAACATTACAAAAAGAGATTGTAACTCTTGGATGATTCCATTAATACAATGTGCGAAGAAACATAAGCTTCATAATGATAAGGATGGCAAAGGAAGCTAATTCAGTTTGTTTAGCCAAGCATCTTACAGGCCAAAATTTCCCACTTATTGCTTCTAACAACATGACTAAAAAGAACTTGGGAGTTGCTGGTCACCATTGTTATGAAGATACTGATTTGCTCTTATTTCTAACCGTTGCTAGGTGTTGCAGCTACATTTCATGTGAAGCAGTGGTCTGTTGCCTCCAGTGAGAATGGCTTTCTGAAGACCCTATCCTCAATGGAAAATGAAAGCAGAAACAGTACCACTGATCCCATGGTCTGTGCTCTCCTTCAAAGATCCCCTTCTTCAAACTAAAGCTAAAAGGTATTCATTTCCCTTACACTTCATTCCTCTTCCCCCAGCCATGCACCGTATTACTAGAATATTTCCTTGGAAACTTCCAGATAAAAACGAAAAGAAGTTGTACTTTTCTCCACCCTCCATTCAGAGGCTGGTCTAACACAGGATATCCAAAGTGTATGTCAGCTTACGTGATTTCCAGAGTTGGGACACCAGCCTGCAATGCACACTCTTCGAGCGTGGTTATATCCCATCGTGGAACTCTGCAGCTAACAGGATAGGAAGGGCCATGCAACACCACACCTTCTGGCTATAACCCAACAAACAAGCCCAAGGGTGGTAAAGGGAAGGGCTTCAGGGTGGTAGCATCTCACAGCCAGCTTCTCACTAATCCACCAAACAGAGATTGGTCAAAAGCAGAGTGTAATAACCATTGCAACTATCCTTCCTCTAGATGCGAGGAGAAAGTTACATCCATTCCTTTGTTCACTGGATAGCAAGTGTTTTGATCCTCAATGCGACACCAAACTCCATTCCCAAAGTAGATCATGAAACCATAGAAACTGGGAATGAGATGGAATGGGAATATACTATTTCATGTTTCTGATCACTCCTCTCCTCTCTGACTGATCCAATCTGTATGGATGAGACAATCAGCTCTGCATCCAATAATGCGCTCAGCATTCTGTTTGCTTTGTTGATTGAACTGAAAGCTTGTACTGGTTTATTTTATAATATCAACATAATTTAATTTGCAGTTATATCTTTAATCAATTGGCATCCAGTGGTCTTTCTGTAATGCTGGTATTCAAGGCAATAAAGTCAATAACAATAGTGGCACTAATTCAGCAGAATGGTTTGCATTCCTCCGAATGTCCTCTGGGAGTTTTAAACCCACAGCGCCATTGGGCTGTGCAGTCTGTGTGCAACCAGTTTGTCAGCATTGGCAGATAAACCGGAGAGAAAGGAAAGCTCCCTCTGGAAGCTTCAATGTGTCAAAAACAAAAGAGAAAAGCCCTGGAGTAAAACACACAAAATGCTGGAGGAACTCGGCAGGTTAGGCAGCATCTCATGGAGTGGAATAAAGAGTCGATGCTTTGTGTCGAGATCCTTCATCAGGAAGGATGAAGCCCTCAGAAAAGCCTGGGGTATGTTTCATATATTAACTACCTCCAACACCCAAAAAACAATCCACAATTCGATTTTAAAGTTAGAACTGTATGTATAAAAACCCACTTCTCCCACCACTCAGTAGGGGCAAGCGCTTACCTCCAACATGGGTCACTGACAACAGTCACAACCAGGACCCTCAGTGAAGGTCTTCTCCTTTGGTTAAGGAGTTATGATGCCAGCTGCAGTACTGATATCGTCAATCACCTGAGACCATCTGATCTGGTACTGATGGGGCTCAAATCGCTCTAGTCTTATGCCCACTAGCTACAGAGCTAATTAGTACAGATGGCAAATGAGTATCCAAATTTCTAAAATAAATCTATACAGAGGGCAGTTTAGGTTGTTGTAGAGCTTAGCCCATATAACTACTGGAATTCAGTTCAAAACAGAATGATTCCCTCACCCTGAGGACCAGCAGGAAAGCCATTGAGACTGGTGGGCAGGACCTGAAGCTGGGGTGAGTGGGAGTTGGATAAAGGGAGTCAAGAGCTGGGGTGCAGTTCTGCTGAACCCAGGAACTGCCCTGATGTGTTGAAGGTCTGGAGGAGTTCTCAGCCAGACGCCAGGGCAGGAGAGAAAAAAATGGATAGTTATGTTTTCATTTTACAGTAAAGTCACAGAGGGAAGCAATTAAGGCAACCAATGGTAAATTGGCCTTTATTACAGCGGGTTTGTGTACAGTTATAGACAACTTGCTCTAATTATATAAAACTCTAAAACAACCATACTTGTAAAATTGTGTACGTATCTTAATCCGTACCCAAAGAAAGATGGCTTCATAAGACTGAGAGGTCAGGTTTGTTGTAAGACGATATATTAAGGTGTTTTGGCCAGTACTCTCGAGTTTAGAATGACGGATAAATACAGGAAAAAAACACAGATGTCACTTCAGTATACGAAGGGAGGGAGGCAAAAACGGGAAATTACAGGCCAGTTAGCCCGACTTCAGCCATTGAGAGTATGTTGGTCCATTATTAAGAATGAGGTTTCAGAGTACTTGGGGACTATTTCCTAAACAGAAAGCAATTCAGAAGTCTGATGTGCAAAATGACTTGGGACTCCCTAAAGGTTAATTCAGTAGTAAGAAAGGAATTTTAAGAGGACTAGAACATAAAAGCAAGGATGTAATGCTGAGGCTTTGTAAGGAATTGGTCCGATGGCATTTGTAGTATTGTGAGCAGCGTTAGGGTCTCATACGCAAGAAAGGATGTCCTAGAATTGGAGAAGGTACAGAGGAGGTTTACGAAAATGATTCTGGGAACGAAACAGTTAACATATATGGAACATTTGATGGCCATGAGCGTTTACTCACTGGCGTTTAGAGAAATGAAGGATAAATCTCATTGAAATGTACTAAATATTGAAAGGTTCAGATACAGTGTATATGGAGACAATGCTTCCATTAATGACAGAGTCTAGCACAGCCTCAGAATAGAAGGACAGCCCTTTAGGACAGAAATGATGAGCAATTTCTTTAGCCAGAGGGTGATGAAGCTGTGGAATTCAGCTGTTATTGGCTATATTAAAGTGGAAGTTGATAATTTCCTGGTTGGTAAGGGTGTCATAGGATACAGGGAGCAGACAGCAGACTGGGGTTGAGAAGGAAAATATATCAGCCAAGATTGAATGGTGGAACAGACTCAATCAACCAAAGGCCTAATTATACTCCCATGTCTTATGGTCATCTCACTAAAACTTCCAGATATTTTATGGGGCTCGGTAGGGTAGAGTTACTTCTGGCTTGCGCTTCTCAAATAAAGCATTCCAGTGACACATACAGAAGGATGACACACAGGATGAGAAGAAATAAGAAATAAATCCTGACAATTCACAATCCAAAAGGGCTTCAAAGGCTCAGTCACATGTTACAAACAAATATTCATAGATTTTAGACAAAAAGTGTTGTGGAAAAAAATGTTGAAGTGAAAGATCTGCCATGATCTTATTGAGTACAGAGCAGCCAGGTGAGGGCAAATGGACTACTTTTGCTCCCATTTCTTATCTGATATTCTTACATTCCAGAGAAGGCCTGGAGATGCCTCTCAAAGCCCAAAAACTTCATTTACCTTGGGCCCTGGCGCTGAGTGCTGCTTCCTACCAGTTAGATGGAAAGACGTGGGAAGAGAATTGCTGCTGAACAGGCTTATCTCCACCCATCTTCTCAGAAACCCCCTCACAACCTAAAGTTAAAATTTTGTTGCGATGTACTACATACAGAGCTAGAGACGACACACAGTCGGTAAGTCACTTTGAGACTAGTTTATTCAAACCGCGGTGCTGGCATTTAATCCCTAGCGCCCGCCCTCTCCGGGCAGAAATGACGTCAGAGGTGCATTACCAAAGTCTCCCCCGCGTGCTGACAGTTTGTGAGCCGGTTCGCCTGCGCAGAAAGTGGGTCGCCACAATGTCATCATTTCACCTCTGACTTTACTGGTACAAGTTTATTGCCTTTTAAGTGGGGCCTCAAGTGATGATCACCAATGTAAAAATGCCAGTGATATGACAAATCATGGATCAATGTATCACCTCTCCCAACGTTAGCCCTTCTCAAGTATCATTGCTACAAATAAAGGTTTAAAACATTACCAAACTTCCAGATTCCCAACAGTATCAGAACTTGAGTACACTTCCTAAGTTTCCATTCAAAATTTTGTAAAATACAACAGAGCTTCAACCTACCTAAAAACATAAATCATTTTTTGGTTAATAAATGAATACTAACAGCCAGCAGACAGAGAACTGCTGTTTGTCTAAAGCTCAGTGCCCAGTAGCTGAAGGAAATGAGAATGCTGTGGAAGGAGTGCCTTATCTGGATGATGGATGCTTAACTCTTACAATTGAATAGTTAAATTAACATGTTGTAATACTTTTAACCACCACATGGGAGGCCAGGATGAAGTGTAGCAATCTCATGGCACAGCACTGAATTAATAATCCAGAGGGTATGAGTGCAAAATCCTATTATGCAAAATATGAAATTCAACCTGCCAGCCTGCGCTGGAAAAATAACCATGCAAGTTACTGGGTTTCTATAAAAACTCAGTTCCCAGCTGCCCAACGTCCTGCTGGTTTTATCAAAGGCAAGCTAGTTAGAACGGCTGGTAACCTGGGAAGAGACGCAGACTCATGCCTTTACAACCTAATGATGGAGGCTGACTGCCTTCCATGCCTTCCTGGTTCATGAGCTGTTTAAGGCAACTCAGAAGCTTTTAATAAGCAGCAATTGAAATCAGCCTAACTTTTAAACAGATTAACATTTAAAACCCCTCTCCTCCAGGTTTTTTGTCCCCTAAATCAAATTCAGAAATTCAGCAGGAAAAACTGGATGGTGATGGTGATGCACTTGTTTCACGTCCCAACGTACAGATCTATTAGTATCTCAGCCAACAACTGCTGGCAAAATAAGGTCCTCTTCCTGGCAGCATTCACATGCAATTAATTGACAATGTAGCCCAATTTTATAGATTATTATTAGAAAACTAGCAGGGCTCATTTTTAAGCTGCAAAAATACTTCATAATGAAAACTAATCCAGTGAGAATTGAAAAGTAAATAAAATGCCTTGAAGGGAAAAGAGCTATAAACAGGGCAGAACTCCTTTCTAACTGGAAATCCACAACACTGAAAAAGGAGGGGAACTAAGAATGGAAGCTCTGTGCAGAGTGAAATGTAGTTATTTATGATGCTTCACTGGGAGTTTTGAGGGCCCCCACAGGAGTTATGGAGAGGGTGGGAAGTTGCAGCAGGGTGGAGGGTGGAGGGGTGTGCGTAACAGTAGAAGGCAAGGAAACCATGAGGAGCACAAGGACCACCGTGGCAAGGACAGGCTCGCAAAGTAAATAATTTCAGCCACAAAGTAAACTGAGTCAGGCAGGTCATTTTAGCAGGAATAAACCTTCTGAGTCCTAAATATTTGCCAGGATGCACTAAATCACTGCATTCAATAAACAAAAAAAAACACAGAAAAGTTTAGGTCATCAAAGCTTTATCTTGAAAGTGTTACTTAACTCAATCGCCCTTCGAGTGTGCTCTGGGAATTTTATCCCGGCTCAGCAGGTCTCTACTGTCTTGCTGGCCTTGATTGATGTTGTGTTAAGCTGCCTCCTGACCCTGATCTGCTTTAGCATTAGACAGTCATCGCCATAACTCACGATGGGTAATACTTGCAGCCTCTCTCCATCCAACAATTACTGGCAGTTGGGCTCATTCAGAGTCCATTAGGATGAATCCGCTTGGTGAGCCCATGTGCACGGAATACTAACGACAACAATCACACACTCGATGTTCCTTGGCATTGGTTCCAAAAGCAAACACCAACATTTATTTCATTAGGTTTCAGACTCAAGCATTTGCATCACAAACAAGAGAAGATCTGCAGATGCTGACATTTAGATACTAGGATGTGGAATTTTGCATCATTTCAGGTGAAATGATTCCAGGACACATTCAGCATGATGAATATCATCTGAATTCTACCCAGCTAAATTAGTATAGTACTATCATTGCATTCCTTTTAATGAAAGTCTATTACTAATTAGACTTAATCTCAGAGTCCAGTGAAAAGCCAATATCAAGTTTAAATAATCAGTTCACTATCGACTCAGCACTCCGAATTACAGTACACATATTGCAAAAATTGACAGTCCTCCAGTTGTTTGCCTCAGTTTAATGACTTTGACCACACAGCCAGTGAAAACTTTTAAGCGAAAGGAAAATTTATCCAAATGGTAATAATGCGGAGGAGATTAAACATATATCTAACATTTTTGCAGAAGTTCACCTCCACTGACTAAAAGCCGTAAATGAAAGCTGCTCGTCTATACTAGCCCAAGGGAAACCTGATGTTGAAAAGGAAACTTATGGAAAGACTAGTGGAGTGGGTCTACGTGGAGAGATATTTCAACAAGGGAGGCTGTGCTATACGATTCTGTAATTGGAGCTGGATTAACAGTATACATTGGCCTGCCATTCTGCCATACTTGGTGCTTTATTTATGGTCACTGCGACACCAGCACTGGAAAATTATTTCTCCTAGAACTGTGCTACTTTTTCCTTCCACGCCTTTGATAAAAATTAACACACAAGGTTAAAATAACAAACAGCTGCTAATAGTTTACATTACAGTATTTAAATCAAAGGGTAAAATTAATGCAACTATATACACAGCTCAGAAAGTATGAGATTTTCTTTTCCAAACTCCCATGCACTAGAATCCTCCCTTTCCCCACTTCCTCCAATCCAATAATAAATTGCCTGTTTAAACCACTCAATCCACTGGGATATCTTCACCACTAAATTATGTGTAACATGAACAAAACTAATCTTTAAAACTCTTTTAAACAAAAAAATGGAAAGGAATCATATTGCTGCAGTTCACCGTTTAATTAATTGTCCCTTTGACATCAGATCACCAAGCATTGCTGAACATAGCCAGGTGGAAAAAAATGCTATTAAAGCGAGAGAAATCCTGTGGCACCATTTCAAAGAAAGGTTCTTCCTGCTGACCTTGGACAACATTTATTCTTCAATCAACATCTCAAAGACAGATCATCGGATCATTATTACGTTGTTGCTCGATGGTCCATCCTGCACAATAATTACAGCCATAACTTCTGCATTACACGGCAAGCAAGTGGAAGTTTTAGGTGGTTCATGTGAGCAATATACAGTCGGCCCTCCTTAATCGCGAAGGATTGGGTCCAGGACCTCCCATGGATACCAAAAAACTCGGATGCTCAAGTCCCTTGTATAAAATGGCATAGTATTTAAATATAACCTATGCACATCCTCCTGTATTCTTTAAATCATCTCTAGATTACTTATACCTAATACAATGTAAATGCTATGTAAATAGTTGTTATACTGTATTGTTTAGGGAATATTGACAAGAAAAAAAATTGTACATGTTCCACTCACTCACAAGCAACAAATGAACAAGACGTGAGGCAAACAATGATCAAACAATGAGTAAAACTTGTAATACCTGTACAGTAGTTGTTACACTGTCTTGTTTAGGGAATAAGAACGCTTTGGAGGAGGCTCAATAATACTAAAGTCAGGAACTGTGGAGGTTGAGGGCTGAGGATCTTCAAGTGTTGAACGTCGAGACTTCAGAATTGCAGATGCTTTAGTTGGAAACAGTGTTATAGGAAGCTGTCTCCTCTTTTTCTTTACATCATCAAACAAATCTTGCCTTTCTCTTCTGTAAGTTTCTCGAGCTCCTCTGGGAACACTGCTGCAGCCTCGGCATCTCCGTTCTTGAAGCTGTAGCGTTTTACTCTTAAACTCTTTTCTCTCGCTCTCATCAACCCCATCACAGTAGTGCTCATAGAGACTAAGAGCTTTTTCACGTATAATTTGGCCAGCGACAGAGATATGCTTCTGTGACATGTCCTCTAGCCACACACCTAATGCTCTCTCAGTCTTCGCAAGCACTTTATCACGAACCCGAGACCATTTTTGCCATTGTAAGGGCAGCACTAACCCTTCCACAAATATGCCACTTTTCAAAAGATCTAATATTTGTACTTTCTCGGCGAGAGATAGCACTTTATGCTCCCTTTCAGCCTTTGAAGAATTGCTTTGACCACGTAATAGCTTTTTAGGAGCTATTTTTTCACAGGAACAAAGTAGCAAACGAACGAGACGCGAGACGAACAATGCTCGAACAACAAGTGCTGGATGAGCACTTCTTGGTTTTCTCGATTCGTGGTTGGTTGAATTCGCGCATGCGGAACTCACGGATAAGGAGGGCCGACTGTATAAGCAAGTCTACTTTAATACATTATATTGTGGCGACCCACTTCCTAGCACACTCGAACCGGCTCACAAATAGCCAGCACGCCGGCATAAAGGCCAGTCCCAAAAGGGCGCCAGGTCTGCTTCACCAACAAAGGGAAAAGCCCGCGCGGGACTGTGAATACGTGCCCCCTACAGCATCCGCGCCCGGGGAGGGCGGGATCAGGGAGGCTTTAAAGCAAGGCCACGGTTCGAATAAAATCTTTTTTAACTGCAGTTTACCGACTCCGTGTCGTTACTTCAGCGCTGCGTGTAGCACACCATTACAATATAATGGTTAGTTTTAGTTATAAAAGCCTTCATGCCCTTACTTTCCCAGTCCTTGTCGCCTTTTCCCCAAATCATTTCCAACCTGGATTTAGAGAATGTACTACACATTCAGCCTGGACACAGAAAGAGGGTGATAAGAATTGCATTCAACCTTCTTTAGTGATATCCAGAATCCATACTCAGGAAGGAAGCCTCAATAGTCAACAAGGATCAAAATATTAAACCCTCCCAATCTGGCAGTGCATTTCCTCAGTGGAATTTATTTTAAAATTCACTACTGCCTGAAGAATGTATTGAAGATAATGTGCAATACATTAAAATGAGAGTTTACAAATTCCTTCAGCACAGCCACAAATCTCAGAGGAACTGGAATGGGTGTGCAGACTTTAAACTCCTCACGACTGATCCACCATTCCACGATTGATCATGACTGCTTGCTTTGTCTCTTAACCCATTCATCCAATTAGGAAACTCAGTTTTGAAATTGTGAATGGACCCCAAAGCAAGTTTCTTTCTTTGGCAGGCGGGTATATCCCATATTTTCACTGCTTTTTGTTTTAAATGTACTTTCCAATAGCCAATTTAAAATTTCAAGGCTCTACTTTTGGAATTCCTAATAAACCTGTGAGGAAACAGTGTGGCTCATATTGTGAGCCAGTCTGGCAAGTTGACATATGTCAAAGAAAATATCAACACATCTGCAGCAGGATTACTAATGCTTTATAACAGTGGATGAGTGCAACTATATGTTAATAGAGCAGGTATTATGTAATACTCATTGCTCATGGGTAGAAAGATAATGGAAAAATACCCTGCAATAGACAGAGGAAAAGTTGCACCTTAAAATAAACTAAAACATCAATAAAATTACATCATTATGTAAATACAACACAAACATTTGCAAAGAGTCTGCTGGGAATTCGGTGGGTAAAATCAGATGATGTTTGCATTACGTCAGTAAGTTAGACATACATTAGTGAAGTACAAATCTGCCCAACAGCTTGTGAGGGGTAATTAAACAAGCCACTTGCTGTTTACAGAGCAGCAGAAACAGGTCACAAACCAATTTCCCAAATGAAAGTACACCGGATGTTATCAACTTAAAGGTCAAAACATACAATCACACTCACCACTGGCAACATAAACAAGCCAAGTGAAAAGAAAATTGTTTGACAGCAAGATATGAAATGTAATCATTCAATTATTCATTCTGATCTCGGACATGTACCAAAGTTCAACATCTTAAAGCTTTTAGATTTAAACATGACTTCAACATTTTCAAGAAATTGAGGATTATATTGGCACAGGTACAGTAATGAAAGTACTCATCTAATCTTTTCACCATCTTCATTATTCATTCTACAGACATCAGGGATAAAAAAAAACACTAACCCTAAAAATACCGAGGGGGCTAAACCTCTTAGATGGTGAAACTGCTGATCTTACAGGTGAAGCGCCACCGTCTCTTTACGCTTTCTGGATTTTTCATTGTACACACATAGAATGATGCAAACAGAATAGCTGTAGATTTCCAATTATTCGATTCCTCTGATCCACCCTTCAGAAATCTTTTACGATGGAACAGCTAATACTGGGTGCTACTTCTCAGCTTCAGTGACCTGGATGCATTCCTAACCACCACTGTTGTTTGGGTGGTATGTGCACATTCTCCTTTTGTCCATGTCCGTTCCACTCAGGAGCTCCAATTTCCTCCAAATCCCAAGGATGTGTAAGTTGGACAGTTCAATCGGCCGCTATAAATTATCCCTCACGCATAGATGAATGGCAGAGTCTGGGAGGAATTCACGGGGACGTGAGGAGACTAGATTATCAGGTTTTCTGATGTGGCAGACATTTGATTAACTAAAATAGCCTATTTCTATGTTATAATGAAGCACAAAACTTTCTTTTGGAAATTAGTATTGAATCTGCTCCCACCAGCAGCGAATTCCAGATAATAAAAAATCTCAGTGTGTAGATGATAAATGTCTTCTCACAAAGCTCAACCTTAAAATGGCATCATCTGCTTACCAATGCTTTCACCACTGGAAACCTCTCTCTTTATTTATTATATCACAACTGGTTGATGGTTTTGAACAGTGGAACCAAATTTATTTTTAATCCATGTAGAGTCAGTTAAAAGAAATAACAGGTGTTTTCATTTGCTGTGAACATAGTTACAGAATAATGATAATGTTAAGAATCAGCAAGGTTGTAATAGTGTAAAAAGCACAAACGTATTCTGAAACCAAGTGTTAATTGCACTGTCGCTGAATCATTGTCAGTGACATTTCTCCTTAGAATTACCAGAACAGTAACATCATTCCAAGTTAAATACATGAAAAGTTGATTTCTCTGACAGGAAATGCCAAAAAACCCTGTACAGGCTAATTTTCCTTAGTAATAGTTAAGAGTTAATGCTGTAGCTGTTAGAATCTGACCAATTAATGGGAACCTAACCTGCATTAGCACTTTAAAAGTTGTCATGGTTGTGTAGCGGTTAGTGTAACATTATTGCACTCCAGTTTTCACTGATCAGGGTTTAATACACCCCAATGTTTGTAAGGAGCTTGTACTTCCGCTCTGCGACTGTGTGGGCTTCCTCCAAATGCTCTGGTTTCCTCCCACATTCCAAAGACTTGACGGTTAGGGTTGGGCAGTTGTGGCCATGCTAAATTGGTCCTGGAAGCACAGCAACACTTGCCAATCTGATTCAATCTTGACCTCAATTTCAATTCTCTGTCTGCCCAAAACAATCCCTACTGATTTGATTTGACATAACCAACACATTTCACTGTACACTTCGATGTACACATGAGAAATAAAGCGAATTTGTAAAAAAACTATCTTAGCTTTGCCAGATTAATCCAGAGTTTAAATTGCTAGTCATAAAGCATCACTTGATGCCTATATTGCCCTGGAAGAATACAAGAATTTCCTTTGTTGATATCAAGATAAAGGAGACCCACGCCACCACTTCCAGAAACCAGCTAAGTTCCAGTGTCAAAGTAATTAAGGAACACAAAGTTTCAATCTATGAGGACTTCAAACAAATCTCAAACTTACAATCAAAACAACTCAAAGTAGGTTTGTTATTCAATCTTTAACAATTCACTTTAAATAAAGTAAATATTGAATAGTGTTCAGTTGAACACCTACAGTCAGTCATGCAGACTCCACTTTATCTAACATATTGGTACATCACGTTAGTCATATGAAGAGTATGCTATTAAATTCCATTTCAACAGCAAAGTACTTCAAAATTTATGAAAGCACTTCAGGGGAAAAAAAGCTCAATTCAAGAATCAAATAGCAAATAGGGCAATCTGCTTTATCCAGAATTGTCTAGTATGTTTTCCTTGTTCATTTGTCTGAAACTAGATTAAATACTCAATGGTTTTGAATCAGATCATTACGTTAATTACACAAACCTTTTACAAACTGGATATATCTTTGCTTCTTTTCCCTTACTGACTGTTTTATGAAGTATAGAAAGGTGAAGTTAATCCCAACATTCTGCTGAGGAAACGGGCAGTTAAGCACGAGGACAATACAAACATAAGACAGGGGAAGTCTGCTCCATCAGCATCGGAAGACTGATCCAATCTTGGCCTCAATTTCAATTCTCTGGCTGCTCAGCATAACCTCTGATTCCACTATTGACCAAAAATTAATCCATCTCAGCTCTAAGAGATCATCCGTTTGTACATAAGTGTTTATCTGTAATTTGCCACAATACATATGTCAGCCTGGGCAAGCTGCTGCGTCAACTCTGCTGTTGGAAACTGTACCTGACAAAACATTCCCTCATCCTTCCACGGTACTCCAATAGCACATAGTTGGAACATATGTGTAATTTTTGAAAAATATTCCTGTAACTTATTGTACTTATCCATTACTGAATAAGATCGTTTCCAAACCTCCATAACAAACATCAGAAGGAAACTTTCAGTAGAACATTTAACTCAACTCTCACAATGTAGTGGTGTTTTACACAACTGTCCATAAATTGTTATGTGGGAGCTATATCTGAACAAGCTGTAATTACTACTTTATTAGTGAGTGAATTGCCCTCAAGTTTTAAAGGCAAATAGGTTAAGAATTTTGTAAAATGACCTTCAAATAGAAAAGGACATAATGGTCAAAATTCATTCATTCAAATAATAACATTGGGATTTTCAAACAGTAAAATTAGCAATAAATTATTTTAAAATATTCTAGTCTGAGACCATAGACTACTAAAACTTTACCTTTCCACAGTTGCAATGAAATTTGGAAATAGTTTCTTTCATATTCAGCATTGAACTGACTAAGCTACAGACTGATCAACGATTTCACTATGGCCCCTAAATTGAGAGATCATTGCATTAGCCTCAGTTGACACAAGATAAAGAGAATGCCACAGCTTATCTAGAGTACAGCGGGCAACAACTATCACGGGGAAGTATAAGGCCGATTACACACTGAGCTGGCTGGGGCGAAAATCTCCATACAGACATAGGGCCTGCTAATTCTGATTTAAAAATAATGCTAAAATATCTGGACAAGTAAACCTTACATAAACTAATGAAACACAGCACAATAATGATTCCAGCTTCCTTCTTTATTGTCCACAAGAATAATCCTTTACTTATTACTCAGAGAACAATCTGTTAGTATAGCTGTTAACATTGGTTGAAAAAAAGAGCAGGGGCAATATTCTCTGTGAATGCAGGACATTCACATGAGTGTAGAATGGGAGAAGGCCCTTCAACCCATCGTGTCTATACCAACCATGATTGCAAACTGAACGAATCCCATCTGCCTACGTCTGGCTCATGTCCCTCTGTTCCCCCTCTGATTACTGACTGTTAAGGTTGCCACTATCTCTGCTTTGGCTTCTCCCCGGCAGTGTGTTCCAGGCATCTACCACCATCCCACTTACAGGAAAGCACAAATTACAAACCTAACATCAGCAAATGAAAAAAGTTGTCAATTGACCATTGATTTGTAGCCAGAGTAAGTGTTTAATTTCACAGCTTTGCATTACTGCCTATGATTACAGTGATAACGTATAACCCTGGAGCCTGGGCTAGAAAATCATGGACTCACTGTTCTGCTTCGATGCCTTTCACTGTGGAGAAGCCAAATCACATCGTTATATTGATGCAGGAAGTGAGGGGCTTAGGGAAATCAGAACCCTTATGTCCCAGGGACCTAGAGCTCCTGCCAAATTCCACAGCAGGAACTTAAGATCAACTTCTGCACAATTCCCATCCAACGCTGGCCAGAGAGCCGGGCAGCCTAGCTGCTGGGCAGTAAGAGATGCCCAACAGCTCTTGGCTGCTCATTGCAAGGCCACAGTCAGGAATTGATGGGCACATTACCTGCCAGTGAGGAACACTGGGATTGGATTGAGGACCTCAGCAGTCAGAAGGAAGGGAGAGACCACAGGACAGAGTACTCACAATCACATGGTGATGGTGGGTGGTGAGTTGGCCACGTAGAGCAAGTTGAAATCACAAATTGATTTTTAAAATTTTAACCATATTCCTTTAACTATTGGGTGATATTAATATGAGCCACCTCTATGCACTGTCTCGAGTTAAACAATGATTTATGAAATCAGTAGAGTTCTTGGACCACAGGGTGTATGGAAAGGTAAACCCTCCCCCTCCCCCCCCACAGCCTCATCACTCAATGACACACGCAAATACAGTGGATTTGGGGTAATAGTGCCATTAGTTAATTGGGACAGTTGCTTATTTAGGAGAACTCTTAAAGAACAAAAATGAATAAGGAAAATAGCCGGGTTTCCCTTCATTTATTTGGGAAACTAAGCCGCTTTACTGCGACAGGAGACTGTTGTCAATCAGTTTCTAATTAGTACCAGTCACATGTGCTTGTGTGGCCATTAGACACACTACACTGTGCTTAGAACCACAGAACATTACAGCACAGAAACAGGCCTTTTGGCCCTTCTTGGCTGTGCCGAACCATTTTCTGCCCTAATTTTCATTAGGGGAAATGGTTTTTTAAATAGCATCAAATGCTATCAATTGCATTCATAAGACAGTGATTTTTGTCACTGATAGTTGACGAGAAATAAGCAGCAGGAAAAAGGAAAAGCTTTGCTCACTGCAGTTTCAGTCATTAGGTTAGGAGATGCCAGGAACAGCCAACCTGAAAATGAAATGATTTCACTACTTCAGCAATTCAGGAACTATGAAGAATTTCAGGGTATCGACAATCATCTTGAATGTTACAATGAAAATGAAGATTTGGAGGATGCAATCATCGAAAGTATGAAGGTAGTCCATTAACTGCACTAAATGCCTGCAGTGATTTGGTTTTATTACAGTCAATCAAAAGAACACGACAGCGTACAATGGACGAATTGCTCCGTCGATAACTAATAGGAACTAATTTACCATTTTATAGTACTGTAAAGGTGTTGTGATTTCTTCTGTACTTTATTTAAATACATAATTTCTTACTCAGTTAAATAGTAGTTTGTCTTTTTTTAAAGCTTCTTTTTAGAAACATCAGCTAATTGTGACAGCCATTTAATTGGATCAAAATGTACTGGTCCCAATGTGTCCCAATTAACCTGGAATCCACTGTACTTATAATAGTAACCAACATATTTCCAGCTTCAGCTTTTAGCTGCAGTGCACCAGGATCAGAAATCGCTAATTCCTAAGTCTTCTCCATTGTAAGGCTTAATCATGAATAATGACCAGACAGCTAGCTGGCAAAAGCAAGAATGATGTGAAGAATCACTTAATGAGCAGCGAGAGCCTTAATTACCACAATGCTTAAGAAACATGACACTATCCTGGAATTATCATCCATTTTATCCACTCTCCTGATAAAGTCAATCTGGTTTGGCAGGTTGATGTGATAAGACAGGATTGGAAAGGCTGGGCCATTCCCTGAAGCAAAGGAGGCTAGAGGTGGCATGACAGAAGTGTGTCAAATTATGAGAAGCACTGGTAGGGTAGGCAGCCAGAGTCTTTTTCCCATTAGAGGGTATAGATTTAAGATAAGGAGAAAGAGGTTTAAATAGGATCCAAGAGGTAAATATTTCAGACAAAGAGAAGTTGACACGAGTCACCAGAGAAGGTGGTGGAGATGATAACAATAGGCATCTGGACATGGACTTGAATGAGCATTACAATAAGCCATCAGGGCAGAATAGATCCATTTAGCCCATCGGGTCTGCTGTGATGGCAGGGATATGGAATGAATAGAGTCAAGATTTGCATAGATAGGCATGTGATTGAATTAGCTCTGTTATAATGCTATACAACTCTGACTTTCCAATTATCCCTCGCCAACACTCCAGGGAGACATCCTGGAATCAGCTCAGCATCTAGAAGTAAGAAAATGTTTTATTTCTGCAAACGACTACCACCACAAACATTGAAATTAGTACTGTTGCAAGGACAACGTGAGCTCCCAGTCCTTTTCCAAGTAGCAGCCGTTTCTTTTGACATGTATCATTTGATTATAGTTCAGTCAAAACTTAGGATTTTCCATCATTATGAGTGTGTGTTCAATATAACAACAGCAGCAGATCAGAAAACTCTGGCACCAGCTCAAGTAAATAAACAAAAAGTGCTGTTTCTTTGAGCTACCAGCAACCCCATGGTCTTTGGGCAGCTGCATTATTTGCGCTATTAAAGCTGGCTGTACAAATCTGCCTCCGGGCAACAGTGAATGGATTCAGCAGCACAAATTATACCAGCCAGCTCCAAGGAGATGAGCTGACTGAACCGGTGGTGGAAGCCAACTTGAGTCCATTCATTTAGCACAGGAAGGGTAGAAATTTAGGTAAAGAATAAATAAGTGCTGAAGTAGGTCTCACTTTTGGTAATATGTCATTTTCTGCCAAATAGTGCATACAAAACCTACAATAACTGAGAAAAGAACCAGCGTAAGTTCTGAACCATTTACTCAGCGATTTGTGACCTAAACTGTGAGAAATGATACAATAAAAGCAAATTCAATAGTGCCTTCATACAGGGTACTGAGTAAATATTTGGAGGGAAAGGTTTAAAGACCCATGCAGAAAAGGAAGGGAAGTAAGATCAATTAACATCTCTTTCGGAAGACCAGCTCAGAGCTGATGAGTCAAATACGTTCCTTCTTTCGTGTGCAATTCTAAATGATTCACTCAACTATTAATGAGATTTGATTGACATCAAGAACCAGGTATAGGTTTCCCAGATTTGAATATAACCCCCAAATCATCACTAAGTTATATGCAATAAAATTATATAATTTCTTCTCAGAATAATTTCTAAAGTTATACGTGTTTTCAAATGGAGGAACAAACTAACTATCTGACAAACAACTTTCTTAAAAATAATGACTTTCACTGGTACAGATTTCAAATCTTTAGTGTATGTATCTTCATGCATTTCAGAGTCAATCACCTAAGCTGCTTTGCAGTTTAATATGGCTTACTATGGATTAGACAAGAAGTTAAGAAGATTTCCCTCCTAATACTTACCAGGATAAAAGATATTCCATCCTAATGCCTCCATAGCTGGCAATTTGTGGTTTTGTCTCTGCTTAAATCAAAAGAAACAGAAGAATATGCTGCTTCAATTTTACAGTGAACTTTGCAACATGCACCAGAGTTTTCTTTGCACAAGTCAAATAATTATTGTTTTGGCAGTTGTGAAAGATTGGTAAAGGCAAAAGGAACTGAAGAATAGACTGATCCCTCTGAAGTAACGTTGGTATTTCTGCTCAGCATATTTCAGTACAACCAACTGTCACTGAAGTCTGGCGACAGGCACAGAGAAAGCCACTAGAAACTGAAAGTAGTGCTTCAGAGGAAAAGGAACAGAGTTTAAATCTTCTTGAGATAGTCAAGAATATAAACAGCATAGATGACTTGAGGTAAAATAATATATTTGAACCAATCATAAATTCTATTAAAGGACATGTAACAAAGCTCGAAAGATAAATGAATTATATTTATATATCTTAAAATGCTGTGGCCACTTTCTTAGGTACGTCAATGCACAAATCTAATCAGCCAATCATGTAGCAACAATTTAATGCACAAAAGCATGCAGACATGGTCAAGAGGTTCAGTTGTTGTTCAGACCAAACATCAAAATGAGGAAGAAATATCATCCAAATAACTTTGACCATGGAATGATTGTTAACGCCAGATGGGGTGGTATCTTAGAAACTGCTGATAACCCGGGATTTTCAGGCACAACAGTGTCTAGATTTAGAGAATGGTGTGCAAAACAAAAAGCATATGTGAGGGCAGTTCAGTGGGTGAAAACACTGTCAGTGAGAGAAATCAGACTGATTCAACCTGGCAGGATGGTGACAGTAACTTAAATAATCAGGTGTAACAACAGTGGTGTGCAGAAGAGCATCGTTGAATCCAGACACATCAAACCTTGAAGTGGATGGACTACAGCAGCAGAAGACCACACCAGATTCCACTCTATTCCCTAACAAGGTGGCCACTAAGTATCTATATTAATGACTTAGATGTGAACATAAGGGATTACGATTAATAAGTTTGGAGATGACCAAAATTTGCTAGTGTATTGACCATGAGGAGGGTAGTCTTAGGCTGCAGAACAACAAGGGCTGGTAAGCTGTTGGAATTTAAACCTGTTAACTGTGAGTTGAATTTTAGCAGCTCTGGTAAAAAGTATTGAGGAACAAAGGAACCTTAGTGCAGAACTCCACAGAAACCTACAGGTGGCAGCACTGGTGGTGAAGAATGCATACAAGATGCTTGTCATCTTTATTTGGGGCAAAGAATCTAAGAACACATAATTTTATGATACAATTTTATGAAAAATTGGTTAAGTCACAGTTGGACTGTTGTGTGTTGTTCTGGCTGCCACACTAATGAAGGAATACTTTTAGACTGGAGAGGTGTAGTGGAGATTCACTTGTATGTTGCCTTGAATGGAATCTTTCAGATCTGAAGAAAAACTGGATAGGCTGTTCTTGTTTTCCTTAGAGCAGAGAAGGCTGGGAGGGGAACTGACAGAGACACAAAATTGTGAGAGGGATAGATAG
Source organism: Hypanus sabinus (assembly GCF_030144855.1). Classification (NCBI taxonomy): domain Eukaryota; kingdom Metazoa; phylum Chordata; class Chondrichthyes; order Myliobatiformes; family Dasyatidae; genus Hypanus; species Hypanus sabinus. The sequence continues at coordinate 28,194,527 of NC_082714.1, read as the reverse complement.
AAGAGACAGCTATGAGTAAGATGCTTAGAGAGAATTTGAGGGAGATATTTTCCCCCACCCAGAGGGAACACAACAACCTTATGGTGGAAACAAGTACTCTCTCAGCATGGCCTGTTTCGGTATTGAATGAGTATCTAACAGAAATGGACATTGATCTATAATAGATTAAGTGGTGACCGAAAATGAAAGAAGACATTCAATCAAGAGGATTTAAAGGCAGAGAGGATGGAAGGCAGTGTTGTAGGATAGTGGGGAGAGGGGACTCAGGAAAGTAGAGTCGATTGCCAAAGAATTGCTCCCTCCACTATAACCACTCCTCATCCCAAGAGGGAACAATCCACTGAGGAAAAAACTTGAAGGATTTACAGTAGGATGGTCACGGAGAAAGGATGATATAATGCTCAATGTTTCAGGAGACGGAGAATCATCGAAGTTCTTGGAAGAGTGTCCTGCTTAATTTGAAGAAGCTTGTGAGTGGAAATTGATGACCTAACAGAGACAATTATGGGTGAGCCAAAAATAAATCAGGATGAGCTGATCACTATATTGAACAGAAAGACAATGTTTTGCACAGACTACATTGACCAGAAGAAATGAGAAAGGGGAAGAGTTTGTGGCATGGACTAAAACATTGGAACTAAAAGTTCAAGGTAAATAATCAAAGTACATACTACTTGGAGATTAATTTTCTTGCAGGCATTTATAGCAAAAATAAAGAAATACTATAGATTTTATGAAAAAATACATAAACCAGACTAACAACCAGAATGCAAAAGACAAACTGTGCAAATAATGAAAAAAATATACTCAAAAGATGAAATGCAAAGACTCTTATAAGTGAGACTGTAGTTTGTGGAATTGTGGTGAGTGAAGTCATCCATGCCAGTTCAGGAGTCTGATGGCTGCAGGAAAATAACTCTTCCTAAACCAGGTGGTATGCAATCGAAGGCTTCTAGACCTCCCACATGAAGGCAGCAGCAAGAAGAGATCATGGCCTAGGTGGTGCGGATCCTTGACAGTGGTTGCTGCTTGCTCGTGACAGCACTCCAGGAAAATGCATTCAATGGTGGGGAGGGCTTTGCCTGTGATGGACTGGGCTGTATCCACCGCCTTCTGTAGCCGTTTCCTTTCCGGGGAGTTGGTGTTTCTATACCAGGCCAAGACTCAACCAGTCAGGGTACTCCCCAGTGTGTCTCTATAGCAGTTTGTCAAAGTTTCTGTTGACATGCCAAATCTACACAAATTTCTCAGGAAGTAGAGGCACCAATATGTTTTCTTTCAGGTGGCACTTGCGTGCTGGTTCCAGGACAGACCCTCGGATGTGATAACACCAAAAGTTTTAAAACTACTGACCCTTTCCACCTCCGATCTGCTTATGAGGACTGACTCATGAGGCTTCATCCTCCTGTAGTCAATAATCAGCTCGTTGGTTTTGCTGACATCAACTTGTCGTTGTGGCACCAATCAATGAGATTTTCAACCTCCCTCCTATATGCCAATCCATCACCACCTTTGATTCAGCCAACAATAGCGGGGTCATCAGCAAACGTAAATATGGCACTGGAGCTGTACTTAGCCACACAATCGTAGATATAAAGTGAGTAAAGCAGGGAGCTAAGCACAGAGCCTTGTGGTGGGCCTGTGCTGATGGGGAGTACAGTGGGAATTTCACACTGCTAGCCCTCAAGGAAAAATTACGTCAGCCAGGAAGCAACCATGCTGAAAGGCGACACACCTGAATGTAGGCATGGTGAGTGGGTGGGGAATTATTAATTCTGATAAACACTTCCAGCTGAAGTAGATTTCAATGTGGATAGTTCACCTGCTCCCATTCATAAATTCTTAAGTGCAAGTAAAAGACATTTGCTATTGATACATGACTCCTTGGAAAAACCGAGGTGTGGAAGGTCATAGCCAGGTATTGTACATTATTCTCAAACTAGCCCAGGTCAAACTTGATCTGAAGTTTGGCAGAGAATTGCAAGATATGTACCGTAGTTACCTAATTTTCACAGCCAACGATTCCTCCATACATCAGCAATGAAGTCTCAGGCATATTAGATGAATACAGTGACCAGCTGTGAAACTATGGCTGTACAACAGCAGCTGTGGGGTAGATTACTTATGTTGTGAAAAATACCAGCAATTCCATAGCAGTTGAGGTCTGTTTAGAAGCAATTCATAATTGATTTTTTGTAGTTTTAAGCATGAATACTAATTGCCACACAGCTAGACAGCCACTTGACAACCATACCAGAATGTGGTGAGAACCTGTGCAAGATTGTTAAGATGAGCTGTGGAACGGTGACGTAGTACGAGTCTCATCATGAAGCAGTCTTCGTGATATCAGCCCAATCCCAAGTATATTTTAAGCATACAGGAGTAAGCATGTCTTCAATTCTCTTACAGTGTTTGGAAAAAAAATAGCATTTACCAAAAAATAAGCATCTGAATTACTGTATAATGGCTGTAAATAGTTACATCCGTTTAATGAGACTGAACAAAATGAAAGTCCTTGGTTATCATCAAATCTTCATGTTTTCACAGTTCAATTCATTGTGTATGGTTACTTTCACGGCTTAAAAAGCAGTTCATCTGGAGGAAATCTGCATGCTTAACAAGGGGGCCACTAGATTTTACAAGATACCGACAAAAGGTTCTTTCAAAATCAGACCTCAAACTAACGTAATGACTCCCTCTATAATTGTCTGATAGGTGACGATGAACAACTTAGTTTGTGATCTCAATAAAAGCACAGTAATTGTTGTATAATATCACCAGTCAGGTTGACAAAAGTGAGATCAGGAATGTTATTAAAAATGCAGGTCAGTCTGCTAGTCCACCACCCCCCCCCCCCCACCCCCAATGGGTGCTGCCTGGGTCGCTGAGTTCCACAGCATTCTACAGGTGTTGCTCAAATCTCACTGCTGGCAAGTTTCACTTCACAAGCAGGAAGGCCACAGCAGAAAGGGCAAAAAGGGCAAATTGCATTGATTAGCTAATTGACTAATTGGGCAGCAGCTACCAATAAGGTGCCAAGGTCAAGTGGAGAAGACATTCCGGAAATGGCTCAGATGTTGCATTAAATATCTTAACTTACCTGCTCGTTGAAAGCCACTCCCCGTGGGAAGCAGACTGACCCATGTTAGGAGCATTGCAGCCCCTCCCACTAGCTTCTGCTTAACTGGTGATGTTATGGCACCAGTAGGGTTTAAATCTAGCATGCGGTCTCTTTTCCTGTTGAATTGTTGTGGACCAGGTAAACAAAAGTGCTGCAAAAACAGTAGACAGTGCGGGTGTGCTGCAGTGAAGAGAGCTCGGATGCACACTTTAGGTAAGGCTTTACCACTGTGCATATGTTTAGTATGTGTTTTGTGCTACCACTTTAGGTACTCAGTTTAGATAACTATCTTTAACCGAGAAGGTTTACTAAATATTTTGTGTCTGTTTTCCCTTGTACATAAACAACTAACCTACTTACTCTTAGTGAGTGGCTTCTGTCTCCACTGTCTGAACTGGTTAACCTGATTTCCCACATCAATGTATACTAGGACCTTTTGAGGCTTTTGCAAGAAGTGGCAAACTGAGTGAGCAGATGCTTAGGTGAGACTCTGGTAAGGTCTTTTGTTTCCCTGCACATGTAGGGCAGTGGGAATGACAGTCTGGGTAGGGGAATGCTCCTCTTGCAGGATCTGGGAGGTCAGGGGACCTCCAGCTTCCTGATGATTGCACTGACGACAAGTGCATTCAGCTGCAGCTCCTTGCACACCACCAGAGAACTACAACTGGAGCTGGATGAACTCCATCCAGGTCATTGGGGAGGCTGAGGAGATGATAGGCAGGAGTTACAGAGAGGCAAGCACATCTAAATTGCTGGAGTCTGGTAGCTGGGTGACCATCAGTTAAGGGAATATGCAGTTTCCACAGAGTACGCTGCTTTCAGTTTTGGATACTGTTAGCGAGAGGATATATTGACCCAAGGGGGAAAAATCATAGCGGCCAGGCCTCTGCCATTGAGTCTGATTCTGTGGTTCAAAAACCACACAAGAAAAGAGTAGCAGTGATAGGAGATTCACAGTTACAGGAATCGACAGAATGAAATTCCTAGATGGCATCTTGCAACCAATGTGCCAGGGTCACAAAGACATCTCAGATAAGAGTCCCCAGCATTCTTAAAAGCGAGGGTGAGCAGCCAGGAGTTGTGGTACACATTGGCACCACTGGCATCGCTAGAAAAAGGGATGAGGTCATGAAGACTGAATATAGAGAGTTATGGTAGTTAAGGATCAGGATCCAGAGAGCAGTGATCTCTGCATTGCTTCCTTCCTTTAAGCATAACCAACGGATAGATATTAATGCAGTCAGCTGGATTGGTTGAAATGCATTTGCTTAGATGTGAGAAATATTGAAATTTGTTGTACATAGGTTGCTGACTTGGATTGCCAACAGTACTTTTTCATTATTGTACAATAACTAAATATCTTTCCAATTGGCTATCAACAAACTAGAAACTGTTTCCTGGTGTTTAACTATTTTCAGCAATGCTCCTAAGCAATCAGAGATACTTCTGAGGTTAAGGATCTAGTGATACACATGCTATTTTTGGCAGACTAATTCAGTAAGGTTTTAAAATGAGCATTCTATTAAAAGTCTCCTGCCATCCTTTTATCTTAAATTAAATGACTGCAGTGTAGTGGGTTAAATTGTTCTTCGGGACACTGACCTTTACCTGGCAATTGAGATTAAGCAATTAAAAGCAATAAAAAGTGACAAGGAAATCTTCAATGGGGCTGAATGTTGAGTAATTGTATGGTAATGAACTGAGCAAGTAAAATTATTATGCAGAGTGGTAGTCCAGCCCAACAGCTGCTGCTCCTGAGTTCCCTGTTAGTTCATCTGATTTCCCTAAAGGTTAGTTTCACAGTTCATTCTAGCTTGGACCAATAATGCATATAAAAAATAATTCAAATGCAATGTGAAGCAATGCACAGAGTAGTAGGGCTGGATGTTTAAATAATATTTGTTAACAAATAATTATCTTTCCTACTACTACTCAGCCTTGCTCCCAGTGTTTTAAGTTAACCTCAGTGTTGAGAAATGCAGCCATCTCAGCAACGAGGTTGAAGTCCGACACCATTCTGTGCAACGCTCTACACAAGTTGTGCAAATGACAATTCAAAGTTCAAAGTAAATTTATTATCAAAGCACATATGTCACCATATACAACCCGGAGATTCATTTTCTTGCAGGCATACTCAGTAAATCTGAGAACCATAGTAAGGAAAGAATGCACCCAACAGGGCAAACAACCAGTGTGCAAAAGACAACAAACTGTGCAAATACAGAAGAGAATAAAAAAGTAATAAATAGAGAACCTGTGACAAAGAGGAAGTGATTCCATAGGTCGTGGGAATCGTTGGGTAATGGGGCAAGTGAAGTTATCCCCTTTGGTTCAAGGGTCTGAACCTGGTGTTGTGAAACTGATGGCAGCAGCGGGAAGAGAATATAACCTGGGTGGTGAGGGTCCCTGATGATGTACTCTGCTTTCCTGAACACTGCTCCATCTATTACACTTAACACTGCAATATCAATTGGACTTATTGCTGAAAATGTTATACTATTCTAAAAAGGAAATTTGCTCCATGATGTCATAACTATCCAGGGAGCTGATCTTATCTGCACTATTCCAGTAGACAATGAATTTTTTAACATACATTGCCATAACTTATACAGTAAAGCATTTGTAATACTGTGCTTCAGGATGTTGCTCTCCAAATGAAAAGTAAAGTAAAATTGCATGTAGTAAATTTCTGTAAAATGGTGGGTTATTAAAACGTACTTATGCAAACCTGCTGCGCTCTATAGGTCCTTTGTGTGCATTTTGTTGTTAAAATGGAAACCAGGCGGACTGTATGAATTGCCAGATTTAACGTACTGCTGGCGACTTTTACTTGGTATTGGCATAACACATAGACAATTGTTACAGTGTCGACTGCCAATTCTGCTGGTTTGCATGTTCGTATCAACCACGTGTGTATGTGAAAGATTCAATGTGCTGAGTGTGGTTCATAAAATCTCTAAATTTCCTTAAATCTTGGCTCCAAATGCGATCTCGCTCTCTGATCATCTCACAGTAATGATCTTCAGTTTCCATCTCTGAGCAGAATGCCGCAACTCATCTTTGCCCCTCCAACAAGGACCAAAGCCAGTTAGTTCATTTAATACTCAATTTTGCCTCGCCGTTCATAATCACCTCTATTTCTGTCAATACCTTTTGATCCACCTTCACCGCCTCCTAGCAATATCTACCCCGATTCCCATCTCATTCGCCCTGCACAATCACATCCATCTGCCTCACAATGACCGCCTTTCATTCAAGAACGTCACCGCATCCAACGCGGACTTACACCGGACAGGGATCAGAAAATCTTATTTTACCGTCCATGAACCTATCTCCATTCTTGCCTTCCTCGTCCTAGGTCAATGCTCCCCGTACTCCTTTCCCCCGACGGGTCGGTCTCCGCTCCATCTGTTCTGGCGTCGCGATCATTACCGTCCACACGCTCCGCTTCTCCAGGACCGAGATCGATTTTCCCGATACCCAGTGAGACACGCGACCGGCTCTTTCTCGGACACGCCAGACGATTGCAACTTTGAGGCATGCGCCCCGCAGTCTTCTCCTCCTCTCTTGAATGAATTGTTGCTTCTTGAGGGCTGATCAGGGCTGCCTCGCCATCCCATGGAGTCTGCAGTGGCGGTCAAAAGGCTGGCTACTCTGGGCAGACACACCTCGGCGTCCCCACTGGGTTTTACCCGGCCGTGCTTGCGGAGTTACAGCGAGTTCTTACATTTATATTTGTTGCACTTGACACGCTCAGACCATCCAACTTTTAAGTTCCAGATCGGTTAAGCAGGGAAGACGATCTTTCGCAGACGATCAGTTCCCTGTCTCTGCTTCCAACCGGCGAGAGCAGAATCGGTGGGAATCTGCCCGTTCCGCTGTCCGACAAAGTCGTTCATCGCACCCAGGGACGGCGCAACCCCGATTATTTTTACATTCATGCGCTCGGAAAATCTCTCAAATCCATCTCATCCGCAGATAGATTTAAAAAAGACAGGACCCTGGTCTCATCGACAAGTTACGGGGTTTCTATGTTGCAACATAGTGACGCACTCCCTCACCAGCAGATAAGTTATAATATTTGATTCTGATTTCGGTATTCTGAAGGGATCTGGAGAGTTGAACTTCATGTAGTAGTGAATTGTTACAGGCGCCCCCTCCCCTTGCGCCGAACTAGGAGTTTCCCCCACATCGCAGGATCCTCCCTCACTCTACCTCGGAATCGAGAATACGGGAGAAGGGACCACAGAACACCGGCAGCATCCCCATCTCACCCCAACAGCGATGCCCGCTAGGTGAGATTACTTCAGCGCAGACAAGTCCAATATTCTATGCAACTTTTGGGGACAGTCAATTTTGAGAGGGAAAGGATTCGGGGTTGGATCGAACGCGAGCTGAAATTGGACATTTCCAACTGGTTCAATTAAGTGTGCGCTTCATGATATTTAACGCCGCGTTTCGCAACTACTTCTCAAACAAGCAGGCTGAGGCGACAGTACCACAGTGTGATATGCGAAAAGCGCACAGAGAATATCATACACCTATGCCTTTTTGTTTCAAGTTTGCCACCACATCAATAATCAACGCTACACGTTTCTACAATTTCTGGTCTTACGATCTCATGTGACATTAAATGTGAACAAGCATATTCTATCTCTGCTGAAGCATACCACGGCATTCAAGATCCTCAGCAACCATCGCGCTGCGCGGTCTCAGCGTAATACATTCCAAAGACAATCTACGTGCTTTTTTTAAACTGCGATGTTACATCTTGAGTCGCCTGCCTCAATGAAACACACGGCAATGCAAAATCGTAAATCAGAAACGTATCGATTCAGAGAAAAAACATTAAATCATGAGACGTGACTGCCAAAAAAACCCTGACACCCTCACTGAATCTCAATGAATGAGACTGATCTACGTTGCTTTCACTCGACTGAATTTCGTGGGGAAGTAGGGAGACGGAAACAGCGCTTTCACGAAGAGTCGGGGGGGGGGGGGGGGGTCAGTGATGATTACAGCCGCATTATTTTTGCACCATCGGCTGCTAACGGCGGGGTGGAATCGCTGGCTGTGTGGTGGCTATTGTTGCCGCCGCGCCGATATGGTACACTTTCGCCAAGGGAAGGGGATACAAAGTACACCATCGAATGGGGGAACGCATTGAAGGCTCAGTTACCCACATCAGGACCTGACAGTACCAGGCTGGTGCATCACGCCAGATGCAATTGCTAACTTCAATGCAGCCAGATGCAAAGGCTGCGGAGTTATAGTCATGCGATGCTTTCCCCAGCCCCCGGCTCATTCATTCATAATGACTTGGGAAGTTATTTTGGAGAATGTCGAGCGCGTACATACCAGCCCTTGGCCAGGAAAGGGGAACCCTTTCCTGGGTGCCTCTCGGATGTGCCGGGATCTCTGTTTCTTGTCTTCGCCGCCTTTCTCCTCGCCGTCCAAGCTGCTAAAATTCCACACCAGCAGAGTCTGTACGAACAGCACGGTGAGTGCCACGATCACGGCAGATTTCGAGCGCCGCGCCAACTTTCGCCCGCACGCCGCGGCCACCATTTTCACTGTGAAGCCACTATGCCGGCGGACTCCAGGTTAGCTGAGCCCGGCCGCCTCCTCCACCCCCCGCCACTCCGCTCCTGCTCCCACTTCAGCCAATCGCTGCTGCCCTTTCCTCCCCGCTCGACAGGGACCGGCCAATGGCAGCCACTCCTCCCTCAGCGTCTGCCTATCGGCGGGCGGTTTAACAGAAACATCAAAGAACCAATTGGGATCAAGTCCGTTCAGCCAATCGATAGAAGAAATTGCAGTCTCCGACCCACCGGTTGGGACAGGAGCCAATGAGGAGGCAGGTAGTGCTGTCGATCAGATGTTCGCTGCTGGGTGACGGCCTGACTGTATTGTGACGTCACTGTGGGAAAGTGCGTGTATGTGTGAGAGCTTTATTGCCTCGCATTCACCGGCAGCGCGGAGCAGTGTGTGTGTGGAGGGGCCATGGGTTTTCGGGGGATGCCGGTGTGCATAATCTCTTCCGAGTTTAGAGTCCTTAGGGAAGTGTAATCGGGGTGCCTTACAGGGCAATATCCACACAACTCATTAACAGAGTTCCTTCCACAGCCACAGAAAGCAACAGCCGCTCTCCCTGCTCAGGAACCTCACCGCTCCCGTTTCAGCACCACCCGCTGCGCAAAGCTTTGCGAAGTGCATTTGTGCGTTTAAAAAAAACCTGCATCTTGTTAAAGACCACCCTTGGTGCATGAAACCTCTCTCAAACAGATGGAAGATGCGCTATGCAAATCCAGTTGTTTATTTTGCCTTTCTTCATAACTTTTCATGATTTTATTTGTCATAATTATTCTTTATAATGGCCATTCGTCCTTAAGTAGTAATGAACAGGTGGCAAAGATGACAAAACTCTAGATTCTATAAAAATAACCAAATTCAGGAGCAAAACCGAACGCTTCGCAATTCAATTTTGAAAGATTAGCATATCTCAAAGTTCAAAATAAATTTATTATCAAAGAATATTGTTAGGTACATTTGATTCATTTCCTTGAAGGCATTTACGGAGAAAAGACAATAGAATTTTACAAAAATAAACTGAACATTAGGAGACAAAGACCGACAAATAACCAATGTGCAAATAAGAATAACAAAATAGTACTTTAAAGAGATCATCGAAGATTAATTATTTAATTTCTAGACCATCTAGTGACCGCAAAGCACTTTCTAAAGTCCTAAGATTGTGAAAGGACTTATATAAATTCAAGTCTTAGAGCGCTGCTGTTAATGGCATCTGCCTAATGGGATGCTCACTTTGAAGATGTGTCTGCAGATTTAAAATTTTCGAAGTCTGGAGTTACAACTGGTTTCGTTACAACCGAGAGGGCATGATTTCGAAAACTCACACTGAACTTAGGGAAATAACAGGATCGCAATCTTACTGCATGCTCGAGCTGGTTATTCTCTGAACAAATTCCCAGTATATTCCGTTCCAGCAACTATATTTAATCAGCAGTATTTTTAACCTTCAACGGACCGGTTCAGCTCGGGATCACCCGCGCAGCACAAGGTAGTAAAAAAGTTATTTCTACATGAAGCACTAATAATCACACATAATTAACCTTTTCCACCGCCCACTTTTCGAGTTTTCACACTTTCTTAAGCAGTTCATTAATTTCAACAGTTTCGAGTCGAACGGGTTTTTTTTTGTCTCGCGAAGCTCAGAGTCTTCATGGTTGAATGTTTAGTTTCGATTAACCTGAAGAGTGTTTGTCCAACCACTATCACAAAGCGGCATCTAACCCGGCAGTTCTGCCGAATTAAATCCCCTTTCTATCAAGCAGACTGGATTTGTAAGAATTTCCCGGTTTCCACTTGCACCAGCTGTTCCCGGTCTAAAACGCCTCACAGAAAAATCATATCGCCATCAACTGTTCAATAGCACAGCTGCTCGAATGTACGCGACTGAGATGTACAGTTTAAACGGGCCCGACTCTCACTTGAACACAATCAGCTATCATTTCTGTTTGAAATTGTGGGGGCTGAGCTCCGTTAGTTCCAGCAATGAAATGAAAAATTTTCGTTTGTTGGTTAGTTTTCAAATTTAAAACTCTTTTTATGAATCGTTTAACCGGTGTGCTACTGAGCAACTGAGATTTCAGAAATTCTGAAATTAGGAATAAGAGCATTCATCTCCCTCAACCTGCCCGAAGGACCAGCTGCATCAAAGCCAGCCATGGTTTGTAGTCGCCTCACAGAAATGTAACAGAGGAACAGAAATATTCTCCAGTTTTAAGTTGCTTAAAAACCTGAGCTACTTAATTACTCCCAAACATTTTCTGTTTCCATCTTATTTCTAGGATTTGTTGATAAACTGCTGATTCTCCACTGATACCGGAAAATGACCAGGATTGAAGATTGTATGATGTTGGTCCCTCTTGACTAAACGTGATTCGGAAGCCAGATTCGCAATGACTGCAAGCCCTGGTATTAAATTCCGATTCAATCATGGCCTTCAGCAAATGTGGTGAGATCTTAGCAGCACGTTCTGCTCAAATAATACGAAACATTTGCGCATTCTGGCATTGTTACTCGTCCTACATTTGATTAAATACTCGAAAGAGGGAACAGCACCGTGTTGGGGGAGGAACAGGTGATGGAGTTCCTGTGACACGTTTCATACCGAATATGAACAAACAGTAGATGAATTTTCAAAGTATTTATTAAAAGAAGCATTTTATTTGGTTTCGATTCTGATTATCAAGTGTTGCACTGATGGTTTTATCAGTCCATATTGCAATCACAGTATCTGTAAAACCACAAGGCATGCTGTAGGAGCAGAATATGGCCATTCAGCCCATCGAGTCTGCTCGTCCATTCCATCTTGGCTGATTTGTTATCCCTCTCAATCCCATTCTCCTACCTTCCCCCACGACCACTTCTACAATACACCAGAACAGAAGTTTGAGAGGATACACACCAGGGGTTCACAGACCGCTGAAGGTAAAACACAGTTATTCTGATTTCTCTGTTATTTCTAAATTAAAGTGTAATTGGCTAAAACCAATAAAAGACTAATACAATGTTTCAAATAAATCACCCATATGAACAAGGAAGGATATACATTTTTTTTCAAGTTGAGTAGCTTGAAAGAGGAGACAAACCTTCTCCTGCTTAGAAAGGAAGTGTAATTGCAAGTGAAGCATGTATCTATCTTAGGTTTACTTAAGTTGCTACTCCAAGCATCTTAACTTTTCTCGGCACCTTTTGCCCATCAGCTAAGTTCTCAGGGATCTGATGGAGGATGCTAGCCCAGCCACTCTGAAATCAAATATTCACATTCTGGTTTCGTCTCATCAATGGTTTTATCCATCTTAACCTCTGCATCATACTCCAGTCCTATGTTCTTCCGATTTCTCCATCCCACTGGTCACTGTAGGCTTCACTAACTTTGGTCCTAAACTCTGAAAAGTCTTCAGAAACCTTCTCTGATTCGATCGTTTTTATTTTGCTCTTCTTTTTTCTTTTTTTCTCTTCTTTTTTTTCCCTTTCCTTTTTTTCGGATACTCATCAAAACCCATAACTTTAACAAAATTTTCATCTCCTTTTCTAATTTTCTACTTCTGCAATTCAGAGTCAAGTTTGATTTGATAGAGTTTTTGTGAAATGTGTGGATGGTTTATTATGTAAGGTGCAATGTTAATGCAAGTTTCCTTATCTTAGAAAATATAATATTGTTAAAGACAAATGGGGGATACCCTGCCTGTTTACCTAAATAACTCAGCTATGGAAAATGTATCCTGCAAATTCCACATTGGGACAATAAATACACTGTTGGCAGGTAATTTCCAGGTGAAGCTTATATGAGGGGTGGAAGAGGTAGTGGTGTTCAGGATTGTAAATTGCCTCACCCTAAATGCCACTGTTTTAATGTTTAAAGGCAAAACTGGCATTTAAAAAGGAAAAAAAAAATGTGAAAGAGATTTGTGACGCCTGTTACCAGAAAGAAATCGTCACATTCTTCTCTTAGGCAAGCCCTTGGAATTCAGGTAAGTTGCTTCCACCTGAAATCTGAGGGAATAGAAAATGTTTGTGTTAGAACTCTTTCTAAGTCAAGAGGCTGTGGAAAACCATGTTCTACATAGACCTGATAGAGCAAAGTCTTAATTCAAAGGCTAGGAGATACAAAATGGTGGCATGCTGCAAAGAATTAACACATGCACAGTATGTATTTATATCCTCCAAGAGGACCACAACCTTGTCATTGGGTTTGGAGGCTTGCCTGCTTCAATGACCTGGAGAGCTAAGTCGGCTGAAGTCAGGGCTTTATGCCTTGGCTCTTGGTAGGTTCACTCATGCCAAATGGGTCAAAGGGTAGAGGCCAGACTAAGAGCAGTCCACTAGTCCTGCTAACCACCCTGACTGGTAAAATATAATTGTTATGGAAACAGCAATGAAGAATCCTGCATCTGAGCGTGACGGTATTCCTGATTCTCCACCTGGGACTTGCATGACTGACAGTGGTGGAAACTGAGAAGGAACTACTAACAAGGTGAAGGAGGCTCTGAACACCACCAGAGATGAAGGACCTCCTTTGTTGCCCTTAACACCAGTGGTGTAACGGGCAGTAAGTCATTACGTACTTGTAAACCCTCACAGACGTAACTCACATGCAAACATTATACATTAGTGTGCACACGTGCACATTTAAGCATGCACAGATGCTTCATGGAAACAATTATAAAGATATGACATTATGCTCACATTTATTTTATCAATCCCATCCCTCCTCCCCTACTGACCCAGGTTTCCCATGCTCTCCAGCTACAGGGTGCTTGCCTTTTCTAAAGGTGATTCTGCCCTATTTGTGCTCACTGCCCAATTTCCCATTATCCTTGCCATTTTCAAGCCCACCCAATCTCATTATCTAGACATCCACTCAATCAGCTCGCTTCTGCCCATTTGCGGAAGAGTCCATAGTTGCCCTATTGACCCCATTAGCCAGCTCAGAGCCCACAAAATCAGGATGGAGTTAAGTCAACCTCAAACCCAAGAGACTACCTTGGAAGAAGTGTAACTCTTCTAAGCTGCTGACTCCCCAAAGCCTTTTCACCACCTACACAAACCAGGATCAGGCAGTCATGTTGGTTTACCTTGCTACTCTACTTCCTCATTTTTCTGTTCCAATTAAAATAAGTAGATAAATCTCCTTAAAAGATTCTTTAATCCTTGAAACAGGTTGCAACCAAAAAGGAAAAATAAAACAAAACTTCAAATATATCGCTTGCAGGGAAAGTGCATAACACTATACTCAGGTCCCTGCTCACAATTGGATTCAACCACTCATAGAATTATCATTGTATAGCATAAAACCAGGAGCTTTGTCTCACCAAATCCATACTGACTACTAAAGATCCAGCTTACATTAATCTCATTTTCTAGCATTTGATCCAAAACCTTAACGCACAACGCGCTGGAGGAACTCAGCAGGTCAGGCAGCATCCGTGGGAACGAGCAGTCACCATTTCGGGCCGAGACCCTTCGTCAGGACTGAAGAGGGAGGGGGCAAGGAGCCCTATAAAGAAGGTGGGGGGAGGGTGGGAAGGAGAAGGCTGGTAGGTGCCAGGTGAAAAACCAGTAAGGGGAAAGATCAAGGGTTGGGGGAGGGGAAGCAGGGAGGGGATAGGCAGAAAAGGTGAAGAAGGAATGCAAGGGGTAAGCACTATGGGTAGTAGAAGGAGCCGGAACCATGAGGGAGATGATAGGCAGCTGGAGGAGGAGGCAGAGTGAAACTGGGATGGGGAAGGGAGGGGGAGGGAATTACCAGAAGTTTGAGAATTCAATATTCATGTTGTGCGTGTAGCTTTGACCCCAGCATCTGCAGTGTATTTTGTGTTTACAATCCAAAACCTTCTATGCCTTGGTGATTCAGGTGCTCATCTTTGTGCATATTTTCTATATATACTCTATGGCTTGTACCTACTAATGTGGTCACTGAGTGTCTGTTTGTGGTCTCCTGCTGCTGCAGCCCATCCATTTCAAGATTCACCATGCTATGCATTCAGAGATGCTCCTTTTCACATCACTGTTGTAATGTGTGGTTATTTGCATTACCGTTGCCTTCCTGTCAGCTTGAACCAGTCTGGCAATTCTCCGCAGAAATCTCTAGTTAACAAGACGCTCTCACCCACAGAACTGCCACTCACTGCATGTTTCTTTTTGTTCTTTTGCTCCATTCTCTGTAAACTCTAGAGACTGTTGTGTGTGAAAATACCAAGAGATCAGCAGCTTCTGAGATTCTCAAACCACCCCACCTGCTTCAATAATCATTCCACGGTCAAAGTCACTTAGTCATTTCTTCCCCATTCTGATGTTTGGTCTGAACAAGAAATTAGCCTCTTCTTCTTGTAAAGTTTAATGGCAGCTGGCAGACCAACATAAGGTGCATTACCGCCACCTACTGAGCTAGAGCGAGGAGAAAAGAGACGTGAAGTACACCCACTAAATCCCACCCCACCCACCCGCCACAACGTAACTCAAATACTATCAAAAATTCTAGTACTTTACAGGAAATCAAATATGCACTTATAGCACTATGATGGCAGAGATATTCTAAAAAACTTCTCATGTTAAACTGTGTCTGTCCCAAAGATTTTAACTTAGCAAGTAGATCATCCCTTCGCACCCCATAGAACTGCATTCAAACAATATATCTGCACAAGTTTCTTGACAAGTACACTCCCTACAAAGCCCATATCACACATATTAATTATTAATAAGGAATTATTCAACCTAGTATGTCCAATACATAAATGTGTATATATAGCTTCCTATCCACTCCTTTATACCCATCTAAGTGAACCTCTTGACCACGTCTACATGCTTTTAGGTATTGCGTTGCTGCCACACAATTGGCTAATTAAATATTTGCATTAGAAGGCAGATGTACAGGTGTACCTAATAGAGTGGCCATGAGTTTATTTGTTCACAACTTCTTATGCTGAGCATTTCTGATTCCAGCTGTCCTCTCCCTCAGTGATTCAAAACTCTTCCTCAGATCCCCTCTAAACCTTTTATTCCTCACTTTAAACCAAACCTATCTAGTTTTAGATATCTCTGCTGTTGTAATTTATCTTTGACTTCATAATTTTCTATACCTCTCCATCAGGTTCACCTCAACACACCTGTCTTATCCAGTCTGCCCCTATAACTGAAGAAGTCCATCCCACTGGAGAATCTCCTTTGTGCTTTTTGTTGCCAATAGTGTGGAGGCCACCTGCTACTCAATGAATGTTTTACAATCTCCTTGCTCTTGTATTTTTAATTGTGAAGGCAATTATCCTGTATGGCTTCTTGATCACTTTGCATACCTTCAGGAATTCTTGGTCCTGCACACCAAGGTCCTAGATTTCTCAGACATCCTTCAGGCCCTACCATCCAGCTCTTGATTTACCTAAGGGTTTTCAATAGTGTCCCAGCTGGGTCAGTCCCACTGCAGTCAGTGAACTTCATGTCTGCAATTTGACAGCATCAAGGTAACAAAACTTCTAGGCTAATATGTTCTGACCCTGCAATTTTGTGTGTTTTGCACTACTGTGATGGCAAGCAAATACAAACTTTTCACTGTACCTCTGTACATGCTCAAGGTTCAAAGTAAAATTCATTATTAGAGTACGTTCATGCAACCCTGAGATTCTTTTTCCTGCAGGCATACTCCGCAAATCTATAGAAAAGTAAATGTAATCAATGAACAACAAACTGTGCATATGCAAATATAAATAAATAGCAATAAATAACGAGCATGAAATAACAAGATAGAGTCCTTAAAGAGAGATCATTGGTTGTGGGAACATCTCAATAGATGAATGCAGTTATCCTCTTTCATTCAAGGGCCTGATGGTTGTGCGGTAATAACTGTTCAAACTGGTGTTGTGAATCCTGAGGGACTTGTGCCTTCTACCTGATGGCAGCAATGAGAAAAGAGCATGGCCTGGGTGGTGGGGATCTTTGACGATGGACGCTGCTTTTCTAAGACACCGTATATGCGCTCAGTGGTTGGGAGGGCTTTACTCATAATGTACTGAGACAATTAAAAAAAACATTACCAATATCTGCACAGCAATTTTCAACCATATGTGTAGCTAAGGAGGAAGGGGAATAGGCACATCTTCTTACAAAATGTAAACCAGGATCCTCAGTCTATCTCCACCCTTGCCTTATCTTGATTCCTCTCTCCATTAGTAACAATCTAGTATCAATAAAGCAAGGTACATATCGGGCACTATTCCTTTCCAGGTTCTAGATATCTATTCTAAGACTTTCATGAAAGCTGCAGGCATAGGCTTATATAATAATCATGCAGAATGTGTACCAAGTTCAGGCACCACCCGGTGACTCCGATATTCCAGTACCCACCCTGTTGATGGTGAACTGGCAGCCTCCTGACGCTGACAACCACACAGGTACAGGACAC
This sequence comes from Hypanus sabinus, assembly GCF_030144855.1. Taxonomy (NCBI): domain Eukaryota; kingdom Metazoa; phylum Chordata; class Chondrichthyes; order Myliobatiformes; family Dasyatidae; genus Hypanus; species Hypanus sabinus. The sequence goes on along the minus strand of NC_082714.1, from coordinate 28,177,422 downwards.
CCAGCACTACATCCTGGCTTGCATAAGAGCTGCTTAAGGAACATTGTGCAAAGCCGTTAACTTGCAAGTTTGCTTTGTGCTTTCGGCTTTAGCAATCATGTTGCTAACATGAGTTGCAGATTGAGGTGGTTGCCCTGCTGCACGCTGGGTGTAAATGTGAAGGGAAAGCTCTTCTGCTGATATTTAATTTTTATTACCTCACAGTTTGAACATAGAGGTGCTTTCTAACCTTACCTGAATAACTTCCTTCTTCTGAAAAGCAAGTCGCATTGTAATGATTGCATTTTTGACTCGACCAATTTGTTATCTCAGAAACAAGCGCTTAACCTGAGTTGAGGTCTCAGACGGGAAACTGGATCTCTAATACGATCATAATTCCCCCTCCCACACCAGCACCCCTTTCAGATAAATACATGGATTTCAGAGCGATTTTTGAAAACAAGCAGAGATATTTTCCATGGGCTTTAGACATTTATCTTCAAATACAAACAACCAAAGCAATTAAAGTGATGATTTGCCTCATTGGTATTTGTGATATCTTTACTACAAGTACATTGACTGCCAACTATCTGTATTTTATAATTGCATTTTCGGAGTGTTTCAGTGGCCATGTAATATTCTTTTGGATGTCATCATTTCATGAATGACACTGTTTCAAAGTTCAAAGTATATTTATTATCAATTACATACTGCCCTAGGGTTTATTTTCTTGTGGGCATACTCAATAAACCCATCATAGAATCAATAAAAGACCGCACAAACTTGGGCATTCAACCAGTGTGCAAAAGACACCAAACTGTGCAAATGCCTAAAGAACAAAATAATAATAATAAATAAAATAGCAATAAATACCAAGAATATGAGATGAAGAATTCTTGAAAGTGAGTCCATATGTTGCGATAGCATTTCAATGATGGGGTGAGTGAAGCTGAGCGAAGTCATCCTCTTCGGTTCAGGAACCTGATAGTTGAGAGATATTGACTGTTCCTTTTACCCAGTGGTGTGACTGCCAAGGCTCCTGTACCTTCTTCCTGATGGTAGCAGTGAGAAGGTGGTGAGGGTCCATGATAATGGATGCTACTTTCCTGCGGCAACACTCCATGTAGATATGCTCAATGGAGGGGATGGCCTTACCCATGATGCAGTGGGCTGTCTCCACTACTTGTTTCTCTCACAATGAAGAATTTCTTTAAGAATATAGTTTAAGTACTAGTTGCAGGGATAAAGAAACAGGATTGTTAGCCGCCTGATGCTGCAACTACCGACACAGTCAATATGGCCTGGGACTGATTACGAATAGTTAATGAGACCAACCTTGGCCAGCCTCAGCAGGTAGGGCCAGCTCAGTCAGCATTAAATTTGCTGTTCCGTCATTATTTAATTTTAAAATCAATAATGGTAAATTTACCCCACAAATTGTATTCATTGCACAGGTCAACACTTTTTTTTATAGTTTTTTGTTAGAACATGCATCCTTTCTGATTTATTTTAATATGTACTGATAAATGTATGCAGATTTTACAGATCCTGTTGAAAGATGCAAACTTAGATCACAGCTGTGGACAAGAATTAATTATTTAATGTAACACCATTTTCTATGATATGTAGAAATATTATTAACTCTGGTATTATTGCTAGCATTAGCTTTATTGAATAGTGATAATACATGTGTTAGTGAAGATAAGAATGCTGGTGTTTGCATTGATGTTTGTTTAGGTATTTCAAGTTTTTTATTAATTGATTTGGCATGTGTTTAGTGTTGCAAATCTGCTACTCATTTGACACTGAGAAACATCCCGTTACAAAATTCTGTTCTCAAAGAAAGGAACAGTGTAACAAATGGCACTAAGAGAAAACATTTTTTTCCATTTGTTAGCATTATACTTTGTTTCACTTTAAAACTTCTAATGGTTTCTGTTTAATCTTCTGAGATGACATATTTTAAATGATGGTTCTACTGGCATGTAACAACATCAAATGAGTTTGGCAGAAGCGATCGTGGGCCTTCACTGAAGTAACACGTCTTCCTCGCTCACAAAATTGTTGTAATAATATTTGTAGTATAAACAAAGAAAAGGGCTATTAAAATGCACCAAAGATAGGTTAAAACAGTAAAGGAAACAAAGTAGTTAGAAGTTTTACTCATAAATAAATTTCTTTGCCAGGAAGTTGCTAAATGAACAGTAATGGTACTATATTGTACTATCTTCCCCTAAATTTATTTATGAACAAACATTTTGACACAATTTAAATAAATGTTATGATTGTTTGGAGCAACTAAGTGGAGGTTTTAAAAGTAAGTTTAACTCATATTTAACATTGCTCTTTGTGCTTTATTATGGAAACATTCCTTATCCTGCCCAGTTGTACTTAGCAAGTTGTACTTTCAAAGTTATAATTTACTGAGCTGATTTAATATAACCTTGCAACACTTGCACACAATTGTTTAATAGTCATTCATTAAGCATCTGTTATGTAACACAAATAATATTGCTAGGTATTAGAATATTTTTCAAAGGTGTAAGATATGACAATGCATGATCTAAATCATTACTGAGTTTTTAATTGTTAACTACCATTAAAAATGTAATTGATCGATCGCAAACACAAGAAAGTCTGCAGATGCTAGAAACCGCTAATTGATCAATCAACTAGCTTCATTGTTTCTGTAGGAGTTTCTCCTTAAAATCCTAAATAGTAGTTCTTGTTCTGAAAAAAAAAAGTTTAAGTCAACTTATATTCAGGCTATTTGCACAGGATAACACTAAGTTTTATATAAGAGTTACTCATAACAGGAACTGACTACATTGGAGCCTTGATGTGAAATTATATTACACCTGCGGGTATTAATTTCTCTCCAGTTTCCTTTGGGATACAGATTTAATTCCCGATGTGACATTTTGTGCAAAATTTACTACAGTATTGGAAAAATTAAAGTTCCAAGATGTTTTTTGTCACTTTTGCCCTTCCAATCCACTTCGTGGAAAAAGATATGCTCACATAGTTTCTTTTGATGTAAACAATAGTTCAAGACAGAACAAAACAATGGGATGGACTAAAATCACTGGTTCTCATTCCATCTCTTTTATCATCCAATGAGTCATGTCTGATCTGCATCTTCATTCCATTTACCAGCTTGGCTGCATTCTGGAGATCACTTTCTAAACTGAAATTGATAAATATTTGTTTGGCATAGGCCTTAGGGCAATGGAGCCAAAATTCCACCTTCACTAATCAACCACAAATATTTTTTTTCTTGCCAACACCAAAAAGGACCGTGAACTAGATTTCACTGGAATTTCAAACACTTACTTTAACATAACATTTTATTTGTGATAAAGGGATCCAGAAAACGTGTGCTACATGCATTAGGGAGATAGATATACATTCCCACAATTGTATTTTTGGCAGTGTTAATTCCCCATCTGCCTAAGTTACCAGATGCTCATTTGAATAGCAACATTTCCCAAGGTAGAACTAGAGTCGTAACTGCCTCGGGAAAATTAAAACACCAATAACGTGGGTATAGCTGTTGCTCTAGTCACCTGATTCAGGTGAGTCTGAAGAATTTGTAAACTGAAAACAATATCTGAAACTTTCTTGCTGAGTTTTAGGTTTCACAGCCCATTTCTCTCCAGCTCGGCTCATATTATACCCCTCCCCCTTAGTGTGCTACAGTCACCTCCATTTACTGTCACACTCATCCCCACTGCACGTTCCAAGTACCTCTGTGAAAAGACTACAGTTTCCTGTGGACACTGTTCTGGCAGGAAAGGATGTGTAGGATGTGAAGGGAGAAAGGAAGAACAACAAAGGATGATAGCAGCGAGAATCAGGCATTCTCCCTCCGGTTAACAAGGCTGACTTGTCTTCTGACGTGCCAGGGGGACTTCACTCTTCCACATCTTTCAGGAAAGTGTGCAGACCCACTGACAAAATGCTACCCTGCCTTGATGTCCTTCTGGACATGCGACTGTCCAGGACTCAGAAAAGCTGCGCTTTAGGTGAAGGTGTGAGAGGGTACAGTGCAACTGGTTTGGTCTAAGAACCCCTTCAATCTACCATTAAAGGGTAGCGAGATAGCGCAACGTGCTACAACACTGATTTCCAAATTGATTGGGATTCAATTCTGCTTGCTCTCTGTAAGGAGTTCGTATATTCTCCACTTGACTGCAGGCTTCCTCCAGGTGCTCTGGTTTCCTCCCACATTCCAAAGACGTACAGTTTAGGGTTAGCAGGTGTTGGGCATGCCGTGCCGGTGAGGCAACAGTTGCAGACCATTTCCTGATTGACTTGCAAAGATTTTTTCCTGCACTTTTCTTTAATGAAGCACAGATGATAAAATGCAATTCAAATGAAAGGCACAATCAAGATGCATCCTTTGCAAAAATGGGGTTAGATAGAGCCTCTGCACATAATGTAACTTTGCATGCTTAGTGTGTATGTAGGGTTAGAAGACATCACACACAGTCAAGTCTCACATCTAGAGAACCAGTCCCAAAACATCTACCATCCCTCTGCCTCCAAAGATGCTGATTGACCCCTCGAGTTCCTTCAACACCTTGTTCTTTGCTGCACATTCCAGCACCTCCAGTTGTTCTTCTATCTTCCAAATCTTCATTGAGGTGATTTTGCACTGAGTTCCTCTGTGGACCTAAACTGATTACATATTTAATTTCTAATTATTTTAATTTCCCAGCTTCCTGGGAAAAACAACTTAGTTTGGGAACTTGGATTCAACTCCCTCTTCTGGTGAATAGCAAAGATGAAATAATAGTGGAATAAACACTCCAACTAAAGCACAGAGAATGTTCTAGAATTTCACAGCCTGGGTCAGTTTTATTACCTTTCTAAATATGAAATGGCTTAAATGCTTTAAACAAAAATAATTCCTGTCTACATCACAAATTGATTGATGCATTGCCAGCCAGAATGGACAACCTATGAATTAGTTATGTTAAACGACAACACAGAGTTGGTTTTAGCTGCATTAAGCTTTGCTGTAGGAAGTAAACTACATACTTCAATTGGGTTCAATTAGTCCAATGGGAGAACACGTTTTTTAAGAGTGGGTCACAATAGAAACTTTTCAGATAAATATCGTGCCTCACCAGTTCTACAAATATATGGCTTTAAAATCATTGTTATGCTTCTTATTAAGTATTGAATACTATGAGTTGTTTAGGATACCATCCATACACAGAAATCTCTACCATGATAACAGCAACTTCTAATTATATCTATTCAACAATGTATGGTTTAACCACCAACTTAAAGGCTGCTGCAGTGACTTTTGATAAGTGTACTAACTCAGCAGTTTGGGGCTCATAAGCTGTAGTTGACAGCTCATCTAGGAGAAGAAAAACTTTTGCTTCCGTGCGGCTATACAGTGTCACGGGGAAAGCTTTGGGAGTAAACCCCGAAGAAATATCGGAGCTGGAGTCCCTAAGGCACTCCTATGTTGAGTTCAGCACTGACTGCCAACCCCTGCAACACCACAGATGTCGAACTGTGTCGGTCTTTGCTGTTCCTTTAGACTCACCAGTTGCTTGGAGAGATGGAGCCTGCTGCATGGGCAACAGCTTTCCCTCATATTGATTTGCCCTGGCTTGACAGCTAGGACACAACATCCATGACTGAACCTAATCAACAGAGGCTATCACTGAGTCTTGGGGAATGTTCCAATCATACATGCTGAATGACATCCCCATTGTGAAATTGTAGCCATATTATTAGCAGCATGGAATTAGACTAATCCAAGTGGGGAAAATACGGCAACGCACACAAAATGCTGGAAGAACTCAGCAGGCCAGGCAGCATCTATGGAAAAGAGTACGGTCAACATCTCTGCCCGAAACTTCGACTGTACTCTTTTCCATAGGTGCTGGATTCCTCCAGCATTTTGTGTGTATTGCTTGGATTTCCAGCGCCTGCAGATTTTCACTTGTTTGTGGGGGGAAAATATGGGATGAAGGACAATTTTGTTGTATATCTACACTCTACAACCAAGACCTCAACGGTGGGATGGGCGGACGAAGTTACTTTGAACTCAACGGCTGTGAGGGCGGATGAAGGCTGCAACAAATTCATCAGCTCCAATCATTGTGGCTTCTCATTGGAATCAGTTGGTTGATTTGTGAAGTGTTGTGTGCTTCCTGGAGTGCAACTTCAAGTAGACATTAAACAAATAGATGCACAGGCATCTTCACTCTGTGATAGATCAACGGAACGAAGACCATCATCCTCAACCTCAAGGGATAGCCACGATGATGATAGTTACCAGAGTTCTATAAGAACAATTCAGAACAGGTAGTATTTTAAATTTGGGATTGGTGAGCTATTTCTTGAGGTCCAGAAAAAGGATTCAAATATAAGGTGGGTAACAAGCTAATTATATTTTGTTCCTCAAGATTCCAATGTGTTAATTTTTCTCAATAAAGTAATTGAAGCTCATTGGGTGTGATATATCCCTATAATTTCCTTAGCTTTGTTCTCCTGATTAATTGATCTTACCTAATGTTCATTGTTCCACATTGGCAGTTGTTTATTCCACTGGCTTGGTCCTGGGCTCCAACATACCCTCCCTAATATATAATGATTGTCTCCCTCTCTTTCCCCCTTTGAGGATGTCCCTTAAGCCGAGTTTAAATGTCCTAACATGTCTTTAATGGCAACACTCACAAAATGCTGGAGGAACTCAGCTTGTCAGGCAGCATCTATAGAAATGAATGACCAGTCACCATTCCAGTCCAAGACACTTCATTAGGACCTTTAATGGATTGGGTTCTTGTTTGAATCAAGTTCATGTGTTTTATTACAACAACAGTACTATAAAATTCAATCTACTTTTGTGGAATGTTGAGTGATAAAGCAGATGAATAGTGATTGGAATATTCTTAGTTTTGACATCAGAACCCAAGGAATAGGGAATTAAACTTGTGTATGTCCCAAAGCAGAGATGCTCCACACACTTCTGGAGAATAGACTGGCATTGAGCAAGGAGACTGATAATTTGTTAAAAATGACTAATGGTCAAAGTGTATTTCCCTCAGTGTAATAAAGGTAAGACAAAATGTAGCAATCTCTGTCTAGGCGAAGTATCCAAACCATACTATTCTATGATAAATGTGAACGGATAACTAAGTAGAGAAAGCTGAATGGAATTATTAACCTTGCTATAATTGTCTGCTGATTAGCATTGCTTTTTGTCCCTAAATATTTCAGATAAATTAACTCTGAGAACACAAAGTCTCTGATGCCTTCTTAATCAAAGCACCAGTTTATAATTAATCACTACTTTTCTTAAGTATTCTCGAGAATTCTGAGATTTCTGTAGTGCCTCAGTTCTGGCCTTCCTTTCCCTTTCACTCCCTTTCTCTGGATGACCAAGCTTCTGGTTACCTGTCTTAATATCACTTTACCTGTCTTGAATTCTCTCCTGCGAAGAATCTTCGGATGTTCAATGAAATTTAATGCACAATGTAAATGGAAGTTGTTCTGATGGATAAATCATTGGATTCTAGTAATTTACAATGTAAACTGACAATGTTAAGTTAGAAAAAGACCATCATGGTGCTTAACAAAGTCTGGGTTTATGCTTATGACATTACTGAGCAAAGACTCTCTTTGATGGTCAGAAGTTTAACATTTGTTTACCAATACTGACTGCCATTGACCTGGCTAAGAAGATTGACAGAATGCCCCACCTATTTCATTGTCACCAAATTACTTTTGCTCTTTCACGGAAGACACCGATCACAAGCTCCTGCTAAAATCTATACTAAATTAATAGTGAAATATATCAATATGTGCATTCACTCATTAAATCAAAGGATGTATGATTAGCAATCTTGTGGAAACTGAGTGATGATGCAATAAAGGTATTTAAAAATATGAGAAGCATTCAGGTGGTAGCTAATCAGTAGCAAGAGACCCATAGATTTAAGTCGAGAAGGAAAAGATTTGAAGGGGACTGAGAAGAAGGATTTTTAAGGGAATTAGTGTTAAATATATGGAATGCACTGTCAGAGGAGAAGATGGATTAAGATACAACCACTGTATTTATATTTAGACAAGTATTTGAATGGGTACAGAATTAATGTAGGCAATCGTGGTTAGTATAAATAAAGAAAACAGCTGGCATGAACATGGTGGGTCAATGGGCCCATTTCTGTGTGGTAAGTCATGGAAGGAATGAGGTAATATGATACTGAGCTATCTTTTTATTTCAAAACATGAGAGATATTCAACACCAATATCAGTGGGAATGATATTAGTCTATATTAAGTTCAATGATAGCATTCGAGTTAACTATTTCTCAGTAAGATGTTTACTTGGCACTTTTTAACTTGCAGTGATCTGCCAATGCTTTTGTGCGGCGTAACTCTGTCAACACTCTCCTTGCCATATGGTGCCAGTGGAATATACAAGGGATAGAAATATCCTCACGAGTTCTGAAGATTTTATTAGCAGCAGCACTTCTGAGTCTGCTCCTCTTGTGTTTGAAACATCGGTGCGAGATTTAAAAGATATGAATACCATGTGTGATTTTGTAGCAATTAGAAACACCAGTTTTATCATGCCCCCTAGACAGATGAGGAACATCTATAACTGACGTTCCCGAAGGAAAGCTAACAGGCAGGATAGCATGCTGAGGAATTTATTTTATCTTTAATAAAGTGCTTAATAACTGAATTAGTTCAAAAAGGATCTCAAAACATCCTGGCTTTACCTAAAGTCTATTGTGTTTGGGACTGCAGTCCCAAAAATGATCAAAGCAGATGTGAGTTTTAAATTGCCGTTACTTCGTGAAGCTAAGTAAGACAAAGTACATGTAGCAAGGTTTGGGCTTAATCAGTCTTGTTAAGCAGGATTAGTGAGGATGCAGTGTTTCAGAATAAAATGAATGAGAGTATTATGGGTAGATATTTCAGAGTCATAGTGCCACTGGGAAATGTTAGCTGCAGAGCTTGATTCGATTCTTCGTTGACTGAAAAGTTGATATAAAAAGTCTTTAAGTACCAGATTTTGTTATTAAAGCTGACGTAACTGGGCACTCTTCCCAGTTTCCATAGTGTCAATAGGACTTCAACTATGGATAATTTCCACAATGACATCAGTAGATTTCCTCTTAAGAAAATTCTCTTGACAAGGTATTTTTATCGCAATCTATATTAAGGGGCAAGGGAGAAACATCACAGGTTTTGAACTCTCTGCCAGAGGGGATGTGTAATGACAGACTTGATTCTTGCCAGATTGATTGGACTGTCATAACACAAATGGAAGTGCTTGCAATTCAAATCTGTGATTCACAGAACAAGATCTAAAGAGTATTACTGGCATTTAAGGGTGTTGAATTGAAAAAAAAAGTCTTGAGCTCAATCCTTGCACTGTAAAGTTTCCTACACTGTTGGTATCCATTGTCTCTATCATTATGTAAGTCTCTCTCATTGAAATTCCTCTAATGTTTCAGTAACGTGGAAAGACCAGAACAGCAAAGAGAGGGAAGTAAAAGATCCCTAGGCTGGCAGGTCCAGACTAGAGATTTTTTATGATACTAAACTCTGAGATTCATTTTCATGTAGGGGTTCACAGTAGAACAAAGGAATACAATAGAATAAATGAAACACAACACACAAAGACTGACAAATAACCAATGTGCAAAAGAAGATAACTGTGCAAATATTAATAATAACAACAACAATAAACAAACAAACAAACAAACAAACAAATAAATAAATAGATACTACTGAGAACATGAGTTGTAGAATCATTGATAGTGAATACATAGTTTATGGAATCAGTACAGTGTTGAGCTGAATGGAGTTATCCATGCTGGTTCAGGAGCCTAATGGTTGAAGGATACTTGAACCTGGTAGTGTGGGACCTCTGGCTCCTGACCCTCCTTCCCAATGGAAATAGCAAGAAGAGAGCACAGCTTGGATGGTAGGGATCCTAATGGTGGATTTTGCTTTCTTGGGGCTTGCTCCATGGAGATGTGTTCAATGGTGGTGAAGACTTTTGATGTATTGGACTGGACTGACTATAAGACCATAAGAGATTAAGAGCAGAATTAGCCATTTGACCCTCATGACTGATCCATTTTTGCCCTCAACCCCATTCTCTTGCCTTCTCCCTGTAACCTTTCACACCCTGTCTAATCAAGAATTTATCAACCCCCAGTTTGAATACACCCAATGACCTAGCCTCTACAGCTGCCTGTTGAAATAAATTCCACAGATTCACCACCCTCTGCCTAAAGAAATTCCTCCTCATTTTTGTTCTAAATGGGCGTCCCTCTATCCTGAGGCTATGCCCTCTGGTCATTGACTCCTCTACAATAGGAAACATCCACTCTGTCTAGTACTTTCATTATTTGATAGGGTTCAATTATATTCCCCCTCATTATTCTAAATTCCAGTGAGTACAGTCCCAGAGTCATAAAAACTCTTTAATTCCCAGAATCATCCTCATGGACCTCCTTTGAATCCTATCCAATGTCAGTAATCCTTTCTTGGATAAGGGGTCAAAAACTGCTCTCAATGAGAGCTCACCAATGCCTTACAACACCTCAGCATTACATCTTTGCTTTTATATTCTAATCCTCTCAAATTAAATGATAACTTAATCTGCAATTTAACTTTAGGGAATCCTGCACAGGAACTTCCAAGTTGCTTTGTATCTCTGAATTTTTGAATTTCCTGCCTGCTTAGAAAATAGTCAATGCTTTTGTTCCTTCTATCAAAGTGCACGACCATACACTTCCTGACACTGTATTTTAAATTCCAGTGAATACAGGCCCCTTCTTTGCCTGTTCTCCTCATCTGTGTAAGTCCTCCTGCAGCTTCATTGCTTCCTCAACACTATCTGCTCCCGAGCTATCTTAGTTTCATCCGCAAACTTGGCCACAAAAACATCAATTCCATCATACATATAATATAAAAAAAAGTGGTCTTAACACCGACCCCTGTGCAACACTACTAGTCTCCGGCAGCCAACCATATATGGCTCCCTTTATTCCCACCCTTTGTTTCCTGCCAATCAGCCACAGCTTTATCCATGCTAAAAAGTTTCCTGTAATATAACGGGCTCTTATCTTGTTGAGCAGTCTCCCCTGTGGCTTCTTGTCAAAGGCCTTCTGAAATCCAAACCATCCACTGATTCTCCTTTGTCTATCCTGCTTGTTTTTTTCTTCAAAGATTTCCATCAGATTTGTCAGGCAAGATACTTCCTTAAGGAAGTTATGCTTATCTTAGCCTAGTAACCAAAGACCCATCCTTAACAATCGACTTCAAAATCTTCCCAACCACTGATATCAGGCTAACTGGCCTATAATTTCCTTTTTTCTGGCTACCTTCTTTCTTGAAGAGTTGAGTGACATTTGCTACTTTCCAGTCCTCTGGAACCATGCCCAGAACCTAGTGATTAGTACTATTGCCTCCAGAACCTCTTCAGCTACCTCCTTCAGAACTCTGAGGAGTAGTCCGTCTGGTCCAGGTGACTTATCTACCTTCAGATCTTCCAGCTTTCCAAGCAGCTTCTCCCTAGTAATAGTAGCTGCACTCACTTCTGCCCTCCGACACTCATACTACAGCATTCTCCATAGTGAAGGTGGATGAAAAATACTTATTTAGTTTGTCCGCCATTTCTTTGTCTCCCATTACCATGTACCTCTCCAACATCACTTTCCAGTAGCCTGATATCTACTTGTGTCTCCCTTTTGCTCTTTATACAATCTGAAAAATAATCTTTGATACAATTGACTAGTTTACCTTCATAATTCATCTGACCTTAGCTTCTTCCTCTCAAATTGCAGGGTGATGTTTCTCATGTTATGATCACTGCCTACTCAGAGTTCCTTTATCTTAAGCTCCCGAAACAAATCCAGTTCATTATACAACTCCCAATTCAGGATAGCCTTTCCTCTAGCGGGCTCAACTACAAGCTGTTCTAAAAAGCCATCTTGTAGGCATTCTGTAAAATCTCTCTCTTGGGATCCAACACCAACCTGATTTTCCCTCTCTACCTGCATACTGAAATTCCTCTACGACTAATGTAGCATTGCCCTTTTGGCATGAATTTTCCATCTGCCATTATAATTTGTAGACCATATCCTTAATACCGTTTGGGGTCTTTTCTACTCTTTTCTAACTCCCGTTATAGTTTATAGCTCACATCCTGGTTACTGTTAGGAGGACTGTATATAACTCCCATCAGGGTCTTTTCACTCTTGTAGCTCCTTAGCTATACTCACAAGGATTCTACATCATTCAATTCTATGTCACCTCTTTCCAAGTACTAGATTTTAATTTTTACTAACTGAACTACCCCAACCCTTCTGCCCACCTGCCTGTCCTTTCGATGCAAGGCTTATCCTTGGATGTTAAACTCCTAAATATGGTCTTCATTCAGCCATGACTCAGTGGTGCCCACACCATCATACCTGCCAATCTCTAACTGGCTACAAGATCCTTTATCTTATTCCGTATCCTTAGGTCATTCAAATATAACACTTTCAGATACCCTTTTTGAATTTGTCCCCATATTACACTTCAACTCATCCTATTGACTGCAATTTTGCCCTATCGTCTGCCTGACTGGCTCATGGACCTGGTTTCTTCCCCATATAGTCAACTTTCAGCTCTTTGGGTTTGCTGACGTGAATGCAAAGTTGTTGTGGCACTATTCAACCAGATTATCAATATTCTTCCTACAGTATATACTGACACATCACCATCTTTGATTCAGCCAACAACAGTGGTGTCATTAATAAACTTTTAAATATGACACAAGGGATGTACTTAGCCTCACTGTCGTAAGTATGAAGCAATTGGGGTGGGAAGATACGGATATACCGACTGAGTAGTCAGAAAATAAACAAATATGGAAACGTGTGAGGTTACCTATTCCAGTGCCCATATAATAACAGTGGAGAATTTATGAGACATTGAGTACCCTTGATATCTAAAGGAACCTGGAAGTACTTGCATGCCACTGAAGCCCAACATGCCAGTGTATTAAGCGATGGAAAAGGCAAATGGAGTATAATTCTTTATTATAAAAGAATTTGCATACGAAGTAACAAGGTCTTGTTGCACCTATAAACACAAAGGATTCTGCAGATGCTGGAAACTTTGAGCAACACACACAAAGTGCTGAAGGAACGTAGCAAGTGAGGCAGCAATTATACATGCTTTTAGTGAGACTCCGTCCAGAGTATTGCGTACAGTTTTGCCGTCCCAGTGTGAAAAGGATGTATTTGTCATAGAGGGAGTAAAGTTCATTGGACCTTTTCCAAAGATGGGAAGAAATTAAGTAGACTGGGTTATATACCTGGAGTTAGAATAACAAAAAAAGTCTTCATACTCGCAAGATCTTAAAAGAAGGGTGGAGGAATTTAACCTGTGTAAGGTGTGATATTTTATAATTCTACCCATTCTAAAATAGATATGCTTTAAAATTCTTTCTAAAGAATACAATTGACATTAAAACACTAAATTACTGCTAACTCCGGTGCACTGTATGTTGGTGCTGCAGTGGCACTGATACATCCTGCAGGAAAACTTTGTTTTCTGGGACATTGGATGATCTTTAATCACTCGTACACACTCCATGAACCTCAACTCTCTGGAGCAGTACAATGGGGTTAAAATTCTCCCTCTATCAAAAATAGTGGCATGGTTCTGCAGGAGTGCAGGGTTAGAAATTAGCAATGAACAGCTACATTAGGTCCTGGCCAGTGTCACCAGTTCCCTTTGGCAATGCGTCTGGTTAGAATTGCCACACTAAATCAAGTGTGCCTCAGGCCGTACCCTGTTCTCAGTATTGCCATTGGGCTGAAGGTCCAGGAACATCAGGACCCACACCACCAGGTTCAGGAGCAGTTATTACACCTCAACCATCACTGAACTGTTCTCACAACCTGTGGACTCACTTTCAAGGACTCTTCATCTGATGTTCCCAATACTTACTGTTTATTTATTATTATGTTTTTCTTTTGTATTTTCACAGTTATTTGTTTCTCCTGTTGGGTGCGGGCTTTCATTGATTCTATTGTGTTTCTTGGATTTACAGTGTATGCCTGCAAGAAAACAAATCTCAGAGTTGTATATGTCCTTGGATAATAAATTTACTTTGAACTTGAAGAGAATTTATAAAAATTCCACTGTTACTGGAAGTATCAAAAAGATCCTTAAGAAATACTGGATTAATACCATCTTCAAACCCATAAGGAAGCTCCAGTCACAGCTTATCCAGGTCAAGGATGACCTGGGACTCAGGTTGGTTGGCACTTACAGGATTCCCTGTGAATGTGGAGCAGTGTCTTTTGGGAAGATGGGACGCACATTGGGAACCCGCATCAAGGAGAACAGGAGGTGTATCCGTTTAGATTAGCTGGAGATATTGGCGGTAGTACAACATTGCATTTCCAATTGCCATAGGATTAACTTCGACGGCCCAAAACTACTGTGCCGCGCCAATGGCTTCTGGACCATTTGGTAAAGGAATCCATTGAAATAAAACTAGAAGAAAAGAATTTTAACAAAGTCAAAGGTCTTGCTCAAAGTAAGAACTGGAATGTGATTGTAAACAAGGTGGGAGACCATAAATCTGATTCGATGAGGACTAACCCATTAGGAGGGACCGACTACAGGGGTATAAATACCACCAGAGTAGACACGCCCAGGTGTCATCCCTGATGAAGATGGCAGAGTTTGTCATTGAATCGTCAGTTATAATTGATACCTGTACCAGGCTGGAAGCCTGAGAAGAGTTTACTTGAAGAGAATTAGCTTATAACCACAAGAGATTTTGTAGATACTGGAATTCCAGAGCAACACGCACAAAATGCTGGAAGAACTCAGCAGGTCAGACAGCATCTATGGAAATGAATAAACTGTCGACATTTCAGACTGAGACACTTCAGCAGGACTGGATAGGAAAGGGGCAGTATCTTGACTATGCCGCTTCCCATCCTGTCTCCTATAAATATCTTGACCTCGCCACCGTTCCTTTCACATCCTTGTCAGCTGTGAAATTACTTTGAGTCGGGACCTTTGGGTTAAACAAGTCATAAATAGGGAAGTACCAATCATTAAAGCACTCACCTCACTGAGGGTCAGTAAGGTTCAAGTTCCTTAAGGCTGCTACCATATGATTGGGCGAGGTTGGCTGGATTAGACAATCCTCTCCTTGTTTCCTCTAAACAGGAATACCAAGGTCATTGGAGATGGCAAATTCCCCCAACAGTATTTTTCCTTGTCATTGAAAGGGATTGGAATTAATGGTATCACTTCTATGACATATGTTGGAGTACGCATACAAATACAGCAATCCGACACATTGCTCCTGTTTGCATATTTGTACGCCATTGCAACACAGTATCATCACCACTACCATCAGCATCCAGAACTTCATCATTCTGCATTGCAAAGAAACAGGCATTTACTCCCTCCTAGTTAATTGTTGGGTGTTTATAGCTATGTCATTCTCAGTTCACCCGGTTACGCTACCCACTGCATATTCCCTGGTCTGCATGCCATAATCTCCTCCCACCGCAGTGGCCCCTGTGGTTGCTGCCCTCAAACTTTACCCGATTCCTCTTCCTATTCCACCCTCCTCGAGCTTCGGAGGGTTTGACACTGCTAAATGCCAGGACATGAGGGACCCACCCGTACTCACTGGCCAGGAGTTCAGGCGGCACCACCACTTGCTGCAGCACATCCAGCTGCCACTGGAGGATACAGGTGGGGATCAGTAGCTTAATCTGTGCTTCAACAACCCATTCATGCATCTGATATGCTCTCAATAGAGGTGCCTGCAGAGAGGTCACTCATGCACCATCCCCCACCCCCCAACCCCCGTTTCAAAAAAATAGTGATTTAGTCCTTATTGTTGGTGGAATAGAGTAATAAGAATAGCTTGTTTTGTGAGACAAGTCCTGGTATGTTTTGTCCGGTTTTGGTCTCATTTCATTTAGAAGGATATCTTTGACTTGTACTGATGGAGCAGGGCTTCACATGTGCTTTCTTCAACCATATGGTTTTTCAGTTATAACTGATATTATGCATTTACAGGGTACAGCTTCTGGTTACCATGTTCTGTCTCTTTAAGCTCTGTTATTTATGGGTAATGCCTGGGAACAGTGAAAACAATTTCTGGACGATCGTGCAATCGAGGGGTGCACAGTCTTTCTAGTGTTGCTTGGCAAAACTCTGAATGCAAGCCCCTTCTATCTTCCGTTCTGCTTCTCCAGGTCAAACTCATTGCAATTACTTTGCTTTACAGCTCAATGTGATTACCACAATCCACTCTTCCAGCTTATCACAGGGCTCATAAGGGAGTGAAACACAAAGTCTGAAAATGCTGACACTATTCAGAGCAAAGAAATAGAGATAGCTTCCATGAACCCGATTTTCCCTGTTGTTACAAAACACTTCACTCACCTCAACCTATGGACTCTACAATTCATGTTCTCTATTATTTATTTGCCTCTCTGTTTACCTATTTATTTATCCATCTATCCATTTATCTATCCATCTATCAATTTATCCATCCATCTATTGATCTATTTATTTGTTTTTTTGTTGTTTGTTCTGCACACTGGTTGCTTGTCAGTCTTTGTTTGTTTAGATTTTCATTGATTCTATTGTATTCCGTTGTCTTCCTGTAAATGCCTGCGAGAAAATGAATCAATAGTTCAATAGTTCCGTTTAGTATCAGCAAAACGCATGCAATATACATCCTGAAAATCTTTTTCTTCACAGACATTCATGAAAACAGAAGAGTGCCCCAAAGAATAAATGACAGTAAAAACGTTAGAACCCCAAAGCCCCCCATTCTCCCTCCCAAACGTAAATGGTGATGTTACTTTGATAATAAATTTACTTTGAACTTTGTTGTGTAATACTCTTTATCACATTATTGCTTGATAATCAGCTTCTCGCATTACTCCAAGTATGTACGCTAATTCTTTATTTATTAGTTTGATTCATGCACTTAATAGAACCATAGAACACTACAGCACAGTACAGGCCCTTCAGCCCTCCATGTTGTGCTGACCCATATAATCCTTAAAAAAAGTACTAAACCCACACTGCCCCATAACCCTCCATTTTTCTTTCATCCACGTGCCTGTCCAAGAGGCTCTTAAATACCCCTAATGCTTTAGCCTCCACCACCATCCCTGGCAATCATTCCAGGCACTCACAACCCTCTGTGTAAAAAAAAACTTACCCCTGATGTCTTCCCTAAACTTCTCTCCCTTAATTTTGCACATATGCCGTCTGGTGTTTGCTATTGGTGCCCTGGGAAACAGGTACTGACTATCCACCCTATCTGTGCCTCTCATAATCTTTTAGACCTCTCATTCTCATTCTTCTACACTCCAAAGAGAAAAGTCCCAGCTCTGCTAACCTTGCTTCATATGACTTGTTCTCCAAACCAGGCAACATCCTGGTAAATCTCCTCTGCACCCTCTCCATAGCTTCCACACCCTTCCTAAAATGATATGACCAGAATTGAACACAATACTCTAAGTGCGGTCTCACCAGAGATTTGTAGACTTAAGTTCTGGCTCCAAAATGTCTTCCTTGATATTCTAATGATGATTTCAGAATAATATTGTGTCCTTTCCTTAGTAAAATATGCATACTCTAAATTCCTTCAAATATTTCCCCTTTTCTGTTCTTCCTCTATTGTATTGATTTCCAGGATACCTCGAGATTTTACAAACAACTTGTCTATTGAAGATAAGTGACCTTGTCTAGAAAAGCTCTTACCCATGTATCTTGACCTTGTTTGATGATAATCAATCCCCTTTTGCCTTTCTTCCTACTTGTTTTGCTTTCCGGTATTCAATCAAACTTAATATTTTAACTCTTTGCCACGTGCACTCCTGTTGGCCATCCAATCTCTGCTCCCTCAATGAAGAATCAGGTGGGCACTGAGAGAGGAGTTTCCAACAATTCGTAGCAGGGATATCAATGTTCTGCAAGTAAAATACTGGAGGGAGAAGCAAAGAAAATTATTCAAATTAACAAAATTAAAACTACAATCACGATAAAAAGAATTAATCCCTCATCACCTTTGTCTCAAAAATGAGATCCTTACATGTTAAAAAGATTAGAGACAATACTGAATCAGCTCAGGACTTTGAGCCAAGATTAAATTTGGAAGTTTATCTTTTATCCAACCAGAAATATCTTAATACTTCTCCCATAAATTTATTTCAAGAGGCAACTGCTATTGTTCCCAAAAGGCATTAAACTCTGAATGATTCAGAAGAGAAAAAAAAATCAAACCTCTACAGTTGTGAGAAATATAAGAAGGTAACAGCTCATTGCACCTAAATGTACTTTGTGACTGCTAATGAATCTTAACAGACTTATTGATCCCTGGGGATGATTGTGATGGTTAACCACTGAACCAATGTGCCTTTCTCACAACAGTGTCTTTCCTCATTAACACCTTGCATGTGCATGGCATTTATTGTGAACCAAAAAAAAATGACTCAGAATACAGGAGCACAAGGAAACAGGAATAGGAGTAGGTCACTTGACCTCAAAAGTCCGCCCTGTTAGTCATTTGATCTTGTTGATTGATGCTGCTCTCTTCTACTGTGTCAGTACAGTATGACCATAAGGCATAGGAGCAGAATTAGGTCTTTTGGCCCACTAAGTCTGCTCCAGCATTCCATCATGGCTGACTTGTTAATCCTCTCAACCCCATTCTCTTGCCTTCTCCCCATAACCTTTGACATCTTCACTAATCAAGAACCTGTCAACTATGGCTTTAAATGTACCCAATGACTTGGCTTCCACAGCCGTCAGTGGCAATGAATTCCACAGATTAATCACACCCTGACTAAAGAAATTCCTTCTCTTCTCTTTTCAAGAGGGACATCCTTGTGTTCTGATGCTGTGGCCCCTGGTCTTAGATTTACTCAACTATGGGAAACATCCTTTCCATATCTACTCTACTGTGGCTTTTCAATATTTGAAAACCCTGCCAGGTGTGGTGGTAGAAACAGATACATTAGGGACATTTAAGAAACCCTTAGAAAGTCACGTGGATCAAAGAAAAATGGAAGGCTATGAGGACGGAGGGTTTGATTGATCTTAGTGTAAGTTAAAAGGCTACCTTCAATTTCTTGATCTTACAAATATTTATCCTTAAATATACTGTATCTATTAATCAATATGCAAGGGGATTGGGAAAATCAAGCTGGTGGCAGGTCACAATAGAAGGAATTTGTTGATGGCTTTTTAGAGCAGTTTGCACTTGAGCTTACTCGGGGAAAGGCCATCTTAGATTGGGCGTTGTGTAATAACCCAGATCTTATTAGTCAGCATAATGTAAAAGAACCCTTAGGAGACAGTGATCATTATATGATTGAATTCACACTGCAATTTGAGAGGGGGAAGTCTAAATCACACGTATCAGTATTGCAATGGAGTAAAAGGAGTTACAGAGGCATGAGAGAGGAGCATGTCCTCTTGGATTGAAGGGGGAAACTGGCAGGGATGATGGCATATCAGAGGTGGCAATGTCCCTCAGAAGAAGAAGATCTCAGATGGCAGGGGTAGGCAACTATGGCTACATAAAAGCCAAGGAAAGGGCATATATGGTAGCAAAAGTGAGTGGAAAGTTGGATGATTGGGAATCTTTTAAATAACAAAAGGCAACTAAACAAGTTATATGAAAGGAAAAGATTAAATATAAGAGCAAACTAGCTGATAACATAAAGCAGGATACTAAAAGTTTTTCAGTTATATAAAGAGTAAAAGGGAGGTGAGAGTTGATATTGGACTACTGGAAAATGATGCTGGTGAGGTAGTAAAGGGGGACAAAGAAATGACGGATGAATTAAATAAGTACTTTACTTCGGTCTTTATTTTGGAAAACACTAGCTGTATTGCAGAGGTCTGTGGGTGTCAGAGTAGGAGTGGACGCTATTGCTATTACAAAGGAAAAAGTTCCAGGCAGACTGAAAGGTCTTAAGGTGGATAAGTCACCTGGACTAGATGGCCTACTACCCAGAGTCCTGAAAGTGGTTGCTGAAGAGAAAACAGATGCATTGGTCATGATCTTTCAGGAATTACTTGATTCTGGAATGGTCCCGGAGGACTGGAAAATTGCAAATGCCACTCCACTCTTTAAGAAGGGAGGAAGACAAAAGATATGATATTATAGGCCAGTTAGCCTAAACTCAGTAACTGGGAAATTATTGGAATCCAAGGTTTCAGGGTACTTGGAGACTAATGATAAAGTAAGTCAAATCACCATGGTTTCTGTAAAGGCAAATCTTGACTGACAAATGTTAGAGTTCTTTGAAGAAGTAACAAGCGGGGTCGCGGAAGGAAAAGCAACTTACTTAGATTTTCAGAAGGCATTTCATAAAGTGCCTCACACAAGGCTCCTTAGCAAGATAAAATCCTATAGTGTTACAGGAAATATACTGGCATGCACAGTGGAATGGCTGTCAGGCAAGAGGCAATGAGTCAGAATAAAGGGGGCCTTTTCTGGTATGCTGCCAGTGACTTGTGGTGCTCTGCAGCGGTCAGTATTGGGACTGCTTCTTTTCACATTGTTTGTCAATGATTTAGCCAGTGGAATCGACGGCTTCATGGCAAAGTTTGTGGACAATACGAAGATAGGTGGAGGGGGAGGTAGTGCAGAGGAAGCAATGTGATTCAACCAGACTTAGACAAATTGGAGGAATGGGCAAAAAACTGGCAGATGGAATACAGTGTTGGGAAATGAATGTTAATGCATTTTGGTAAAAGGAACAATAATGCACACTATTATCTAAATGGGGAGAAAATTCAAATATCAGAGGTGCAAAGAGACTTAGGAGTCCTTGTGAAAGGCTTCCAGAAGTTAATTCACAGACTCTATGGTAAAGAAGGCAAATGCAATGTTGGCATTTTATTTCAGGGGGCATAGAATATAAAAAGCAGGAGATAGTGCTGAAGCTTTATAAGACATCAGTCAGGCTGCACTTGGACTATTGCCAACAATTTGGGTCCTTTATCTCAGAAAGGATGTATTGTCATTGAAGAGAGTCCAGAGGAGGTTCACAAGGATGATTCTGGGAATGAAGGGGTTAACATATGAGGAGCATTTGGCAGCTTTGGGCCTGTACTCACTGGAATTTAGAAGAATGCATGGGGATCTCATTGAAAACTACCGAATGTTGAAAGGACTAGATAAGGTGGACGTGGAGAGGACGTTTCCAATGGTAGGGGTACCCAGAACTAAAGGGCACAGCCTCAAAATTGAGGGTCGACCTTTTAGAACAGAAGTGAGGAGGAATTCTTTTTAGCCAAAGAGTGGTGAATCTGTGGAATGCTCTGCCACAGACTGTGGTGGAAGCGTAGTCTGTGGGTGTATTCAAAGCGGAAGTTGATAAATTGGTCAGGACATCAAGGGATATGATGAGAGAGCAGGTGTAAGAGGTTGAATGGAATCCAGAATCAGCCATTATGAAACGGTGGAGTGGGCTCGATGGGCTGAATGGTCTAACACTGCTCTTATGTCTTATGATTTTATGGTCTTATCTACCTTAAAGATACCTAATAATTTGGCTACCACCAGCCTCAAGAATAGGAAATTCCAGAGATTCATTACCCACCGAGAGGTAAATTTCTATATGCCTCGGTGTGATGAGTCTGACCTAAATTTGCTTTGCATCATGGAAGAAAAATTCTTGATAGCAAATTAAGAAGGTGAAAGGGCAAACATTTGGTTAAGAGTAGTTTGGCAGGGAAAAGCATGAGCTCAAATGACAATGGGGAAGCACTTTATGGAAGCTATTGGAAGTTGCTTAAGGCTAGAATAATCATGTATTTAGTATTTAGGTTGAGAAAAGATATAAATCATGGTGATGTCAATGATTTGTGGAGAGTACTGATGAGTTAGATTTGAGAGTATGCTTATAATAAAACAGGACATCTTGAAAAAACTCAGCTGGTCAGGCAACATCTGTGCAGAGTGAAGCCTAATTAAACTTTTGGCTTGATGATCTTCCATTCAAAAGGAATTTTTTTGGAAGCCATCAACCTGCAATATTAGATCTGTTCCTCTCTGCAGAAATGCTACCCGGTATCCTGAGTACTTCCAGAATTCTGGGTTTTTGTTTCAGATGTCAAGTAACTGCATCTTTTCACTTTTTGATTCAAGGCTTCATTGAAGTTTGGCTCTGGTCTCCAACAGACAGGGATGAAAAGAACAACACTACAACAGAAAATGAAAATGCAAATACTCAGTAATGGTTCTGCAACATGGCAGAAGGTTACACAGACAGGCTTGGTGATGTCCTGGTTAGATTATGAACACAAGCATAAACGTTTTAGCTTGAAGATATTAGTTACAAGGACATGGTATCCTATGGCAAGAAACACATGTCCTGATAGCACTACGCAATTTTTTGTCATCTACAGTGAACGTCAGGAGTGTAATGAAATACTCTCCACTTGCCTGCACTGGTGTAGCACTAACAATGTTCAGGAAAACTAATATTTTGTAGAACAACGCAGCACCCTCGATTGACACCTATATCCTATAGATCCATCCCTTCCACCACCAGCACTTTGTGGATTCAAGTTGTCCTGTCTATAAGTACACTGCTCTTACTCATCAAGGCTTCTACTTGCATTTTCCAAGCTGAGACAGAGATGAATAAAGAAGCAGATACATAGGAATAGAATTAACTTTATTTCTTCCATCCTTCATATACATGAGGAGTAAAAATCTTGACATTATGTCTCAGTCTAAATGTGCAACATACAATTTATATTAATTGTACTAAATAGAAAGCACAACAGGACAGTCAATATAGCATAGAAATACAATTGTATCAGCATGAATTAATCAGTCTGATGGTCTGGTGGAAGAAAATGTCCTGGAGCCTGTCAGTCCTGGCTTTTATGCTGCGGTACCGTTTCCCAGATGGTAGCAGCTGGAACAGTTTGTGGTTGGGGTGACTCAAGTCCCCAATGATCCTTTTTTATGCACCTGTCTCTGTAAGTGTCCTGAATAGTGGGAAGTCTACAGATTTGCTGGGCTGGCCACACCACTCTCTGCAGAGTCCTGCAATTAAGGGAATTACAGGTCCCATACCAGGCAGTGATGCAGCCAGTCAGGATGCTCTCAATTGTGCCCCTGTAGAAAGACCTTAGGATTTAGGGACATGCCAAAATTCTTCAAGCGTCTGAAAGAGGTGTTGTTGTGCTTTTTTCACCACACAGCCAGTATGTACAGACCACTTGAGATCCTTGGTGATGTGTATGCTGAGGAACTTAAAGCTGTTCACCCTCTCAACCGCAATCCATTGATGTCTACAGGGATTAGCCAGTCTCCATTCCTCCTGTAGTCCATGACCAGCTCCTTTGTTTTTGTGACATTAAGGGAGATGTTGTTTTCTTGGTGCCACTGTATCAGGGTGAGGACTTCTACCTGCAGGTTTTCCACCAAACTGCACACATCCTGACTTGAAATGTTCTGCAAGTCCCTCATGCTAAATCCTGGAATTCAGTATACAACAGTATCGTGGGAGAATCTTTACCAGAAAATTTAAAGCTGCTCTAGGATTAAGCTAATTTTCTTAAGGGAAATTGAAAATGGGCAATAATTGCTTATTTTGCTGGTGACGTACATTCTGAAATATAAATACCTCAGGAAAAATAATACAGCAATTGCAAATCTATGAGTGTGGACGATGTCGCTGGAATAGATTTAATGGCACCTCAACATCATACCAGTTATGCTGTTTGACCTTTGCATTATATTTTTTTCTGTTTGTAAATTTAAATGTATAGGAGATATCTAAAATCTATTTAGTCCGTAAGTACGCAGTGAAAATGAATAAATAATACTTTCCCATCACCCTTTTACTGTGCAATGGTGATGTTCAAGAGTGTGAATAATAGACATTGCAATAATTATTGAGTGCCAAGTTATTGATTGTATGAAGGATAAAGAATTATTGTATGGTTACACATTAGTTCATTGCACAAAGTCACTTATCTGCCTTATTAGATTTTATATTTCATACACGATTACGGTAGATAAAGTAGAAATTTCCATTCATTATTTCCAAAAGAAAATTAAGATAGTCACTCTCTCCTTTACAAACATATGTGCATTATAAGAGGATATACAAAGAGAATATCTTTGTATCTTAACATCTAAAGTAAGTGGAGATAGAGGGCCCAGCTTGCATAGAAAAGAGAGATCAAATTTGGAAAATAAGTAAATTTCCAGAATGAAGTAACATTATGTAGCCTTAAATTATTTTTTAGAAAGTCAAATCATCTTTCTGGCAATTTGTTCCAAAAGCATAAAATACCATGCTCTTGATGAAATAGGTGTGAAAGCTCAATTTACAATGGACTGTTGCATTTCATCAGTAAATTCAAGAATGGTCATAGCTTTAGTTATGACTGGCAGACTAATAAAGTTAGCTAAATGTATACCAGCATGGAAATAGATTAGAACAGATCGCTCTGTTATGTACTCATGGAGTCTAGGAGCCAGGTATTCTCTCTGTGCTAAAAATTCACCAATCCTGTGAAACCGTTGATTGTTATAATGAAAATTAGATCTCTGGTGCTAAAATGGTTTGTTTTAAAAGTTGAGGAGCCTTTTTTTGCTGTGAAATGCTTTGTAAAATGAAGCCTTTTAGTTTCAGATGATGATTGAATTACTTAACCTTTACAATGTTCTTTCTATTCAACAATAGGTTTAAAAATAAACCATGTGGTTATGTAACTATGAACACGACTAGTTTGCACACATCTGGGATTGTAATTCATTTGATTATATACAAGTGGCCTTGATTGCATTAAATTACCATTTTTCAATATGTTCTCCATTATGATTACTAGTTAACTCTTCCAAATTCTCTAAGTTCTTTTTTCGTTTTTCAGAGCTCGTACCTATTTTGTGTTATGTAATGTAAACAGAGTTGAAATAACACTCAGAACCACCACTCATTCTTTAATTTTTTGGATTTTAGACACAAAATAGAACAGAATAATTTGGTGGATTCTGTGAATGGAGTCTGGCCTGATATTGTTTGATGCTTTTTTACAGTTAATGAGGCTGCAAAGATTATTAGTAGCCCTTTTCTGAAGTGTTTCAATTTAGCTTAATTTGCTCCATGTGTGGATCCATTCTCTTTAACATCTGATGCTGGAACACTTTGCTGCTAAATATACTACTTGTAAATATATGGTGGTTAGCTTGTGTAGATCTCAGTGTATGCTAAGCACAAACTAAGAGCTTTGCTCGTGGACTTCATGTCGATAGAAAGTCCTTGGAAAGGTTCCAAGACTGAATAGTCACTGACAAATAAAATGTTCATGGGGAGCCTTCATAAAAGCATCTATCTCCTGACCCTCGATTTCTTGCTTTCACCCTTGTTACAAACTGGATTGTTCTGTGTGTGTCTTCAAATGATACAAATGTTTTGTCTTCATTAAATAAAGCAGGACAAAGCACTATTTGACACAATGGCTTAAGGATTGCACACAGAAATAGTGAACAAAAACCTTGAATTGTAATGAAATATTTTCAAACTAAACTTTTAAACATGTTTCAGATTTTCTTTCTCTTTTCTGTCATTTATACACGATGGGGCTAATATTTCAGGTGTGCTTATGGGACATAGACCCTAGAACTGTGCAGCACAGGAAAAGGCTCTTCAACCCGCAATATATGTGCTGAGCATGGTGTCAAATGAAACTAATCCCATCTGTCTGCCCATGGTTTATATCCTTCCATACACTGAATATCCATTTGTCTAGCTGAAAGCCTCTTCAATGCTACAGTCATACATGCTTTAACTACCACCCCTTGGAAATATGTTTCAAGCATTTATCTTTCTCTGTGTGGAAAACAAAAGCGCCCTACTAATCCCCTTTACTCCCCTTTCAACTTAAAGCTATGTCCTCTGTTATTCAACATTTCAATGCTGGGAAAAAAAGGATTTTGACTGTCTATCCTATTTATGTCTCTCATAATTTTATAAATCTCTATCAGATCTCTGCTCAGCTTCAGATACTCCAAACAAAACAATCCAACTGTTTCTATTCTCACCCCTTAAGCAATGATCTTTTATCCAGGCAGCATCCCTGCTAAATCTCTTCTGAGCCTTCTCTCGTTTCCACATTCCTCCTGTAATGTGATGACCTGAACTGTATGCAGCACTCCAAGTACAGCCTAACCAAAGTTTCATACAACCGCAACATGAGTTCCTGACCCTGATACTCAAGGCCCATAGGGAGGAAGGTATCATAAGATAGTGATGATGTCATAAGGCTGTCAAGCACAGCATTGCAGGAGCTAGAACATCAAAAGCAGCGAGTTTAGACTTCTAGTATTTTCTCAAATTTCAGTCTTTGTTGGAATCACCACTCTCCTCTCATATTGTATTCCTTCTTTATCCTTTTCCTCCTATCAGCTCCAGCCTCCCCTTACCACCATCTATTTTCCTTTTCACCTGGCTTCATTTATCACCTTCTTGTACTCCTTCCCCCCCTCCATCTTCTTATTCTGGCCTCCTTCCCCATTCTAAACCTGATGAAGGGTGTTGGACAAAACACCGACTCCTTATTCCACTCCGTAAATACCGCCTGACCTATTCAGTTCTCTGTGTGCTGCAACATCTGCAGAATCTCTTGTGCTTATGCTGTTGGGACTTGAAATGTTAAAGATGCAACAGACAGAAGAGATTCTGCAGATGCTGGAAACCTTGAGCAACACACAGAGAAAATGCTGGAGGAACCAAGCAGGTCAGGCAGCATCTATGGATGGAAATAAATAGACAATGTTTTGGGCCAAGACCCTTCATCAGGAATGGAAAGGAAGCCAAAATAAGAAGGTTGGGGGGGGGGCAGGTTATAGTGTAAGTTGGCAGTGAGACAAGATGAAGTTTTATAGAGACTGAAAGCCATTGATTGTGAGACATGTGTTCCCAATCAATGCTCGCTGAGGACCTCTGGTGTTTGGACAACCTAGCACTTTTTCATGCAGCAAGATCAATTCTTGTGCCTAAGGAGCTTTATTATTCTGTGTTATCATGTCTGTTCTCACCACCAAGAGGTTCTATTTTTAGTGATTGCAGTTATCATAATAGGGGTGTAATCAGATATTATAAGTTTATTGTTTTGCAATGCGCCAATATCACAACATCAAGACCAACTCTATGTAATGTGATCTAGCATCTTCAGATGAGACTGAAGGTCACTTCATGAAATGATACAAAGTGAGAAACTGCGCTTTTCAAACTCAATAAAAACAAATGCCAGAGAGGAATTAAAAAAAATAGAAATTACTTTAAACTGTATACTTTAAACAGTTTTCATTTTGTTGTCAAGAGCAAGATTTGTAAAAAGCACCTGAGGATAAAGAAATTCATTGTTCTCATTAGAGATAAAGACCAGTATTGTAAAAAGAAATTACAGACTAAATAAGAATTGTTTTCATAGCAAACTAAAGGAAACCAGACGAAAGTGTGCTTAACATAGACTATAATCTTCATGTGTGCTATCTCTGCACAGAAGCAGATGGATTTAGTTCAAAGCAAAAGACTGTTCCAGTAGAAGTACTGTTGGTCTTCCTATGAACTCTTTACAGTAACAGTCATAAAATGTTGGCAGATTAACCCAAACCACTAGATTGGCCTTTCTTCACTGCTGCTGCTTCAGAAACTTGATCATTTTCTGATATGAATTGGGTGGGTTGGAAGCCTGCCATTTATATGAGTTGGTAGGAAACAAACTGCTTCAAACTATGGAGAGGAGCAGCCAGAGTACAACTGACAAAAAAATCAGATCCACGAATCATTTCCGAATTTACATGCATTAAGCAATTACAATTGTCCCCTGTCCAAAGCATGGTGATCAGAATATCAAAAAATGTTATGCCTTTGTCTCTCTGCTCTTCATTCCCACTCACATACCAAATCCCAAGAAAAAGCAAGTAGAAATGTGAAGAACATGAATATGGGAGCAGAATAGACTATTTGGTCCTTCAGTACAATACAATCAAGGGTGATAATTGTCTTCAATATCTGCTTCCCACCTTCTCCCCATGTCCTTTGATTCTTTTTTCATCATCTCTTCTCTAATCTCTTGTATCTACAGCCTTCTGTGGAAAAGAATTCAATTGGTTCACCCCATTCTTCAATATTTCTCTTGATCTTGGTTCCAAACATTATACCCAGTCTGCTCAGGCTGTGATCCCTGTTTAAAGAGTCATAAAGCAATACAGCACAAGTACAGGCCCTTCAGCCAAACAAATCCATGGTGTCCCCCCCACCCCAGCTAGTCCCAGCTTCCTGTGTTCGGTCCATATCGCTCTAAGCCCCACCTCTCTATGTACTCATCCAAGTGCTTCTTAAGAGATGCTGTTGCACCTGTCTCAACCACTTCTGGCAGCTCGTTCTATCTTTGCACCGTCCTCTGCATGTAGCAATTGCCCCTCAGGTCTCTTTGCAGTCTTTCTCCTCTCACCCGAAGCCCACACCCTAGTTTTGGTCTCCCCTACCTTGGGGAAAAGACTGTTGTCACCTGCATTTTCTGTCTCCCATTTCTATAGGGTCACCTGCCCCCCCTTCCCCATTCTCCTATGCTCCAAGGAATAAAGAACTAGTTTGGTTAACTTCTCCCCATTGCTCACATCCTCCAGTCCTGGCAACGTGCTCATACATCTTTTCTGCATTCCTTTCTGTTTAACCACATTTTTCCTATTACAGTTGACCAGAACTGCAGACAATACTCCAAATACTGCCTCGCCAATGGCTTGTATAACTGCAATATAATGTCCTAAATATCTATACTCAGTGCATTGACTAGTGAGGGCCAACACGTTAAACACCTTTTCACCACCCTGTCAATCTGTGATGCTGATTACAATGAACTATACACTTGTAGTCCTAAATTGCTCTGTTCCATAATACTTCCTCGTGTCCTGTCATTCACAGTGTAAATCCCGTGCTGGCTTGATTTTCCAAAATGCAACACCTCATACTTGGTGCTATTGAAATCGATTTGGCACTCCTCAATCCACCACCCAAACTGATCAAGATCCCCCGGTAATCGATAATAACCTATAAATGAACTCTTCTCGGGCTACCAGACAGGTACAGGTATTGGGTATAACTGAAGTTTCGAAGACAAACTCCGACATCTTCATGAAGGTTGAAGATGATCATCCCTGATGAAGATGATGGAGTTTGCCTTTGAAACATCAGTTATAATCGATACCTGTACCCGTCTGGAAGCCCGAGAAGAGTTTTTACATCATACACACCAGGAAAGCACTAGGTCCTGTACTAACCTACTTCACTATCAACAAAACTTCCTACTTTTGTGTCATTCACAAGCTTTGAGAGTTCTGGACTCTCCATCCACTGAAGTCATCCTTCCTACTTCTACTTTGTCAAGCACACAATATGCTGCAGGATGCAGCAAGTCAGGCAGCATCTATGTAAGGGAATAAATAGGCCAAAACCCTTCATCAGGACCCGGTTTTGTCTGAAATGTCAACTGTTTATTCCTTTCCATTGATTCTACCTGACTGCTGAGTTTGTCTGTGTTGTCCGAGATTTCCAGCAACTGCAGTATTTCTTGCATTTAGGTTATCTGGTATAGTTAGAAATATTCGTCTTTCCAGAAGATACTCTCTCATTCATGGAAATCAAGGTGAAGTACGTCAATCAATTTTCACAGGGAAAGCACAATTAATTATGCATAATTTGCATAAAAAGTAGTCATTCAGTTGTGAATAAAACATCCAGTAGAACCTGTGGCTTTGAATGGCTGCAGTCGCCATCTCATCTGCTCCTGGTGGTAGCCCAACAGCCCAGTCCCTGATTTCAGTACCTGCCGTATGGCAAGAAGAAGGCATGAACTCTCACACTGGCTCTCCGCACTAGGGTATTCTTCTTCTGTGAAAGAATTAATAACAGTACTGCTCCTGTTTCATTTTATTCCTGTCTGTGCAGCAGCTTCGTTCAATTTGGTGCTAAAAGTTCCTGCCATGCTGTTTGACAAAATGTAAGGCCATTTCATTTTCAATTAACAAAGCATTTGAATTTTTTGTTTTTACCATAAACATTGGCTTTTCATGAATAAGACTCCCAAACAAAGGTGTGCAGTTCAGATTCCAGGGTATTTATTACACTGTGAATGAGAGTAAGTTCCGAGAGCAAAGATTATAATTTCACAGTCACATAGGACAAAAGCTGATCCCACAACATTCTGTAAAGGCAGGATTGTTCTGTTTTCTCTTTAGCCAGAGGGTGGCGAATCTGCAGAATTCATCACCATAGGCAACTGTGGAGGCCAAGTCATTGGGTACGTTTAAAGCAGAGGTTGATAAGGGTGTCAAAGTTTATGGGAGAAGGCAGCAGAATGGGGTTGAGAGGGATAATAAATCAGCCATAATTCAATGATGAAGCAGACTTGATGGGCCAAATGGCCTAATTCAGCTTCTATGTCTTATGGTTATACGAAAATAGGGCTCTAATTCATGAGGTCACACGAATTATTCAGGATCATAATCTTAAAGCATATGTATTTCAGTAATAAGTTTAAAAAATACATAACTGTGCAGATGACTTCATCAAACCATTTATTCATATTTCATGTTTCAAATACATCCTATCCTCGTTATATGCGTCTTCAGACAATGCGGATTCACAGTTATGCAAGGAACCTATTTCTACCAACATCTCCTTATATGGCTCCAAAACTCACAGTTATGCGAGGAGCACTGCTTTCCCACCAATACAAGTCACATGCTCGCGCCTCACAATCTCACTCCCACCAGTCTCGCATTGGTTTTGGCAAGGTGTGGATGTGCGATCTTGCGCTCTTAAACTTTTGTTGGTTTTACCTATGGTGCAGTGATTTTGTGCTTGAAATATTTAACTATGCCTCCTAAGCGTCTGATGTCATGTCCTGGGCTATCAGCCGAGTGACAGAGGATCGCTTTAACACTTGAAAAATAGTTGGGAATTATAAACAGCGCGGCATCAGGTGAAGGTAACACAGCTCTGGGATGCTGCTGGCAGGAACAGAATCTTGCCTTTAAAATTCTTTTGTTGCTTGACAATGCTCCAGCCCATCTTAAACATTTGGACAGCATAACAGTGTGTTTCCTGCTACCTAACACAACATCACTGATTCAACCACTCGACCAAGGTGTGATCCACATTCAAGGCGTATTTTTTTTACGGCAAACTATCTCTCAGATGCTGCAAGCAACAGACGATTTTGAAAATCCCAGGAGTTTACCAACGGTGAGGGAATGGTGGAAGTTGGAACTCTTGGCACAAATGGCGATGGACATGGACCCAAGTTTAGAACGGAGTCAGCATTTCAGTCGTTCCCTGCCGTCAGCCCTTCTTCCCTACAAGCAAATTTATGCTGAGAAACAAAATGCTGCCAAACAAACAACCCTCACCACTTTCTTCAAACCAGTGTCATCTCCTGCTGCCGGCAGTTCTGAGAGTTCTGAGTCTTCATTCACCCTTTGCTGTGCTTGTTGATCCTGACGACCCACAACCATCCACCTCATCTTTGTAAAGCTGCCCGACACCACAACCAGCACTCATCTCTCAGAGCGAACACACCTGCCACCGTTGGTGAGTACTGTACACCCTAGTATGTTAACTTCCTATGATTTATTACATTGATTATTACCTTAAATTGATGAAACATAATATGAATGTTGCCTTGTGGTACTACTTTTGTGTCGTATTGTTATGAAAATGTGAATAAATTACAGATAAAACATGTTTCTAGAATGCATCCCTATTTTCTCTGTTTAAATAATTATTCACATTATGCATTTTCAATTATGCATCGACTGCAAGGAATGTATCCCCCGTATATAACGAGGATGTATGTAGAGTTGGTATGATATGATAAACAATTTGTGTTATCACTGGTGACTTTCTTAGACAGGATCACATCTCACTGATGACCCGAAATTTCCTTTACACCCACAATAGGCAATGAGAAGTGTGATTTAGCAGTGATGTGCAGTATACTAAATAGGGATATTTGAAGGGGAATCTGAAGGGGAATCTGAAGTCTATGAACTGGTTAATCTTAAGTTCACTCTTCTTTTATTGCCTATCTATACTCTGTTTGGTCCCTCCACATATGTGAATGCTACTCTGCATTTGGCAGAGAACAATAATTAACTTTAACTTTTCCAAAGGAACATGAAATGGGAGTTTAGAAATACCTGGGGTGGGGGGGGGGATGGAAATAGTCAAGAACCTTAGGTGGAAACAGAGGGAATTGCATTCAAAAACCTAACATTAACAGATGAAATAATATATAGGTTTAAATTGTGCACACCCCATAACATTTAACGAGACTGAGGAAAAGGTGGTTTGATACTGAAAGTTTTTGCAAAATAAAACTATTTAGAGTTTACTTGGGAGGAAGGGGCAATTACCCCAGTGTCATAGATTTATAACAGGGTCAAATGACCCAAACTATTGGGCAAAGTGCCAGTGTAATTAGTTCACAAACATTTAAGCTCTACGATGATTCTTATTTGTTTACATTCTGCTATGGTTCATACTTTTTTTTTCTCATAGTTCAGTGCCCAAATAAGTTTAGCATGAGTTGGTCAGACATTTTAGTAAATTTCTCCTTCAATGGAGATTCTGCCTCATGGATGTTGGAATTAAGCTGCTCCAGTTACTATGACTGAACACTTACCGTAGGTTTCCTCAAGGTTATGATTCCATTCCTCAACTGGAGTGATTAGTAATAACTAGCTGCTCAGAAAATAACCAATAAGCTTAACTGCCCACTCTGAAACAGAAATGAAGAAAGTTAAAGACAGAAACATTTGCACTACAGATAATTAAAACATAGCAGATCCTTATACCTACAGACATAGAGATCTCAATTCCTGAAGCCAGGAGAAAGGTATGCACTTTCCCTTGTTGAACTTTCAAACCATTTGAAGGTGAGGATTATTAGTGAAGATTAAAGTGACCTTTGTATTTTTGAATTTTTATTGTACTTCTGAATCATTGCTATGTAATGGCAGGAAGTACCTGTCAAGACTAATAACCAGCAGGAAACAGCTACATCATTTCTGCAGACAAATATATCGCTTGTCTGGCCTAGGAAATTAATTATTGTCCTCCTGGAAAATGTACTATTGCCTTTGCTTGCAATCTTTCAAGATGACGCTGATAAACTGTGTTGTAATGCGAGCATTATATAAATAAGTTAATACTAATTAGGATAATGGTAATATAGCAATACTCCCAATAGGGGAAGCTGTTTGTAAAGAGAGGCAGGTTCCGGGGTTGGGAGGGATGTTACTTCTGTTTTCTTCTCTGGTGGTGTGTGTATAGCTTCTCTGCCATGCAGTATGGTTCAATGAAAGCCTCTGTATGTGACTATCAGTTTTGCTGTCCTAGATAAAGTTGTTCTTTTGGGCATGAAGTTGTTGAGTGGTCCTTTTTCAAAGTCGAAGTTACTATATGTTTTTGGCGATGAGGATGGGTTCGCGGACAGCCTCTCCAATGCAAACACGGTCTCTGGAGGTATATATGTAGTAGCAGGTGTCTCAGGTAAAGTGAGTCAACTCCTGCTACTACGTATGTGCTTGCTACTGTGTTTGCATTGGAGAGGCTGTCCGCAAACCACATCAAGCAGTGGACAGAGAGGGACCCAGTCCTGTCCCAAGTCAAGACTTCCCTTTTACAGGGTTGTCCCAATGTTGTGGAAGGAGAGGAACTGAGGTCTTATGCCAAATGCAAGACAGAACTGAGTCTGCAGGATGGCTGCATTTTCTTGGGGGGGGGGGGCAAGGGTCATCGTGCCTCCCCCTGGCTGTTCAAAGATTGTGGAGGAAATTCATGAGACTCTTCCAGGGGTGTCTTGGATGAAAAGCCTTGCAAGATCCTACGTCTGGTGGCCAAGAATGGATCAGGATAAAATCATGCACGCAATGTCAGACCAATCAGAACATGGCACCACCAGCTCCTTTGCATCCATGGGAGTGGCCAGACCACCCCTGGTCTAGGCATCATTTGGACTTTGCTGGCCCCTTTATGGGGCAGATGTTTCTTGTAATGCTGGATGCGCACTCCAAATGGATAAAAGCTCACATCATGAGCAACATCATAGCCCTCTCAACCATAGACAAAGTCAGGCAAGTGTTTGCAGTCCACGGGTTGCCTGACACTCGGGCCACTGATAATGGCCCGATGTTCACCAATGAGCTGTTTGGTGAGTTCATGTGGCAGAATGGCATTCGTCACATTTGGACAGCCCCTTTCCACCCAGCCTCCAATGGTTTGGCTGAGCGGGCTGTTCAGACAGTGAAGGAAGGCCTGAAGCAGATGACCGGGGACTCTCTTAGCACTCAGCTTTCATGTTTCCTGTTTAAATACAGCCTCATCCTACAGACTACGACTGCACACACTCCAAGAGAGATGCAGATGGAGCGTAGGCCCAAGTCAAGATTGGACCTGCTGCGCCAGGACATGAAGGCAAAAGTGGAGAGAAAGCAGGAAAAGCAGAAAGAGGGACATGATCAGCATATGCGAGAGAGACAGTTAAAACCAGATGACAATGTCTATGTGAGAAACCTTAGCAGTAGCAACAATCAGCAATGATTCCCTGGGGTTATTCTTAAGCAGAGTGGTTCAAACTCCTATGCTGTTAAGCTGACTGATGGGCGTGTTTTCCGCAGACACCAGGACCATGCGCACCTGCATCATAATACAGGCTCAGAGGTAGACAGTTCCACGGAGTTTCCAACAGTGAGACAGACTACCGGGGAAGCATGTCCACCGGTGACTTTGCCAGAGAGAGAGAGACGCTGGCAGAGGGGTCTGAGTCCCCTGAAGAGTATGGACATTCTCACATGGACACACAGACCCCTCTCATGTCCCCAATGCCAGATCCACCGAAAACACCCTCACCAGCGGTAGTGCGCAGATCACAGCGCCCTCGCAAACCTCCTGACAGGCTGAATGTTTAACTGGACAATGTTTTTGTGTTGGACTGAATGTTGAATCTGCCACGTTTTTCAGATGTTTTGTATTGGTAAGCTGTTGCTGAGACATTAGTATAGGTTTCAGGGGTACGGAAGCTAATGACACCATTGTTTGTGTTTCCCAGTTCTTTTACATTTGGGGAATGTTGGAATTTAAAGGGCGAGAAGCGTTGTAATATGAACATTATAAAAATAATTTAATACTAATTAGGATAATGGTAATATAGCAATACTCCCAATAGGGGAAGCTGTTTGTAAAGAGAGGCAGGTTCCGGGGTTGGGAGGGTTTTTGATTCCGTTTTCATCTCCGATGTGTGTGTGTATAGCTTCTCCACCATGCAGTACGGTTCAGTGAAAGTCTCTGTATGTGAATATCAGTTTTGCCATCCCAGATAAAGTTGTTCCTTTGGGCATAAAGTTGTCGAGTGGTCCTTCCTCAAAGAAGAAGTTACCACAATCTGGATTATATGATTAACTGAGTCTGTCCTTTAAATCAGACAGTGAAGTAAGACCCAGGGTGGGCTTTGGAAAGTTAAAGATACCAGCCCACCTTTCAACAAGCAAGGATTTCTTCTCAGCTATTGAGCTCAAGCCTTCCAATAACAATCAGCAGATTTACAGACCATTCCTTTCATTTCTCTCTGTGGGATACTTAGAAGAAAACTTGTGGTGCATAAAGGCTGAAGCTTTTGATGTAGAAATACAGTCCAAAATGCACTCAGTGGCCACTTTATTAGGTACCTCCTGTACCTAATAAACTGGCCACTGAGTATATTTTCATTGTCCGTTGGTACTGTAGCCCACTCATTTCAAGGTTTGACATGTTATCCATTCAGAGCTGCTGTTCTGAACTCTAGTGTTGTAACACAAGGTTATTTGAATTACTGGCACCATCCTATTAACTCAAACCAGTCTGGCCATTCTCCTCTGACCTCTCTCACTGAGAAGGCATTTTCACCCGCAGAATTGCAGCTCACTGGATGTTTTTTCTCCTTTTCACACCATTCTCTGTAAACTCCAGAGAACGTTGTGAGTGACATCAGCAGTTTCTGAGATTCTCAAGCCGTTCCATCTGGTACCAACAATCATTCTACCTTCAAAGTCACTTCCATTACACTTCTTCCACCATTTTGATGTTTAGTCTGAACAATAACTGAACCTCAAAGCTTTTAAGCATTGAGTTGCTACCACATGATTGGCTGATTAGATATTTGCATTAATGAACGAACATACAGATATAGCTGAAACCGTGGCCACAGACTATATTCCATAATATGAAGCCTTTTGAAGTGTTTTGATAAATCTCCATAGAACTGTGCATTTAAGTGAATTCATTAAAAACTGTATATGATCTTACTGGCTCAGTAAGATTTATGGAGTAGGATGCCAGTTTCAGTTTTAGTGTGAGTGATGTAGGAAATTGGATTTTGTGATCCCAGATGCATTTTACATTATGCATCAGCAGAAATGCGAATGTGACCTTCTGCTGCTCTGTAAAACTTGAAGGGAGGAAATTTTCAAAAAAGGCTATTTTGTAAAAATATGAATCAAAAATCAAACAGTGAGAATGTGGTTCATAAACAATCTGAATCTGCCTGGCTCTGGGGTGTGGAGCTGAATGTGATACATTTACAATGAAAAATTGCAAACGTTGCAAATTTGTAAATTTAGAGCAACGACAGAAAATATTTGAAACTTAGGAAGAGTTTCAAAGCTGTGGGGATCTTTACTCCCTTCGCCATAAGCATTGTAAAGGCAACACTCATTCTGGCCTGTAAAGTTCCTTGGGCCAGTGGATCATTAGCTACTAATGTTCTCCTTGAGACTGAAAAATAAAGATAAGTAGACATGTTAACAGAATCATGAAAAAATTGGGAAAGAGAAGAATAAGAAAGAAATGGACAATTGAGGAATAAATATCAGTGGCATGCCTACAACACAATGTAATGAATCATCTTATTCCGGAGACAGACAAAATCCTCAAATTGATATGGAAACAAACAATTTAAGAATAACTTCAATGTCAAAGCGGGGACTTGTGGAACAGGTACAAGAAAAGAAACCATAGATCACCATTCTTTAGCCTGGCAGTGTGTTCTGTCTAAGGGATTGGGATGTAGATATGGGACTTGTTGTTGCTGTTATGAGATCAAGGAGCCTGGTTGGACAGGAATATCCCCCCCCCCCCCCCAACTTCTAGATTTTGTGAATTCAACTTTAGGGCTCCTGTACTTGTGGTTTCTCTTCCATAGGTAGATGCACAGCATAGAACAAGCCTCTTGGTCCATCCAGTGGGGTTGACAAGCTGAGGGTATTCACTCAGGAGGATTGCTTGAGAAGGCCAAAGCTGAACATTGGTAAGAAAGAGCTTCTGGTGATGGAGGAGGCGTCCACAATATGGGAGAGTGGCTTGGATCATGGAAATGGAGGGTCGTGTTCACCGATAAGTATATCA
Source organism: Hypanus sabinus (assembly GCF_030144855.1). NCBI lineage: Eukaryota > Metazoa > Chordata > Chondrichthyes > Myliobatiformes > Dasyatidae > Hypanus > Hypanus sabinus. Next base: position 28,139,918 of record NC_082714.1, on the reverse strand, counting down.
AAATAGCTCTTGTCACACAGGGGTGGGTCTCAACAAGCCACATTTGATTGTGATCAAGGTTCTGATTATGAGGACCCTGATTACGGGAAGAACTTTCATCATGCTTGAGGAGAGCAAATGACAGCCAAGATATCCGTTAGTCACTGTAGGGATTAAATGATAATTGGGAAGGAACTTATAATGGTTGAGGGTTACAAGTCCATAAGAGCATAAGATCTAAGAGCCATTTAGCCCATTGAGACTGCTCTAGCCATCATGGCTGATCCATTTTCCCTCTCAGCCCCAACCTGCAGTCTTCTCAACCTCTGCCTTAAATATACCCAGGGACTTGGCTTCCACATTCTAAAAGAACACTCCTCTATTCTGAAGCTATGTCCCCTGGTCTTAGGCTACCCCACCATAGGAAACATCCTGTCCACATCCACTTTATCGAGACCTCTCAACATTTGATCAGTTTTAATGCGGTCATCCCTCATTCTTCTGATTTCTGGTGAGCACAGGCCTCGAGCCATCAAATGCTCTTCATATGATAAGCCTTTCAATCCCAGAATCATTTTTGTGAGCATCTTTTGAACCGTCCCCAATGTCAGTACATCCTTTCTTAAATACTGACTTAGAGATCTTCAATATTACATCCTTGCTTTTATATTGTAGTCCTCTTGAAATGTGTGCTAATATCACATTTGCCTTCCTCATCACTATCTCAACCAGCAAACTAACCTTTATAGAACCATGCACAAGGATGCCCAAGTCTCTTGCACCTCAGATTTTTGAATTTTCTCCCCAACTGGAAAATAGTCAACCCTTTTATTTCTTCTACCAAAGTGAATGACCATACAATTCCCAGCATTCTATTCTATCTGTCATTTTTTGCCCATTCTCTGAATCTAAGTCCTTTTGTAGCCTCTCTATTTCCTTAACACTACCTGCCCGTCCACCTATCTTCTATCATCTGCAAACTTGGCCACAAAGCCATCAATTCCATCATCAAATCATTGACATACAGTGTAAAAAGAAGTGGTCCCAACACAGCCCCCTGTGGAACACTATTAGTCACCGGCAGCCAGTCAGAAAAGGCTCTCTTTATTCCAACTCTTTGTCTCCTGCCAATAAGCCACTGCTTTATCCATGCTAGAATCTTTCATCTAATACCATGGGCTCTTAACTTGTTAAGCAGTCTCATCTGTAGCACCTTGTCAAACACCTTCTGAAAATCCAAGTACACACCATCCACCGATTCTTCGTCTATCCTACTTGTTATTTCTTCAGAGTTCCAACAGATTTGACAAGCAAGATTTTCCCTTGAGGAAACCATGTTGATGACGGCCTATTTTATCATGTTCCTCTAAGTACCCTGAAGCCACATCCTTAACAATTAACAATATCTTTCCAACCACTGAGGTCAGACTAACTGGCCCATAATTTTCTTTCATCTGCCGCCTTCCTTATTTGAAGAGTGGAGTAACATTTGCAATTTTCCAATCCTCTGGAACCATTCCAGAATATAGTGCTTCTTGAAAGATCAATACTAATGCCCCCACAATCTCTTCTGCAACCTTTTTCAAAACCAGGGTGTGTAGACCGTCCAATCCAGATGACTTGCCAAGCTTCAAATCTTCCAGTTTCCCAAGAACCTTCTCCCTAGCAATGGCAACTTCACTCACTTCTGTTCCCTGACACTCTTGAGCTTCCTGCATACTGCTTGTGTCTTCCACAGTGAAGACATAGGGACATGGGGATAGACAGCACTTATGGGGTGGGGGGGGGGGTGGGGGAGGAGGTCAAGAGGTGTGGAGGAACCAGCCTTGCTACTGAGAGTATTGGAGCTTGAAGAAATGCCCTTGCTCCATGCCCGCAGGCAATGCTGTAAAAGCAGTTAATCATGGATTCACCCTGCCAAGTTTCCAGAGTCTTGACTAATCCAGTCTCCTGATGGTGAAGATAAATTCACTGTGATAATGAGGGCACATTGCATTGTTATGCACAATGGGCTTTCTTTCCTGCAGGGGCTGTTTGCCAACCTCCCAACTTACCTGTGTTCACATCAGATGTGGGCAGGTTTGAGGCAGGTTCTGTCCTGCTCCAAAGTTTTTGGTTACATGATAAATCTATGTGAATTTCTTTGTAGAGTAAAAAGAAATCAGCAGCAATGTTGTGGCCTTCTTTGTGATGACACCCACACCCTGATCTCAGGTCAGATCCTTAGATATGTTCATTCTAAGGAATTTAAAGCTACTGGACCTTCACCTCTATTCACATAATGAGGACTAACTCACGGACATCTGGCTTCTTCCTCCTGCCTCCTGCAGTTGATAATCAGCTCTTTGGTTTTGTTGATGTTGAGTGAGAGTTTGTCATCGTGGTTGTTACCATTGAACCAGATTTTCAATCTCTCGATATGCCGACTTGTCACCACCCTTGCTTTGCCCAGCAATAGAGGGGTCATCAGCAAGCGTAAATGCATACATAGTAACATTAGGGTGGTATGGCAGCATAGTGGTTAGCACAACGCTTTACAGTACCAGCGATCCGGGTTCAATTCCCACTGCTGTCTGTAAGGAGTGTGTATATTCTTCCCATGACCGTGTGTGTTTCCTCAGGGTGCCCCGGTTTCCTCCCATATTCTAAAGACATACCAGTTGATAGGTTGGTTGGTCATTGTAAATTTTCCGGTGATTAGTCTAGGGTTGAATTAGGGCTAGCTGGATGGCATGGTCCAAAGAACCAGAAGGGCCTATTCCACACTGTATCTCAATGAATAATGTTCGTATGGGATAACCTACATATTTTGATAGTAAGTTTACTTTGAAATTTGAACTTTGAGAATTTGTACAACTGAGCCACTGACATGATACCAACTCTTCCATAAATCTTCAGGTGTTGATTGAATCCTACTATGTTTGAAATTTGTATTTAATCGCTATAATACTGTTACAATGAAAAATAATACATATGCCCAAATACTGTTTTTGGCTTGTTTATCTTTTGGTTGTTATCTGGTCATTTTTAGAAAATTGCATTCCCACCAAAATAAATGGTAAGTTGATCAAAACTTAGTGCCATTGTGCCTCAGGGCGGTTTGCAACCTGCCCCATCCTCCACGGTCAGATCTGTGTGACCCTGCACTGCCCTCACAGTCTGTTTCACTGGCTTGGATGTTTCTGAATACTGTGATGTTTAACAAGTGTAATGAGAAATAGTTTTTTCAAAGTTAAAATTAATAAAAAGGAAATAAATTTATGTTAGATAAATTTATGTATTAACTTTAAATGACAGGTTATTAATTAAAAACATACACCCACAGTGAAATAGACAAAAAATGAACAAAAAATGCTTGGTTATCTTAAACTTCACTTCTTAATGAAGGTCAGAAAAATCATTGAAATGTAGAGACCATCATAAGTGGGTCAGTTATAACTAAAAGTCTCTGTGTGAAATACATTGAGAACTTCCACTGAAGAATATTGCAAGGAGCTCAATCTCGATGTCGAGTTCAGGAGCAGAGCGAGAGTCAAGTGCAGTTGCTCCTGACCCAGCACCTGTCCACTTCATTGTTCATGCTGAAGTGATTGTATGTGGACCTTTTGAAGCAAATGTGAGGAACTCTGATGCATCATTCAAAGTAAATTTAGTCTCAAAGTACAGACTGTATATGTCACCATAAACAACACTCAGATCCATTTTTTCACGGGCATTCATAGTAAATCAATCAACTGACTGTTTATTGGTGTTCCATATTGGTTGTGATGACTGGAGTGAGGAGAAGGTTACTTGGTTTTCACTAGGGACTGTAGTTTTGGAAAAGGGTCGATCAAGGACACAGTGGTAAGGTGGTGGAGTCATATGGCATGCTGGCCTTTATTAAACAGAGCATCAAGTACAGAGTTGCGACGGCATTTTATAGCTGTACAGAAGTTGCTGTGCCTACATCTGAAATATCCTGTTAATTCTGGTCACCATACTATAGCAAGAATATGTGTTAAGCTAGAGAGAGTGCATAAAAGAATCAGAATATTGGTTTATCAGGAGAAAACAGAGAGTGATAGATGTCTGTCTCTTTTACTGGAGGCCTGTAACTAGTGGTGTGCTGCAGGGATTAGTACTGGGTACATTGTTGCTTGTCATTTATATTAATGATTTAAATGATAATATGGTAAACTGAATCAACAAATTTATGGATGATACCACCATTGGGAGTGCAGTAGACAGTAAGGAAGGCCATTGAAGCTCGCAAAGTGTTCTGGACCAGCTGTGTAAATGGGCTGAAAAATGGAAAACAGAATTTAATAGGTGTGAGATATTGCACTGACAGCGGATGAACCAGGGTAAGACTTACACAGTGAATGATAGGGTATTGAGGTGTGCAAAAGAAGAAAGTAATCTGATACTACAGATCCATAATTCCAAAGAGCCGTTACAGGTAGATAGGGTCATAAAGAGCTTTTAACATGCTTGTCTTCATAAGCCAGAGCATTCAGTACAGAAGATGGGATCTAATCTTGAAGTTGAGTACAATGTCCACTGTTGTGTCTTTGTACAACTACATATCAATTAAATAAAAGCATACACATAGGAGATGGCTTTAACTGGTGTATTCATATTGCACTGAGAGAGAGGGGGAGAGAGAGAGAGAGAGAGAACGATGTGCATGCATAGACAACAGATCAATGCGTAATGCTGGGGGTGGGGGGATCATTGCTCTAAAATAAATAGATCCATATGTTACACTTCCCCCCCAACTTTAGCTTAATGCAACATAAAATGGTATATGTACAAAACAATCAATTTCCCTTTCATAAACCCAAATTCCACAGAAACATGTTTTGACAATAACATTACATAACTGTCTTCACAGTTCTAAAGGTTCGGTCTTTTGGGTGGTGCTCTGTTTCTTTCAGGATAGCACCTCCAGACCTGTGGAGTGGAATTAGGTTTGGCAGGTAACTTGTCAACGATAATGTTTTCATCGCCCATCTGGACCTGTGTTGTGGCATTATGTTTGCTAAGTGACTTGTCTAAGCCAACGTTCTCAGTTTCCCATGTCACGTTGCAGTCAGTGACATGATCATCACTGAGAGGTAAGTACGGTGACTGTAATGTGTCCGTCTTGTTGGATACAATTGTATCAGGTGTGTTCTTCAGTTGAGCATTCAGTAGCTAGTCTACATGATGTCTCCATGTCTGATCTCCAACATCCACTGTGTACAACATTGATCCAGTTCTTGTAGCTATCCTACCGGGTGTCTATTTGTCTTCTTGGTAATCATGCGCTAGGGCTTCCTGTCCAAGCTCGAAGCTCCTTGCTGCTTCACTTGGCAACCGGCTGAATGGTTTATTCTGCACTTCCCTCTGGAGGTCTGGTTTCAGGAGGTCTGTGTGAGATTTCAAGTTCCTGCTCATGAACAACATTGCAGGTGTTGGATTTGTCATCGCATGAACAGAGTCCTAATGTACAAAAAGGATGTTGTTCACCTTGTGCTGCACAGAAATGTCCTCCTTGTCCATCACCTTAGTGGACTTCTTGAAGGTTTGCATAAATCTTTCAGCAAACCCATTTGTTGCTGGGTGGTGAGGAGCTGTTTTGAAACGTCTGGTGCCTTTTTTCTTCATGAACAGTCGGAATTCTTCTGACATTTATTGTGATCCATTGTCACTCACAATTTGTTCTGGTAAGCCATTTCTGGTGAAGATAAGTCCTCAGAGTGGAGACAGTCTTTGCTGAGGTGGTTGACTTCATTGGTATAACCTCTGGCCACTTCGAATGAGAATCCATAGCAATTGGAACATAGAGTCCATGAATGGGCCTGCAAAGTCATTATGTACTCTTTGCCATGGGGATGATGGCCACTCCCACGGGTGTAACTGTGCTTGTGGGGTGCATTTTGAACATTTTGGCATCCCAAACAGCATTTGGGCAAGTCTTTGACCTATTTATTAATTCCCTTCTCAAATATCTTCTGATTAGCTTGAAGCAGCTGTGCCAGTCCCTGGTTAGTGCTACCATTTGGGCTGCAGTTGTCTGTTGATGCCATACTGAGAGCTTTGATTCAGTGTCAGGCTAGTTGGATTTTTCTTATCCATTCACACCTGGAAAGTGCTGGCCCTCCACTTTTCAATACATAAAACTCTACCTGTTGTGTTGGGTCTCTGTGCGTCACATTTACTTTCAGTTTGCCTTTGAGAGACATCTTTTCACCTGCAGCATCACAGAGGTCTTCTCTGATGGCATCTTAGAAAACAGTCTGTTGTAGTCAGCCTCTGGAATTCTGGACAAAGCTGACCCTGTATACAGCATCATTTTCAGTTTTACACCAGACTGTGATCCAGATGATTTTGTGATCTGCTTCAGTTATACTACTCAGTTCTAGGCATGTCAATTTATCTTTGTCAGACTCTGTGTTGTCTCATTCTGGTTTACATTCAATAACTTTATACATTTGCTTAGTTTTGTGCTTGAGACTTTTCACTTGGTTGTGTTTTTCGTCTGCCTTGCATATTCTCTCTATGTGATCTTGTCTGTGATACTCTGTAGACTTTTTCTTTGAACCACCAGTCATTTGCATTGTGGAGGATTTGCCACATCAATAACATCTTTGGGTTTTTGCACAACTCAGGGATATTTTGTGCATCATACCTTCTAACCTCATTATCTGTAGTTCTGCTGCATCCTTTGCTGCAGTCTCTAATGATATTGCAATGGTCAATGCCCATTCGAAGGTTAGGTCTCTTTCTGCCAGAAGCCTCATTGGAGTGCTTTGACTATGCATGCCACATACAAGCTTATTCCTTTGTACATCAGAAAGTCCATCTGTAAAGTCACAATACTGGGAAGGTTTGTGCAGTTCTGCAATGTACTCAAAAATGCTTTCATCTTTCGACTGGTTGCTTTTGTAAAATCTAAATCAAGATATTGCCAGTGCTTTAGGGCTCAAGTCATTTTGTAAAATCGTAACAATTTTGTTGAATGTCTTGCTTGCTGGCTTTTCAGAGGTTACTAGGTTGTGTAAGAGACAATGTACTCAGCATGACGAGGTTTATCTCACGATACATAAGAATCTATGGAGAGGAAAGCATTCATGTGATAAGATAGTTTGCATTCTTCATGGTTAGGACACTTCCCTGGCAGTCCAGACTGAGTCAGACACAGTGGCTGCTTACTCACATGGGACCCAGCAACTAATAATCCTAGTGCAGGGGTTCCCAGCTTTTTTCATACCATGGACCCCTACCATTAACCAAGAACCAACTATGGACCCCAGGTTGGGAGCCCCTGACCTAGTGACTGAGTTGTCAAGTGTTCCTCCCTGAATTCAAAATCAATGAAATAACTTCATTCTGAATAAAATCCCTGTGCAATATTTCTGCTGCTTGGGCCATTTGGAAAGATCTTGTGATGTGGAAGCTGAGAATCAGTCCTGACGAAGGATCACAGTCTGAAACATCTACTGTTTATTCATTTCCATAAATGCAAGCTGACCTGCTGCGTTCCTCCAACATTTTGTGCATTTTGCCTTGATCTTCATGGAGATAGATCTTCACAGACAAGTATCAGAGTTGTATTGTACATGCATACTTTGACAATAAAATGAACCTTGAACCTTGGACCTAGTAATCCAGGCATGGGGAAAATGAGCAAAGGCCATGTTTATCTTAGAGATGATAGCTTTGGAAAACCAAAGCCTGGTATTATATTGTTCATCAGATTGGAATGTCTGACCAGCCATGGGTACATGAATGGATGTTCGCCAGCAGCGACATTCGGAGCCGGCAACCGAGCATCGCAACTATAGAAAAGAATCGCTGTTAGTTTAAGCACATTGTGTGGACGTGGGAGTGTGTCTCTGCTGACTGCCAAGTGAGTTGTGAAGCTGACCAGTGAGGTCTTCCTGTATCAGCAGAGTTACCCTTAATTTAGTCAGAAAAGCAGCAAACCAACGCAATCCTAGTTCTGATGAGACTGTCCCCTGATGGCCGTGAGCTCACAGTGGCCACTTCTGCCAGTACAGGTGTAAATGGGCACCATGAAAACCACAATGCAATTATGGTGTGGTAGTACAGTGCTTAAGTTACCCAACCAGCAGCCAGAGTTCTCGGCTATTGGTTCAGTGACATGAGTTCAAATCCCACATTTTACAGGTTATAGTTGCGTCATTTAAATCCAAGTACTTAAATAAATAGATGCTTTTTATTTAGATTCTTAAATAAAGTGGGGAAAACAGGAACAAGATATGCCAACTAGTGGAGTGGTGCTGTATCAACAACCTGGCACTCAACATCAGTAAGTCGAAAAAAATGATTATGGACTTCAGGAAGGGTAAGGTGAAGGAACACATACCAGTCCTCATAGAGGGATCAGAAGTGGAGAGAGTGAGCAGTTTCAAGTTCCTGGGTGTCAAGATCTCTGAGGACCTAACCTGGCCCCAATATCTTGATGCAGCTATAAAGAAGATAATTATACTTCATTAGGAGTTTGAAGAGATTTGGTATGTCAATAAAAACACTCAAAAACTTCTAGATGTATCAAGGAGAGCGTTCTGACAGGCTGCATCACTATCTCATATGGGGGGGGGGCAGAGCTACTGCACGGGACCAAATGAAGCTGCAGAGGATCATAAATTCAGCTGGCTCCATCTTGGGTACTAGCCTACATAGTACCCGGGACATCTTCAAGGAGCGGTGTCTGAGAAAGGCAGCGCCCATTATTAAAGACCTCCAGCACCCAGATCATGCCCTTTTCTCACTGTTACCATCAGGTAGGAGGTACAGAAGCCTGAAGGCACACACCCAGTGATTCAGGAATAGCTTCTTCCCCTCTGCCATCCGATTCCTAAATGAACTTTGAACCCGTGAACACTACCACACTTTTCAAATATATATTATTTGTTTTTGCACGATTTTTAATCTATTCAATATACATATACTGTAATTGAATTATTTATTTAGTTATTCATGATTATTATTATTACTGTTTTCTTCTACATTATGTATTGCATTGAACTGCTGCTGCTAAATTAACAAATTTCATGAAGCATGCTGGTGATGATAAACCTGATTCTGATTCCAAGATTCTTTTTTTGGAATCCAGTCCATAAAGTTGCTGGATTGTCAGAAAAACAGAATTTTGGTTTACTAATGTTCTTTCATACAACATACATAGCTCATGAAACACTACAACACAGTAAGGGTCCTTTTTGGCCCACCATGTTGTGCCAACCTTTATAAAACTAGTCCATGATTAATCTAACCCGCCCCCCTGACATGGTCCATAACTCCCCATTTTCCTTTCATCCATGTACTTATCTAAGAGTCTCTTAAAAGTCCCCAATGTATCAGCCTTAACCACCACCCCGGCTATGCATTCAAGGCCCTAACTTTTCTCTGTGTCAAAGAAGGACAGGAAATTTTCTTTCCTTTCCAATGAAAAGAAAAGGAAATGCCTGTCCTTATCTAAATGCCCATGTGTGAAGGCAGACTCACCAATGACCAATGTGGTTCCTTAAGGGGCAATCAGGAGAGGGCAGTAAATGCCACAGTGTCTATGTTCTTTGAACAATCAAAAAATCAGATGTGTGCTTGGATCTGGGGAATTGTCAGGAGTGCCACATGGAAAGGCCTGGACCCACTTCACCGTTGCTCCAGCGTCGCCTGGAGATGTTTAGCAGTGCGATCCACTTCTGTCAAAACATAGATGGTGCATCATCTTCTTTCTATACAAAACTGTATTAGATTAACAGTATTGTTGCATTCCAACAATTTGAGTTTAAAAAATGCAGAAAGGCTACAGTATCAAAGTACTGCAGATGCCAGAAGTCTGAAATCGAAGCAGGAAATGTTTACTAGATTAGAAAGCATTTTTGAAGTGAGCAAGGAGCAGGACTAATGTTTCAGCTGAGTGACCTGAAGCATTGATCTAAAACGGATGATGAGAACTCCAGTGGCCAGAACTATCTTAGTTCTCCTGTGGCCAATCAAGTTGAGATATAATATCTGACTGTGATATCATCAGAATGGATTGAATGCTCTCATTATGCTCAAATTAGAGACCAAGGCATCGTTTTCTTTAATGCAAAAAACACCAATTGACTGCACTTTCTCTACAATAGAGCCATGACCACGTTCCAAAATGACTTAATTGGTTGTAAATCACTTAAGGACGTGAATAGAGTTAGAGAAATAAATACTCTTTTACAGAGCCTGAATGATGTGTAGTCAACAAAGGAATCCAATAATTTGGATGTACTTGCTGTTCTCTAAAGTATGCAATGCGACTGAAATAAATATTATGCTAATCTGCAAAGTCCCTTAGATATGGACTTTTCCACTCATTGCAGTATCTGATAAAATGTTCCTGAGATTATCATTTGCTCAGTACTAGCAGTAGCGATGCATCACACCACTCTTTAGCTGTTACTTTCACTGCTCTGCATTAAGTATTCATGTGCATAGTCATGCAATGAGAAGGATAAAGTTAACAGCTATTTTCATTTATGTTTTATATATTCATTCAAAATTCTTGATATCAATTTTTATTACACTTTTACATAGTGTTGTAAGATTATAGATACTGTAATTTCTTTGAATATACCAGGTCTAGGTCTAAGTACATGTTAAATAATGATCTGACACTTTAAGGTCAAACCTTAAAGGTCGTCTCTGATTCTGGAGATGGTCACGGAGGAGAAGATTCGCTTGGCTGCTCCCTGTTTTCAACTCTGAGTTATCCAGATTGATGGGAGAAAAAATATCTCCAACTTCCTAAGGGAGACTTAAGGAAACAGTAAAAATACGGAGTGAAACCGGGAGCTTAATCAGAATTTGAAGAGGAAAGATTTTCTTGTTTTAAGTGATAGTGACTGTGATAAGAATGTTGTCATTATTTTATATTTGGAAATGTCCTTGTTAATTAACCTGCTATATTTGCACATTCTCGTTGCTAATACGCTTATATTAGTTTTTTTTGTCTTTCAAAAACATTTATAATAATCATTTACTGTATTTTCAAAATAGGCTGATGATCAGCTGGAAGTGAATTGCGATCTGTTCAGTTTACACTTGAATTATTAACACAGGAAATGTGTCCAGCAGAGCCACATTATGAACACTTCTGATGTTTAACTAGCTTTGTTTAATTGCCTGAGAAACACTGAAGAAACTTTGAATCCGGTGCACCATGATTGACAGCTCTGCTTACAATTAACATGAACCCTGAGTGTTGAAATCCTTGCTTCTACATTTTGCAAGCTCCAAAACATGCCAATAAATAAATATTTCAACTTTTTTTTTGAGCTAAGAGAAGAATCTAGCTTCTGGAGTTATCAAAGAAGATATCTTTGGCAGACAAACTGCTTGTTGCTGCTACTATAATTGACTGTTAGTATGCAGCATCCATTTTATAACACAACACTTTTCTGTCTGGGATCTGTAATAGCTACAAACCACTTGGTATTGAAATAGCAATTTATTCAACTGTTCTACTTAGAATTTCATTAAAGCCTTTGGAAAATTGTAGCTCTGAGTAAAGACTTTAGAGCAATCAATAATTAACATGACTATCGCACATTCAATGTGCTTTCCTGCCCAAATGATCAAATGATCAGAAAAATATTCAAATAATGTCTTCTCAACATTATGCAAAGTATATTACATTCATGCATGCATACTTCAGCCTAAAGTATGCACTGTTATACTCAACATGAAAATGCATGGCCCATTATATTTCAACATTTTCCACATTGATGGACAGTGATTATTGTAATTTTACCAGGAAATATAATTTCAAAGACAGCTGTGATGTCTCTAATGTTATGTTATTGAGCAATAGTTGTAAAATATGAACATTTATTCTCAATTTTTTCTCACAATGTGGCATTTTGTAAAGAACAACATAATGAACAGAAGTAAATTGGTCTAATGCTGCTCTTGATCTCTTGATTTTGATATGTTGCACCTTGAACAGCTTATATGAGTGGACAGACTATGCACCCTTTGTCTGCATATACTTCTTTAATCCTGCCCATGCCAAGAGTTTTTGGTATATCATTTGGGGGAATTGGCTGCAGCAGAACATTGCATTTGTATGGCCATAGGATTGACTTTGATGGCACAAGACTACTGTATCATGCCAGTGGTTTTTGGGACTGCCTGGTGAAAGAAACCATTGAAATAAAACTAGAGAAAATAATTTTAACAAAGACAAATGTGTCACTCTAAATAAGAACTGGAATTCAATTGTAAACAAGGGAGCTCAGAAACCTGATTGGATGAGGACTAACCAATCAGGAGGGACAGACGACGGGGGTATAAATACCACCACATTAGACATGCCCATACGTCATCCATGATGAAGATGGCAGAGATTGTCAGTTAAAATTGATACCTGTACCAAGCTGGAAGCCCAACAAGAGTTTGTTCTTTAATATCATTTTTTATCTAGCTAATTTATTCTTCGCAATTAAATCATATACATATTTGTTGCTTTCCTCTGGCTGTCTCAATAACTGACCATGAAAAGTTGCAGTTGCATTCTGAGCAAACGCAGATTCACACAGCCAGGGCAGAGTTACTGTAGTAGAGGCTCACATTGCTTCCACTGGAAAGAGAAATCAATGGTCCATCTATAGAAGACTCAACCTGCTTGGAAGAAGGCAACATCAAAAACATATTGCACTTTTAGTTTGGTAAACCTCTTTCTCAGACACTTGTTTTCTCAGAGATCACAGCTCTACTGAAAGAAAAATGTATCCAAGGTCACCACAGGTCAACATTCAAAGTACAAAGTAAACTTATCATTGGTAGCATATATGTTACCATATACTTTACATTTTCTTGCAAGCATTTCAGAGAAATCAAAGAAATACACTAGAATTTACAAAAGCAAAGACTGACAAACAACAAATATGCAAAAGAAGACAAACTGTGCAAATAAAACATAATGCTGAGAACATGAATTATAAAGAGTAGTTGAAATTGAGTCTGTGGATTATAGAGATTAGTCCAGAGTACTGGCGATTCAAATTATCCATTCTGGTTCAGGAACTTGATAGTCATAGGGCAATAACTGTTCTTGAACCTGGTGGTGTGGGACCTAAGGCTTCGAAGTCTACAGCTTGATGGTTATAGTGAGAAGAGGACATGGCTTGGTTGTTGTGGGTCTTTGATGACATATGCTTCTTTCTTGTGGTAGTGCTCCATCTAAATATTCTCAATGGTGGAGAGAGTTTTGCCTTTGATAGACTGGAGTGTGTCTGCTATTTTCTGTAGACTTTTCTGTCCTTGGGTACTGGCATTTCCATACCAGGCTGCAATGCAACCAGCTAGAACAATGACTACATTTCAAAAATACTCCATCGGCTGCCAAGTGTTTTAGTACATTCCGAAAGCAACGTGAGAGATGTTATACAAATACATTTTCTTTCTCCCTTGCTGTTCGGTGATCTCTGCTGGAATGAACACACGCCAAGCTATTGGGTGGAACTGGAGTTCAGGGTTCCCTGTAACGCTTCCCATGATTGTTTAACTCAGTCGTCGTTCACGTTGAAGAACGGCCCATGTGCTATTCATGATAGACATGCCACCTGAATGCTGAACCCTCGTCTCCCTAAACAGATCCTTTACTCTTAGTTGAATGAAAGTCAGAGAACCCCTGATGGGCAAAGGAAATGCTTCAAAGTTAACAACAAAATCAGCCTGAAGAAATTCAGCATTACATCTAAAATCTGGGAGGACATTGCACTCAGTAGATGCACCTGGAGGGAATCTGTTCAAGAGGGAGCTGTGTTACATGAGAGTAACTTCCTCTGTGCCACAGAGAACAAGTAGCAGCTGTAAAGGAGAGATTGAACATCAAAAAACACAATCACTAACCACCGGCACTAACTGCTCTTGCCCACACTGCACCAGAGTATATTGATCCTGGACTCCTAATCCCTTAGGAGAATATCAAACTTCACTACTACTAGTGATGCAATGTGTTCAGATGAATAAAATACCATTGAATAAAAATATGCCACACTAGGAATATGTGCTTTGTTGCCATATTTGAGAGACAGCTGAAGTCATTCACATGAGGAAACATGAATCTGAAATTAAAAAGGACTGCAGTTCCAAATATAACCTTCTGCATGAAGCAATGATTATATCATGGATGTATGGCAGCTTTGTCAATCTTAATCAGTCACTGCTGTTCCTTTAAAAAGTAAATTGTGTCTTGGAACTAACACTGACCAACTATGTTAGAAGTGCTTTGTCAGAACCCAACAAAATAAATAAATGTTAACAATGTTTCCAAGTGTTTCAAATCCCCAATGTTTACAACTTTGGCAAATCTTTATTTCTCAAGACAGTGGACATTATGTGCAAAGAAAGGTCTTTGATCAGAGGGACTGGATGATTGAAATAATTCATTTTGTTTGCTTTTGTACTTGGTCTGGCCTTCCTCTGATTTGATGACCGAGGTATTGACTGAGAAAGTGGGTAGATTTTGAAGCCTTAACTAAAATTACTCAATGGTATTGAAGACACACAATTTCACTCCTAACTAACTATGAGATTCCGAAGTTTCTACCTATACGTAGTGACAAGATTTGTGTACTTTATCAAATCCACAAAAAGAATGACAACAACCAGATAATTTATTTTATTTATTTTTTGAGATACAGCATGCAACAAGCTGTATGCTGCAGGGAATAAAGTCCTAAACTATTCAACATTTTCTTATAACACAGGTTCTCAAGCCATGGCAATATCCTTGCAAGTTTTCTCTGCACTCTTTCAGAGTACTTCAAAGGAGTGGCTTTAGCTCTCAATAAATTATGATTTATTATAGGACGTATGACCAAGAGGTAGATGTGAAGGAGAGTCTTAAAAATAGAGGAAGCAGAGCGTAGAGATTTACGTCACAGAAATCATTTTCACCCAGAGGTTAAGCTGTACCACTTAAGGTGACATGCAACCACAAGAACAAGACAAAGGTTGCCCCGACCCTGTAATGAATGAATCATTTGTTGATCTTTCAAAACTTGTTCACTTTCTAAAAAGTTCAATGTCAGTGGGATAATGGAATAGTCACCAGATTCCTGGATATAAATTCTTGATAAGATTCTTACAACCTAAGAATAAGTTTATTTGAACAGTTACCTCAACGAACATTCATTTACCCTACCATTAATGTATTACAGAAACTCGGCCATGTTATTTTGACAACATTTCCACAGCTATTTTGATGTAATTATATGTAATACACATGAACCTGATCATGTTGCTCACATCACGAGAGTGAGGATGTAGAAAATTAAAGCTTTCAATCTGGATGTAACGTTCTCTGCAATTTTGATTGGGCAAGTGCAATAATGTCGAAGCAGCACCATCAGCTCTCTCCGTGCACACTATCCAAATACAGTACTGCGCCCTGGTCTTAAAAAACCCTGGGTTTTTTATATGGTTTCTGATGGTGTGGCCTCCAGAATCCAGATCTCAAACATCATCAAAGCTGTCTCGCATTAGCTGGTGAGACAGAAGTAAGCGGGACAGCCAAAGTCTACAGAAGAACTGTGGCAAGTTCTCTAAGACTCTTGGAACAAGCTAGATAATAGCACTTCCAACACTTAAAATTAATATTTCCAGTATAAAAACACAACTCAGAACTCAGCAGGCCAGACAGCATCTATGGGAGGAGGTAGTGATGACTTTTCTGGCCGAAACCCTTCATCAGGAGTGAAGTAACATGGGATGGTTGAGGGGGGATAAGAAGTGGGGGGAGGGATAAAGTAGAGAGCTGGGAAGTGATAGGCTGGAGGGAAATGGGCTGGGGGAAGGTGGAGAATTATGGGAAATAAAAGAGAAAGAAAGGTAAGGCTGGGGGGAGATTACAGTGAGGGGGGAAAAAAGAGAGAGAAAGAGAACCAGACTAAAATAATAGATAGGGATGGGGGTAAGGGGAGGCAGGGGTATCAACGGAGGTCTGTGAGTTGGATGTTCATGCCGGCAGGTAGGAGGCTACCTAGGCGGGAGATAAGGGAAATAACATATTTCCAGTATGTAGTTCTTCTTACCATTTTGCCAATAGTAGCGCCATAGTCAAACAGGGTAGAATAACAAAAAGGATTAAATTGACCAAATTGTTTCAGTACAATTAGATGCAGTAGGTGAATTTGTCAATGTTCTTCACATCCTGAGTGCTTGAATATATGAAAGCTTTCAAGCTGCATAGAACATTATTTATCAATGACAATCTGAATGTACATGAGACCAGAGGGGAATTTTCATGCACTTCTGTAGAGATTCTGAATATCATAAGAACTTAAGGCATATGTGAAAGAGCGAGCAAAATCATGCCCCTCTGGCCTCATTGGAGCCTTTTAGCTTGTTCCACCATACATCAGGATCATGGCTAATATTTTATCTCAGTGCTAACTCCCTGCACCATTCCCATCTTGGTCAACTGTGTTGGTCACATCTGTCATGTTCTCACACAGCGGGTCTGTATTTCCTTCCTCCATCCTCACAATTCTACCCAGTTTAGAAATATGATGTTTGATCTCATCAGCTACACAGCCCTGTTGACCGAAGCACCAATCTGTTTAGTAGTTCTCAAGCCACACCTACAGTACCTACCAGGTGTGCAAATGCCAGTGGGATTTCATTGTTTGTAACTATAATGTAGAAGGTAGCAGAATAATGCAGGATACTGTATAACAGTCTTCACAAAAGTGTCCTTCCAGACCAATGCAACGTTTCTTGGTTTTGGCCATGATATCTTCTCCCTCAATGTTAAGCTCAGGATGTTGTCCAACTTTTTTGTGGATGCTAATAACAATCCTTGCTTTCTACACTGTTGACTCTCTGAAGGTTCTATAAACTCTAGCTGATAATTTGTTAGAATATGTGGGTTTTGACCCAAAGGAGAAAGTGGCTGGAGTCGCTTAGCTCTTTTGTGCGAGGGTGTTTATTTGGTGCATCAAAAATCAAACTAACAGAAATTAGTGAAAATAGCAAAAGGAAAACTGCCAATGTTTGCAAAAGGATACCTGCCAGAAACACCATAAATAGCTGACACTATTTGACCTGCGTGAGCTCCAGGCAGTTCGATCTCTCTCCGCTGCCGAGAACGATCCACCCATTTATTACAGCCACCAGGACATACCAACTTTAATTACCTGTGAGCAAGCAGATCTCAAGGTTGTATAATTTATACATTATTTGAAAATAAACGTACTTGAATCTTGAATCACAAGGAATAGAATTAGGTGTCCTTGATTCCTTAAGAAATTAAGTAGATTTAGGAAACATTCCACTGATTGTGGGTTCAGTATGGGTGATTCTATACATTTAACAATGAAGTATAACTTTCTGTTTAATGCAGTCTAATCTTGACATAGCTACCATAATTTAGCATAGTGACAATACAGGTTATACAGTCTCACAGCTCCAGGATTCTGGTCTCACCTTGGATTCCATTGATGCCTTAGGAACTTCGCATGTTTTTCTGTCACTGTATGGGCTCTTCCCACTTACAGGTAAATCAGTGGGGTGTTAATAGTAGTGTGTGAGGGATGTTATATGGAATTAGACTGATGAGGATACTCTGAAAGCCAACAATGGACTTGTTGGGCCAAAGAGACTCCTTCTATGTTTAAAGGAAATAAATTCCAATTCAGCATTTGTCTAAATTTAAACATTATTTATTTGTTCCTTGTCGTCTGCCTATTTCCTCAGTAACTTACTTCTCAACCTTCAAAGCATTGTCAACATCATAGGCTCTGTGAGCCCTCGTTACCTTCCAACTTCTCCTCTTAGTGGTCAAGAATAGTGGTTGTGGCAAGGTGGTAAGTACTGGCTGGTTATTTCAGCAAAAGAATCTGATTCTGGTCACTCAGCCAGAGGAAGCGAATTGCATTGGATGACCCACACATCTGAATATGCAGCCAGCGATGATCAACGATGGTGCACTTGCTGAGATCCGCTCAAGCTACCACTCTGAGTAAAATGGATAAGCTGATGGATTCACCCATAAAGTGCATATTGATGGTTTTGGAAATCACTTCCCTGAGTCAGAAGCTTTTGGGGTGAAGTCCTCACAAACATGGGACCTAAGATGAAACACTGTAGCATGTTATGTTGTCTGACTGTCTCTTGTATCAGACAGCAAGCAAAGTCTCTTTTACCTTTCTCATTGTATCAAAATATCAGGCCATTCTTTTGACACAAGAGAAGTCAGTTGTTCTGAGCAATATTTCTATTTGATATATCTATTTCAATTAGATATTAGATCTAATCTAACAAAGTTATCCACGTATTTATTGTTAGAGCAATCTTGCCATATGGTATCTGGCTACTGAATTTTCCTTTCTAACAATAGTGAATATTCTTCAAAAGTGCTTTGGGATTTCTTAGAAATAATGTAATAATACACTTTTCCCTCATCTCATTTTGGTTTATTTGGGATTACTGTTTGAGGGATCCTATCAACCATAAATTATACTACAGTGGAAGTATACAGCAGTGATAAAATTTGATCATGATATATGTAGTGGTTGAGTTTCAGAATGCAATGCTGAAGGCTTAATTTTGATTATGTTAGAAGCTAAGTCCTCCTGTGCAATTAGATGCGGACTCTATACCTTATTCGCCAGTGAAAGAAAATAGCAAGTGCTCTTATCCCTTTACACTGGATCATTTCATTTACTTGAGCTCTATGATAAAGTGCCCATGCAGTGATTGTTCAAAGTAATTCCACCTTTGCTTCTCCTGAAAGCATCCAAGCAAAGCAGCGAGGTGAAGCACAGCCTCCAGCTCAGTACTCGTTTGAAGCAAGCTGTTGGCAGCAAGATTGAGGCCATCACAGAGCCCGAGCAAGCTGTGAGGCTATTGCCGTCAGTGACGTATCTAAGTTATGGCAGGTATAGCACGTGCCCTGGGCGGCACTTGAAGGGGGCGCCACTGAGCAGTCTCTATTAAAGTCAGACAAGCCATCCTCGGATATTGAAAAAAGAATTTTCTTCAGGTATATGATCTGTCTTTGATTATCATGGGTGAGAAGCACTAGGATGGCCTTATTTCAGAGCATTGTGTAAGAAGACCATGAAACATTTCTTCATGAAGAAGAAGGAGAGTGGAGCTGAAGGACGGAAAGGACAAAAGTTGGAGATGGAGGAAGCCAAGAAGTCGAGCAAGTTCTTCATGCCCTTCTTTGAAAAGCCTGGAACAAGTAGTTTGACACGTTCCATGGAGTTGCCTGCACCTGCTACAAGTTTGTAGAATCCAAAGGTGGATCAAGTACAAATGTGTCACAAGCCGAGGAGGAAGTCAAGTCAGATAAATCCGAGTATGACAAGATTAAGAGTGAGGCTGTCACAGAGAACGTGGATATGACAGGAGGGGAAGACGATGGTGGTGGTGGTGATGTTGAGTTTATTGACGAGATGTTACCTGACGAAATTCAACCTGACGACACTGAACCTAGTGAACTGGTTGGTGTCAAACAGCATGAACTGTCATACCAGAAGTGACTGAACAGCATCACATTGGACTTCTGAAGTTCGACAAGGGTACTGGAAAAGCAATTCTGCCTGACGCGTTGAGAACAGAAATAATAAAGATAGTTTGAAGTATTTCCAGAACAGTAAGGGGCCTTTCCTACCAACAATAACCGCTCAATGAACAAAACTTGGTTCAAGAGGAAATTGGGAAATGGTTGTGGTGAGGAAGTGACTCGCTCATGGCTGATTTATTCCCCTTCTAAAAAGTCTACCTTTTGTATCTGTCATCTTCTCTATTCCCAGTCAGACCATCAATCCTCATTGGAGCAGGAAAGTGGACTCAACCAGTGGAAATCACCTGAAAGGATTAGTGTTCATGAAAATTTCAAGAATCAGTGGGAATGCTTCACACAGCGGAAAGAAATGGAGAGAAATTTAGCTGCAAACAGAGAAGTTATTGATGCGGTATTTCAGTCACAGATTGAAAAGGAAAAGCAGAAGTGGCGTGATAACTTGACAAGAATCCTAAATTGCATAAAACTTCTTGCGACTCAGAACTTACTGAAACCACTGGCCATCTTTGACCCTGTCATAAAAGAACACCTCACTCATTAGGAAAGTCATCCTGGATCCACGTCTTATCTCTCACTGGCTGTCCAAAATGAATTCATCCACATGATGGCATCCACTGTTCACCAGAGTTTATTGAGAAGCATTCGTAAAACCAAGTACTATGGTCTCATGTTCGACTCGACTCCTGATCAGGCACACTGTGAGCAGACGTCAGAAGTAGTGAGGTATGTGGAAGTTGACTTTCAGAGGAAAACAGTCCGTGTTAGAGAGTCCTTCCTTGGTTTTATCCAGATAAGCCAGAAGGATGCTGAGAGCTTGGTTGAAGACATCTTGAAACAGCTAGAGAAGAACGAAATGGAGCTACAAGATTGTCGGTCACAGTGCTATGACAACGCTGCTGTGATGGCTGGACACGGATGTGGTGTTCATCAAAGAATAAGTGAGAAAAACAACCTGGCGATGTTTGTGAATTGCGACAATCACTCACTCAATTTGGTGGGCGTACATGCAGCCAAGCAGGATACAATGATAGTCACGTTTTTTGGAAACATCGAAGCTCTGTATGTGTTTTTCTCTCGTTCAACACAGTGCTGGGAAAAACTCAAAAATGCCTTGCCTGTGGTTGTTAAATTGGAGTCCGAAACCAGGTGGAGAGCAAGGACAGAAGCAGTGATGCCCGTCAACAAGTACCTTGAGGAGATACTTCAAGTTCTCCAGGACATGATAGACAATGAAAACGAGACCAGTGAAACAAGAAGTGAAGCAAGACAGTTGTACAACCGTACGTTGAGTTATGATTTTCTGATTTTGCTAGGATTTTGGAACAAACTACTCATTCGCATTGACCATATTCAAAAGAGGCTGCAGGATCCTAGTATGAACTTCCACGATGCTGTCCTGGATTTGAAATCCCTCCGAGATCATTTTTATGATGAAAGAGAAGTGTTGGTCAGTGATTCACTGGAAGGAGTCGGTCTGTCAAGAATGGAATATTGAAATTGAAAGATGTCAGAGACGAAAGAAGCAAATGGCTGTTGAGAACTCAAGAGACACTGGGTTAACAGCTAAGGAGAAAACGGAAAGAGTCATGAAGGGAACACTCACAGAGAAATGACGAAAGGTTTGCTCATTTGCACAACACTGACGCCGTTTGGGTTCCTTCTCGATGTTGAAGGACTGTGTTATGGTGTTGACAGTAACGACCCAAAGAAGAAGAGCAAAAATTTGGGTGAATTGTACAGCTCTGATGTTGATGGACAGCAGCTATATGAAGAAATTTTGGATTGCAGAATGTTGCTATTAAGGCAGATCAACATGAAAATATCAAGACCTGAAGAGCTTCTTGAACTTATTGTTCAGTATGGAGATGAGAGCATCTTCCCCAATCTTCGCATTGCTATTCAGATAATGCTAACCATTGCAGTTTCCATTGCCAGCTGTGAGAGATCATTCAGCAAGTTAAAGTTAATACTTTCATATTTGAGAGCCTCCATGGGTCAAAGCAGACTCTATGATCTTGCTCTGCTGAGTGTAGATAGAGAAGCAACTGAAAAAACTGACTTTGATCACATCATAGACCAATTTGCATCAGTGAAAGCAAGGAAGTTGCAGTTATAATTTTCATGTAGTGCCATAATTTTTTTAATTAAAAGATTAACGAGCTTGACTTGTATTTTTGAGCTGATATTATGGTAAAGTTATCTAAAAGATGGGTGTCAGATGTTTGGACAGGGGCGCAATTTCAGTGCTTGCCGTAGGCACTATTTTCCATAGATACGCCCCGATTGCTGTGTTTCAGTAGTTAGCCATAATGAAGGAAAAATCTTCTTTGTAGCTTGTTGGAGATTTGTTTAAAAGCTTAATACCTTTTAACTTGCTAGAAATAGAAGGAAAATTGTGATAGGTGGAAATAGTAAGAAGCAAAAATATTGGAACTACAAAGGTAAGCAGCATCTGAAAATAAACTATGTCCAGACTTGTATCGAGTTCCTTATATTATTTTAGAGATACAGCATGGTAACTGGCCCTATCAGCCCAACAACCCCACGCTGCCCAGTTACACCCATGTGACCAATTAACCTTCTAACCTGTACACCTTTAGAATGTGGAGGGAATCCAGAGATCCGGAAGAAACCCGTGGAGTCACGTGAAGAATGTACAAACTCCTTACAGAATGTGGCAGAAATGAACTCGGGTCACTGGCACTGTGATAGTGTTATGCTACCACACCCCCATCTATCACCCTGGGCTTATTAACATATGCTCACTCATGATTTAAAAATTCCCATTCTTATTTAAAATCAGTCTTTAGTGTCAACCCTCCGATTCACTGTGATTTCCTTCAGTCCTTATAAATCTCTAGATAACTTCAGTCTTAGTTGTGGTCTCCTTGTCATTCCCCATTTTAATCAAAAGCTCTGCTTTTGGTGCAGAGCTTTGAATTAGTTTGGCACCAAGCTGTGGAAATAGTTCATAAGGCTGTTCACCTCTCGTTACCATTATTTCACAGGGCTTACATAATGATCATGTGAATTCTGTGGAGCATTAGATGCCACATTAGTTAAAATTGATATCGCTGTTGGATTTGCAATGCATTTCCAACACTTATTTATTTCATCTAAAAGTGCTTAATTGTCCCAGACAGGAGATGGTGTGAGTTAAAATACGGCTTTCCAGCACAATTCTTAACAACCCTGAGTGACTTTGTTATTCAAAAAAAGTTTCTATGAACATAAGAACAAAACCTATGCGTGCTCTTAACTGGTGCATTGTACAATTAGGAGAAAGAAGAAGCTATATCCACTAGATTGTTGGGATGGCATTCAGAACTAAACCTGATAATGTTTGTGCTGTTTATTCATAGAGTACAATAACTCAGAAGCAGGCCCTTTGCCCATCTAACCCATGCTGGCCCTAGCTTCTGCCTAGTCCCATCTACTTGCACTGGCCCACAGTCCTCCATACCTCTTTTATCCTATACCTGTCCTTCTCTCAAATGTTACAATTGAATCCACATTTACCACTTCCACTGGCAGATTCACATCACCCTCTGCATGAAGTTCCCCCTCGGATCCCCCTTAAATATTTCACCTTTCACACTAAACCTATGACCTTGTCTCACCCAACCTGAGGGGAAACAGCCTGACGTGCATTCATCCCATCTCCAGCCCCAGAATTTTGTATACCTCTATAAGATCTTCCCTGATTCTCCTTTGCTCTGGAGAATAAAGTCCAAACCTATTCCATCCTTCCCAATAACTCAGATCTTCAAGTCCTGACAACATCATTCTAAATTTTCTCTTCATTGTTTGAAGCATATTGATTTCTGTCTTGTAGGTTGGTGAATGGAACTGACAATCTCTCTATCAATCATTCATGGCCCCTGGTTAGAAAATAGAAATACAGCAATTCTTAGTTATTCCTTCGAAAATTGGTGGGAGATCCTTTATCTCAATCCAGGACCTTTACTTAACCTTTGAAACCAGTAACAATGAGTCTGCATGAACTGTCAGCTAACTGGCACATGCATGTCAATGCATTTGGGACATTCCTACCTGTGCAGCACAGAAAGGTCAGTGCACAGCCTATGTTGTATCCCTAGATTCACCATTGAATAGTGGGGGCAGGTGAGCAGAGCAGTGAGGTACATGTTTTTGCCCCAGCCAAGGCTAATAGCCAGCCTTGCCTCTTTATCTGAAGAAACTCACTAACCTCCTTCAAACATGATTTCCCCCCACTTCATTTTAATTAATATTAATATTTTAATTAATTTACATATGTTAAATATGTTTCATGTAAATTTGGCATTTTTAATATTTTAATTATTTATAATTTTCCAACCACTTCTATTTGTCCCTGACATCAGGAGCAAACTGCGAGTGGGGCCACAGCCAGCACTGCCTGGTCTTGCCTCTTTCATGACCCAGTCCACTTCGCCCATCAGCACGGTGGCAAGGCTTAGGGTGTTGGGAGCTAAACAGCCTCCAAAGATTCATAGAGCCAGCAAGGTCCACCTTCATGTTATAAATAGGTATGTGAGAGCTGGAAGTGACCTTATCAGTTAAAAAGGAGAAAAAGAGAACACAGGGAACCACAGAATAGTCAGTTGCACATCAGCGGTTGGCAAGATACTGCAACTTGCAGAACTGCAAAGGAAGTCGGGGATTCTTGTACAAAATACCCTAAAGGTTAACCTCTGGGTTGAGTTATTTGTGAAGAAGGCAAATGTAATGTTGGCATTCATTTCTAGAGGTATAGAATATAAGAGCAGAGATGTGATATTGAGGCTCCATAAGGCACTCATGAGACCACACTTGGAGTACTGTGTGCAGTTTTGGGCTCCTTATTTTAGAAAGGATATACTGACGTTGGAGAGGGTTCAGAGAAGATTCACAAGAATGATTCCAGGAATGAAAGGGTTACCATATGAGGATCAACTGGCAGCTCTTGGGTTGTATTCCCTGGAGTTCGGGAGAATGAGGGGTGATCTCATAGAAACATTCCAAATGTTAAAAGGTCTGAACAGATTAAATATGGCAAAGCTATTTTCCATGGTAGTGGATTCTAGGACACGAGGGCATGACTTCAGGACTGAAGGACATCCATTTAGAACAGAGGTGCGGGGAAATTACTTTAGTCAGATGGTCATAAATCTGTAGAATTTTTTGCCATGAGCAGCTGTGGAGGACAAGTATTTAAGGAAGAGATAGATATGTTCTTGATTAGCCAGGGCATCAAAGGGTCTGGGGTGAAGGCAGAGGAGTGGGGATGACTGAAAGAATTGGATCAGCCCATGATTGAATGGCAGAGCAGACTCGATGGGCTAATTGGCCTACTACTGCTCCTATATCTTATGGTCTTATGTGATTTCAGTTTCTATGTTTAAGAGAAGTTTGGGTAGGTGCATGGATTGAAGGGGTATGGAGGGCTCTGGGACTAGGCAGTTTAAATGGTTTTGCATGGACTAGATGGTCTGAAGGGCCTTCTGTGCTGTAGTTTTCTATGGCTCTTTGACTCTACCTCTTGTAATAGAAAACATGTGGCAATGGTTCACTAGTTTGACTCCTGGTCTCAGGTTCACACAGCATGGAAACGGGCTCTTTCGTCCATTGAACCAAGCACCAGTTTACAGGAACTGTACTTTATTCTGCCTGCCCCCTATCATCTCCTCCCCCTCCCCACACACACATTCTCTTACTCAGCCATGCACCAGAGACGATATATAATGGCCAATTAATCTACCACCCTGGATACTTTTGGGATGTGGGAGAAAATCGGAGCACCACACCTTAGAGGGAACATTGTCGAGAACTATTGCAAGGTGCTTGCAAACGTATCAGTGGATAAAGTGTATGGGTAATTGTTAAAGGGCAGATTTCAAACCAAATGCTTATTTCGAAGTAACTAGCTCTGGAAAAGAAATGGAAATTTCCTTAACAAAGCCTTATAATGTTTATTTTTGCCTATACAAAAAGGCTTTTTAGACATAAATAGCCCATGTCCACGTGAAAAGCACAAATTAAAAGTGTGTTGATCTCCTTTAAAAATCCAATAGTCCAGAAAACCTGCATGTTCAGCATCACTTGAGTTCTAAATGTGCTGGACTAACAGAGGTCTAATGCGCTTATCTTTAAGATTTTGAGACATCTGTGGACAGTCCAGTCAGAGCAAGCATCATCCCTACAGTTCCTTGTCTAACACCCTAATGAGCTAATCTTCCATTCTTACTTCTCTTATGAGAAACTCACAAAGGCACTACTTTTAGAACTGCTGACTCACAGTTCCAATGGCCTGGGTTTAATCCTGTCTCTGCCACTAATCGTGTGAAGTTCTCCCCTTCTTTCCTTACCTGTGTGGTGCTCCGATTTTCTCCCACATCCCAAAAGTATCCAGGGTGGTAGATTAATTGGCCATTATATATTGTCTCTGGTGCATGGCTGAGTAAGAGAATGTGTGTGTGGGGAGGGGGAGGAGATGATAGGGGGCAGGCAGAATAAAGTACAGTTCCTGTAAACTGGTGCTTGGTTCAATGGACGAAAGAGCCCGTTTCCATGCTGTGTGAACCTGAGACCAGGAGTCAAACTAGTGAACCATTGCCACATGTTTTCTATTACAAGAGGTAGAGTCAAAGAGCCATAGAAAACTACAGCACAGAAGGCCCTTCAGACCATCTAGTCCATGCAAAACCATTTAAACCGCCTAGTCCCACAGCCCTCCATACCCCTTCAATCCATGTATCTACCCCAAACTTCTCTTAAACATAGAAACTGAAAGCACACAAGACCATAAGATATAGGAGCAGAAGTAGGCCATACAGCCCATCAAGTCTGCTCCACCATTCAATCATGGGCTGATTCAATTCTTCGGGTTATCCCCACTCCCCTGCCTTCTCCCCATACCCTTTGATGCCCCGGATAATCAAGAACCCGTCTATCTGTGCCTTAAAACACCCATTGACTTGTCCT
Organism: Hypanus sabinus; assembly: GCF_030144855.1. Classification (NCBI taxonomy): domain Eukaryota; kingdom Metazoa; phylum Chordata; class Chondrichthyes; order Myliobatiformes; family Dasyatidae; genus Hypanus; species Hypanus sabinus. Next base: position 28,113,406 of record NC_082714.1, on the reverse strand, counting down.
CCACAGCCACTCATGGCAACAAGTTCTACAGATTTATGACCATCTGACTAAAGTAATTTTTCCCACCTCTGTTCTAAATGGATGTCCTTCAATTCTGAAATCATGCCCTCTTGTCCTAGACTCCCCCACCATGGAAAATAACTTTGCCATATCCAATCTGTTCAGACCTTTTAACCTTTGGAATGTTTCTATGAGATCTCCTCTCATTCTCCTGAACTCCAGGGAATATAGCCCAAGAGCTGCCAGACGTTTCTCATATGGTAACCCTTTCATCCCTGGAACCATTCTTGTGAATCTTCTCTGAACCTTCTCCAATGTCAGTATATCCTTTCTAAAATAAGGAGTCCAAAACTGCACACAGTGCTCCAAGAGTGGTTTCACGAGTGCCTTATAGAGCCTCAACATCACATCCCTGCTCTTATATTCTATACCTCTAGAAATGAATGCCAACATTGCATTCACCTTCTGCACCACCAGCTCAACCTGGAGCTTAACTTTTAGGGTATCCTGCACAAAACCTCCCAAGTCCCTTTGCATCTCTGCACCTTGAATTCTCTTCCCATCTAAGTAATAGTCTGCCCGTTTATTTCTTCCACCAAAGTGCATGACCATACACTTTCCAACATTGTATTTCATTTGCCACTTCTTTGCCCATTCCCCTAAACTATCTAAGTCTCTCCGCAGGCTCTCTGTTTCCTCAACACTACCTGCTCCTCCACAAATCTTTGTATCATCATCAAATTTAGCCACAAATCCATTAATCCCATAGTCCAAATCATTGACATACATCGTAAAAAGCAGTGGTCCCAACACCAGCTCCTGTGGAACTCCACTGGTAACCGGCAGCCAGCCAGAATTGGATCCCTTTATTTCCACTCTGTTTTCTGACAATCAGCCAATGCTCCACCCATGCTAGTAACTCCCCTGTAATTCCATGGACTCTTATCTTGCTAAGCAGCCTCATGTGCGGCACCTTATTAAAAGCCCTCTGAAAATCCAAGTACACCACATCTACTACATCTCCTTTGTCTACCCTGCTTGTAATTTCCTCAAAGAATTGCAGTAGGTTTGTTGGGCAGGATTTTCTTTTCAGGAAACCATGCTGACTATGGCCTAGCTTGTCATGTGCCTCCAGGTACTTCGTAATCTCATCCCTAACAATCGATTCTAACAGCTTCCCAACCACTGATGGGTCTTTCTGCTGCCTCCCACACTTCTTAAGTAGCAGAGTAACATTTGCAATTTTCCGGTCATCTGGTACAATGCCAGAATCTAATGATTCTTGAAAGATCATTGTTATTGCCTCCACAATCTCTCCAGCTATTTTCTTCAGAACCCGAGGGTGCATCCCATCAGGTTCAGGAGATTTATCCGCCCTCAGAATATTAAACTTCTCAATCATAATTTTCACTGCAAGTACTTCACTTCCTTGACACTCCTGAATGTCCGGCATACTTCAGATGTCTTCCACTGTGAAGACCGAAGCAAAATACACATTCAGTTCCTCTGCCATCTCTGCGTCTCTCATTACAATATCTGCAGCGTCATTTTCTATTTGTCCTTTATCTACCCTCAGCTCTCTTTCACTCTTTATATACTTTAAAAAGCTTTTAATATCTTCTTTGATATTAGTCACCAGCTTCCTTTCATAATTCATCTTTTCCTTCCTAATGACCTTCTTAGTTTCCTTCTGCAAGTTTTTAAAAGCTTCCCAATCCTCTATCTTCCCACTAGCTTTGGCTTCCTTGAATGCCCTGTCTTTTGCTTTTACTTTGGCTCTGATTTCACTTGACAGCCACAGTAGTGTCTTTCTTTCATTCAAAAATTTCTTCTTATTTGGTATATATCTGTCTTGCACTTCCCTCACTTTTCGTAGAAACTCCAGCCATTGCTGCTCTGCTGTCCTTCCTGCTAGTGTCCCTTTCCAGTCAACCTTGGCCAGTTCCCCTCTCATACCATTGTAATTTCCTTTATTACCGACACATTGGAATTTAGTTTCTCCTTCTCAAATTTCAAAGAGAACTTGCTCATATTGTGATCATTGTTCCTTAAGGGTTCCTTAATCTTAAGCTCTCTTATCACCTCAAGATCATTGCACAACACCCAATCCAGCACAGCTGATCCCCTAGTGGGCTCAACAACAAGCTGTTCTAAAAAGCCATCCCTTAGATATTCTACAAATTCTCTCTCTTGAAGTCCAGAACTGGCTTAGTTTTCCCAATCCACTTTTATGTTAAAATCCCCAACCATTATCATGACATTGCCCTTCTGACACACCTTTTCTATCTCCTGTTGTAATTTGTAATCCACGTCGCCTCTGATATTTGGAGGCCCGTATACAACTGCCATTAGGGTCCTTTTACCTTTGCCATTTCTTAACTCAACCCATAGAGACTCTACACCTTCTGATCCTATGTCATCCCTTTCTAATGATTTTACAAGGGTGATTGATAAGTTCATGGCCTAAGGTAGACGGAGTCAATTTTAGAAAACCTAGCACATTTATTTTTCAACATAGTCCCCTCCTACATTTACACACTTAGTCCAGCGGTTGTGGAGCATACGGATCTTGGACCTCCAGAAAGTGTCCACAGTAGGGGTGATTGATAAGTTTGTGGCCTAAGGTAGAAGGAGATGAGTTATTAACTTCAAACTTTCTGCATAATCACTCAAAGAGTTGACCTGCATGGGCATGTACCATGAGCTGTATTACTCATCTCCTTCTACCTTAGGCCACAAACTTATCAATCACCCATGCTGTGGACACTACCTGGAGGTCCAAGATCCGTATGCTCCACGACCGCTGGACTAAGCGTGTAAGTGTAGGAGGGGCTACGTTGGAAAATAAATGTGCTAGGTTTTCTAAAATTAACTCCTTCTACCTTAGGCCATGAACTTATCAATCACCCCTTGTATATTATACACAGGGCCTACACCAACCCCTCTGTCTACTAACCTATCTCTCCAATACACCATATATCCTTGGACATTCAACTCCCGATGGCAGTCATCCTTTAGCCAAATTTCAGAGATGGCCACAACGTCATACTTGCCAATCTGTAGCTGAATTTTAAGATAATCCATTTTATTTTTTATGCTGCGTGCATTAAAATACAACACTTTCAATCCAGTATTTATTGCTTTCTGTTTTAACGGCACCACGCCTCTGTTGTCTTGTAACTGATCCCACTGGCTGTGATCATGCCTCACCTCTTGCCTGTTTTTTCCATCATCTCTGTGCATGCTATCTTTGATTTATTTTTGTTTTCCCCTTCCTCAGCCCTATCACTCTGGTTCCTCGGCAAAGAGTGGTGACTACAAGGAGAAAGTGACATGGTGGCAGTTATGGAAAGGAATAAGACCATAAGATCAAGAGACACTGGGGCATGATTAGGCTGATTTTTTTAATCCCTTTCAACCCCATTCTTCTGTCTTCTCCTCGTAACCTTTGACACCCTTACTAATCAAGAAGCTAGCAACCTCTGCTCTAAGTAAACCCAAGGACTTGGCCTCCACGGCCATATATGCGAATGAATTCCACAAATTCATCACGCTCTGGCCAAAGAAATCCCTTCTCACCCCTTTCTAAAGTGACATACTCCTGTTCTGAGGCTATGCCCTCTGAACTGCCACTGAGTAACTTAAAGAAACGACAGAATTGTTTGTCATTCTGCTGTTGCAGATTACACCGTGGCCTTTTTAAGGCATGACTATAATCATGGCACTCCAGCAGCTCTGAACTCCACTTTCTCTGGGTGAGTAGCTTGCTAAGTGTTGTACTGGCTTGAATAGCGGGAAATTGCATGGGCATTTAACTTACATTATAGGATCCTAAACTTAATATAATTAACTCCAAACTGGCAGCCATTTCTGGAAAAATGAATGTAGTACACAATTGATGGAGGTCAGCTCTAGAGACTTCCACTTTTCTTTCTCGTGCTTTTCTTTACAGTTTATGCCTTTCATTAGGAGTTATCCAATCAGAAAATCCATCCTGTCAAGTTAAGTGCACAACAATAATGACTTTGCTGAGCCTTCTGGGCATTACCTCATAACACTCAACTCCCTGTATGAAAAGGAGACTGTTCTACTGAACAAAACCTTTCTGTGCTAAATAAGTTCACTTAAAACTTTCTAATGAAACATCATAAATGCGTACCTCATACAAATAAGCTAGAATTTAAGATATCCACACATATTTATTCTACATCTGGTGGTGATGTGAACACCCTGCAATTTTATTTGCATGAAAAAATCTCTTTCTCCATCCACTTTGAATGGAATGGCAACACCACAAACAGACAGTTCATCACCAAGGGCAAAAGAGTTCAGGTAATTCAAGGTGGTGTCGAGCTGCAGTCACAATCAAGATTGTGGCTCAGACTGAGTTGTCTTTTTAAGTTTGTAGGGATGATTTTGGGATCAACGAAGGGAGTTGAAGGTCAGGTTAGGTTTAGCAACAGTGATGTCTGGAGTTGGCAGTCAGATTATGGTCAAAGGACAGGTATGTGGAAGGGTTAGACACTCGAAGGCTGGGGATGTGGACGGACAGCGAGGGACATCCGGAATAGAGGCTTCCATTCCACACGTGAAATGCCAACGATGTGGACATGGGATGAAAGACATCCAAAGTCTAGACCTCTGCTTCATGCTCAAAGGCCAGTGATGTGGACATTGCTCCCAGAAACTCCTACCATTGCTGCTCTGCCGTAATCCCTGCACGTGTCCCCTTCCAATCAACTTAGGCCAACTTCCCTCTCATGCCACTGTAAGTCACTTTATCCCACTGCAATATTGATGCATCTGAATTTAGTTTCTCCTTCTCAAACAGCATGATGAACTCTATCATTTTGTGATCACTCTTCCCTAAGGGTTCCTTTTCCTTATGCTCTCTCATCATTTCTGTTTCGTTGCACAACACCCAATCCAGAATTGCTGATCCCCTGGTGGGATGAACCATGAGCTGCTCTAAAAAGCCACCTTGTGAGCATTCTACAAATCCTCCCTCTTGGGATCTGGCACCAACTTGATTTTCCCAATTTACCTGCATATTGAAATCCCCCATGGCTATCATAACATTGCCCTTTTGACATGCCTTCTTTCTTTTGCCTCTGCAGCCTCCCCATTTCTAATGCCGAGTCACTTCCAGCTGGGAGAGGCAAAAGCAAAAATGCAGTTAGACCAGGCGGAGGCTGGATGCACGCGCCCTGCCAGTGCAAGCCCAGCCTCCTTGATACCACAATTGACTGGTCTAGGAGGCAATACCAAAGATTGAAGCCTGAAGGTCAACTGGAAGTCCAAAGTTTTAGATCAGTGGCTGAAGCCTAGAGGGTTGTCCTAGAATTGGAGAACTGTCTGTGTGTATGAATAAGAGGGAGGTGGGAGAGAGGAAAGGGTGTTTTGTTGCAAGACCTGCTTCACTTTGTTGTGTTCTGTCCTGTTCTGCTGAGTTTTGTGGGCATGTTGTGTTGGCACTGGAATGTACGGTGACACTTGCCCAGTACATCTTTAGGTGTACCGGTTATTAATGCAAATAATGCATATCACTTTATGTTTTGATGTACATGTGGTAACTAAATCTGAATCTGAATAAGCCCTTGCCAGCAACGGCCAAATCTTCTAAAACTCAAGCCTTCTGTGTCTTGGTGTCAAACAAGAACACAAGCCTATATCACTCCCAGTCCTTGGATCTTACCACAAGCCTATATCACTCCCAGTCCTTGGACCTTACCACAAGCTACACTCACCATGCAGCCCATGCAGTGCAGACCTTGGTCCATCAACATTCCTCTGTGCTTTAACTAAAACTGACCCCAAGTGGAAGAACAAAACAAAGTCTGCAAAATATTTTAAATGCCAGTATTTGCAAATGCAAGTCAAAGTAAAATACAGAAAAGAGTTTGGGCAGAATGGTGAGGTAACATAGAAACATAGAAATACAGAAAATGCATGCAGGAGTAGGCCATTCGGCCCTTTGAGCCTGCACTGCCATTCAGTACGATCATGGCTGATCATCCAACTCAGAACCCTGTACCTGCTTTCTCTCCATACCTCCTGATCCCTTTAGCCACAAGGGCCATATCTAACTTCCTCTTAATTATAGCCAATGAACCGGCCTCAACTGTTTCCTGTAGCAGAGAGTTCCACAGATTCACCACTCTCTGTGTGAAGAAGTTTTTCCTAATCTCGGTTCTAAAAGGCTTCCCCTTTATCCTTAAACTGTGACCCCTCGTTCTGGGCTTCCCCAACATCGGAACCAATGTTCCTGCATCTAGCCTGTCCAATCCCTTTAGAATTTTATACATTTCAATAAGATCCCCCCTCAATCTTCTAAATTCCAGTGAGTATAAGCCTAGTCGATCCAGTCTTCCTTCATATGAAAGTCCTGCCATCCCAGGAATCAATCTGGTGAACCTTCTCTGTACTCCCTCTATGGCAAGAATGTCTCTCCTCAGATTAGGGGACCAAAACTGCACACAATATTCTAGGTGCGGTCTCACCAAGGCCTTGTACAACTGCAGTAGAACCTCCCTGCTCTTGTACTCAAATCCTTTTACTATGAATGCCAACATACCATTTGCTTTTTTCACCGCCTGCTGTACCTGCATGCCCACCTTCAATGACTGGTGTATAATGACACCCAGGTCTCGTTGCATCTCCCCTTTTCCTAATCAGCCACCGTTCAGATAATAATCTGTTTTCCTGTTCTTGCAACCAAGGTGGATAACCTCACATTTATCCACATTAAATTGCATCTGCCATGAATTTGCCCACTCACCTAACCTATCCAAGTCACCCTGCATCCTCTTAGCATCCTCCTCACAGCTAACACTGCCACCCAGCTTTGTGTCATCCGCAAACGTGGAGATGCTGCATTTAATTCCCTCATCTAAATCATTAATATATATTGTAAACAACTGGGGTCCCAACACTGAGTCCCACTAGTCACTGCCTGCCATTCTGAAAAGGTCCCGTTTACTCCCACTCTTTGCTTCCTGTCTGCCAACCAATTCTCTGTCCACATCAATACCATACCCCCAATACCGTGTGCTTTAAGTTTGCTCACTAATCTCCTGTGTAGAACCTTGTCAAAAGCCTTTTGAAAATCTAAGTATACCACATCCACTGGCTCTCCCCTATCCACTCTACTAGTTACATCTTCAAAAAATTCTATAAGATTCGTCAGACATGATTTTCCTTTCACAAATCCATGCTGACTTTGTCTGATGACTTCACCTCTTTCCAAATGTGCTGTTATCGCGTCTTTGATAACCGGCTCTAGCATTTTCCCCACCACCAATGTCAGACTAACTGGTCTATAATTCCCCGGTTTCTCTCTCCCTCCTTTTTTAAAAAGTGGGGTTACATTAGCCACCCTCCAATCCTCAGGAACTAATCCAGAATCTAAGGAGTTTTCAAAAATTATCACTAATACATCCACTATTTCTTGGGCTACTTCCTAAAGCACTCTGGGATGCAGACCATCTGGCCCTATGGATTTATCTGCCTTTAATCCCTTCAATTTACCCAACACCACTTTCCTACTAACATGCATTTCCCTCAGTTCCTCCATCTCACTAGATCCTCGGTCCCTTACTATTTCCGGAAGATTATTTATGTCCTCCTTAGTGAAGACAGAACCAAAGTTGTTATTCAATTGGTCTGCCATGTCTTTGTTCCCTATGATCAATTCACGTGTTTCTGACTGTAAAGGACCTACATTTGTCTTGACCAATCTTTTTCTTTTCACGTATCTATAAAAGCTTTTACAGTCAGTTTTTACGTTCCCTGCCAGCTTTCTCTCATAATCTTTTTTCCCGTTCCTAATTAAGCCCTTTGTCCTCCTCCGCTGGTCTCTGAATTTCTCCCAGTCCTCAGGTGTGCTGCTTTTTTTTGCTAATTTATATGTTTCTTCTTTGGACTTGATACTATCCCTAATTTCCCTTGTCAGCCATGGGTGCACTACCTTCCCTGGTTTATTCTTTTGCCAAACTGGGATGAACAATTGTTGTAGTTCATCCATGCGATCTTTAAATGCTTGCCATTGCATATCCACCGTCAACCCTTTAAGTATCATTTGCCAGTCTATCTTAGCTAATTCACGTCTCATACCTTCAAAGTTACCCTTCTTTGAGTTCAGAACCTTTGTTTCTGAATTAACTATGCCACTCTCCATCTTAATGAAGAATTCCACCATATTATAGTCACTCTTACCCAAGGGGCCTCGCACAACAAGATTGCTAACTAACCCTTCCTCATTGCTCAATACCCAATCTAGAATGGCCTGCTCTCTATTTGGTTCCTCAACTTGTTGGTTCAGAAAACCATCCCGCTTACATTCCAAGAAATCCTCTTCCTCAGCACCCTTACCAATTTGGTTCACCCAATCTATATGTAGATTGAAGTTACCCATTACAACTACTGTTCATTTATTGCACGCATTTCTAATTTCCTGTTTAATGCCATCCCCAACCTCACTACTACTGTTAGGTGGCCTATACACAACTTCCACGGGCGTTTTCTGCCCCTTACTGTTATGCAGCTCTACCCATATCGATTCCACATCCTCCAGGCTAATGTCCTTCCTTTCTATTGTGTAAATCTCCTCTCTAACCAGCAATGCTACCCCACCTCACTTTCTTTCCTGTCTATCCCTCCTGAATATTGAATATCCCTGGATGTTGAGCTCCCATCCTTGGTCACTCTGGAGCCATGTCTCTGTGATCCCAACTATATCATATTCATTAATAACTATCTACACACTTAATTCATCCACCTTGTTACAAATGCCCCTCGCATTGACACACTAAGTTTTCAGGCTTGTTTTTACAACACTCTTAGCCCTTATACAATTATGTTGAAAAGTGGCTCTTTTTGCTTTTTGCCCTGGATTTGCCTACCTGCCACTTTAACTTTTCACCTTACTACTTTTTGCTTCTACCCTCATTTTACACCCCTCTGTCTCTCTGCCCTTGTTCCCATCCCCCTGCCACATTAGTTTAAAGCCTCCTGAACAGCAGTAGTAAACACTCCCCCTAGGACATTGGTTCCAGTCCAGCCCAGATGCAGACTGTCCTGTTTATACCGGTCCCACCTCTCCCAGAACTGGTTCCAATGCCCCAGAAATTTGAATCCCTCCCCCTTGCACCATTTTTCAAGCCACATATTCATCTGAAATATCCTCCTATTTCTCCTCTGACTAGCACGTGGCACTGGTAGTAATCCAGAGATTATTACCTTTGTGATCCTACTTTTTAGTTTATCTCCTAACTCCCTAAATTCACCTTGTAGGACCTCATCCTGTTTTTTACCCGTATTGTTGGTACCTATGTGCACCACGACCACTGGCTGTTCACCCTCCCACTCCAGAATGTCCTGCAGCCGCTCAGAGACATCCTTGACCTTTGCACCAGGGAGGCAACATACCATCCTGGAGTCTTGTTTGCGGCCGCAGAAATGCCTATCTATCCCCCTTACAATTGAATCCCCTATCACTGTAGCTCTCCCACCTTTTCCTTCCCTCTTGTGCCACAGAGCCACCCATGGTGCAATGAACTCGGCTGTTGCTACCTTCCCCTGATGTGACATCTCCCCCAACAGTATCCAAAACAGCGTATCTGTTTAGGAGGGAGATGACCCCAGGGGACTCCTGCACTACCTGCCTACTGCTACGCTGTCTAGTGGCCACCCCTTCCCTTTCTGCCTGTGTAGCCTTTACCTGCGGTGTGGCCAACTCACTGAATGTGCTATTCACAACTTTCTCAGCATCGCAGATGCTCCAATATGAATCCAATTGCAGCTCCAGACGCTCAATGCAGTCTGCCAGAAGCTGCAGCTGGACACACTTCCTGCACACATAGTCGTCAGGGACACTGGAAGTATCCCTGATTTCCCATATGCTGCAGGATGAACAAACCACAGGGCCAATCTCAGCTGCCATGACCTACCCAATACTTGCCTCAACTTTTGAAACTTTCTCCTTTGAAAGGAACTTACCCGGCCTTACCTCACTTGGAGTGAAGCTCGTCCTCAACCTCTTCTTGTCGAAGCCTCTCGAGTCAAAGCCTCAAATCTCCACTCCTTCACTGGCCCACTCACTCTCTGGCCGCTTTCCACTATTTATCATAGTGAATGAGAAAGTCTATGGCTTTGCTCACCAATGCACAAAGCCCACATGGAAGCCACTGATAATTTATTTGAAAGACATAATCCGCTCAAATAGCAGGAATAGAGTGGGGAACAGTTGTAATGGAGTGGCTCTATTTCCTGTTTCAGCACCATTGATCTTCTGAATTTAATGCTGTGTGCATGGTGGAGGCGACTCCCGTGGGATTTGGCTCGTGCCTTAATGACAAATGGAAATTGCTGTCCTATTCATCATGATGAAATTATAATCGACTTCTGAGCCGGTTGCCTATAGATGCAAAAAAGAAGCAATAGGCATGCCATGGTAAGTTTAAAATCCCTTCAACAACAGCACATTGACCTTGGCTTCTCTCCGCTCTAGCATTAGCCAATGATAGTCTGATTTTGCATCCTGCATTTGGCGTGATCTGGCAATTGCTGACAAGTTTACTGGTAGGCAGAAAGAGTTGCTGAATAATTTCACTGCCACTTTGGTTTGACATTAGAAGGCCGTGTAGCTGAAAACCAGCATTTTTCTTTCTCTCTCAGTGGTCTTTGCCTTACACCATTGGGTTTCTCAATGCCATGATACTCTGAGTCAAAATAAGGAGCATTTAGCTTCTTAGTGATACAGAAATGGATTACCCTGCCTCTGTCTGTTCTTTGCCCTGTTAAAACTGAAAGTGGGTGGTTTGAAGCAGTGATGGCCATAAGACCATAATCCATAAGAGCAGAATTAGGCCATTTGGCCCATCGAGTCTTCTCTGTGATTTCATCATGCTGATTTATTATCCCTCTCTACCCCATTCTCTTGCTTTTTCCACGCAACCTTAGACACCCTGAAAATCAAGAACCTGTCAATCTCCACTTTAAATATACCCAAGAACTTGGCTACCACTGTTCTCCATGGCATTGAATTCCACAAATTCACCATTCTCTGGCTAAAGAAACTCCTCATCTCTTTTCTAATTGGACTCCACTCTGAGACAGTGCCTTCTGGTCTAGACTCTCAACTATAAGAAACATTCTCTCCACATCCACTCTGTACAGGCCTTTCAATATTTGATAGATTTCAATTAGGTCCCTCCTCATTCTTCTAAGTTCTAGGAAGTACAGGCCCGGACACGTCAAATGCACTTTATACATTTTATTCCCAGAATCCTTCTTGTGAGCCTCCTCTGAACTTTCTCTAATGCTAACATATCTTTTCTTAGGTAAGGGGCATAAAACTGCTCACTGTAAGACGATAGGATCATAAGACATAGGAGCAATATTAAGCCATTCAGCCCATCGAGTCTGCTCTGCCACTCCATCATGGCTGATTCTGGATCCCCCTCAACCTCATACACCTGCCTCCTTGCCATATCCTTTGAAGCCCAGACCAACTGGGAAACAATCAACTTCCGCCTTAAATATCTGCCAAATGCAGACTGACCAATGTCTTATAAAGCCTCAGCATTGCACCCTTGATTTTATGTTCTAGTCCTCTTGAAAGAAATGCTAACATTACATTTGCCTTCCTTACCACTGACTCAAGCTGCAAGTTAACCTTTAAGGAATCCTGAACAAGAACTCCCAAGTCTCTTTGCACTTTTGTTTTTGAATGTTCTCCCTATTGAAAAAAAAGTCTATGTCTTTATTCCTTCTACCAAAGTACAAGACCATTATACTTCTCTGCACTATATTCCACCTGTCATTCTTTGCTCATTCTCCCAATCTGTTTCAGTCTGTTCTTCAAATTATGTACTTCCTCAACACTATCTGTCCCTCTACCTATCTTCATAGCATCCAGAAGCTTGACAACAAAGCCATGAAGTCCATCATCCAAATCACTGACTTACAAACTCAAAAGAAGCAGTCTCAACAGCCACCCCTGAGGAATATCACTGATCGATGGCAGCCATCCAGAAAAGGTTCCCTTTATTCCAACTCTTTTTGCCTCCTGCCAGTCAGCCAATCTTCTATCCATGCTAGTGTAAGGGGTTTCTTCTTTTATGTTCCTGCTAAGGCTAATAAAATGGCTTTTTTGTTATGTTAAAAGTAAAAATGCTTCTTTGTTACGTTAACTGGTGAGAGAGTGCTTTCTCTCGCAGAATGTTTGGGTTATAATTACTGATAACGAGATTTGTATTCATTTGTTAACCAATTGGGATAGCTGTTATTCTTTCTTGTGGTTCTGTAAGCTAGTGTTGCGCGGTCTTTTGGGGAGTCGGCGCGAGGGGGTTAGAGGGAGAAGACGCGATGCTATAAGCTTGGCGACGGAATGGACCCCGAGCAGGGGGTCCGAGGCCCAGGGTTTTTAGCGTGGAGAGGAGACAAGGACAGATTCGTGTGGAGCGTTTGGTTGACCACTGTGGTTGGTCCCAGGCGGCAGGGCAAGGAGGTCGGAGGGGATCGAATGGTAGCAAGAAGACTTTGTTAACTGAGCTCCAACGGGTGTACACGAAGTGGTTGGACTTTGAGAAGTTCGGTGCTTTTTACTTTTGCTTTTATATTGTATCTCTATTAGGTACATAGTTCCAGTAAGATCTATAAAGTGAACTAATTTAATCACATGTGATGTACTGCCTGGTATTTGGCTTGTCGGGGACATCAGACAGCATCCACACAAGCTGATTACCCAGTTTGGCGGGGCCGAAGGCTGCTCGCCCTAGATGGAAGCGAGCTGAGCGAGTCTGAAGCTTAGCAGGGGGCTACACTAGCATTTTTCCTGTAATACCACGAGCTCTTATCTGGCTTAGCAGCTTGATGTGCGGCACCTTGTCATAAGCCTTCTGAAAATCCAAGTGAACAACATCCACTGATGTCTATCCTGCTTGTGTTTCCCCAAAGCATTCCAACAGTTTTCAGGCAAAGTTTTCCCTTAAGGAAACCATGCTGGCTTTGGCTTATTTGTCATGTGCCTCCATGTGCCCCGAAATTTCATCCTTAATAATAGACTCAACATCTTCCCAAAGACTGAAAGTAGACTAACAGGCCTATAATTCCCTTTATTCTGCCTCTCTGCCTTCTTAAAGAGCACAGTGGCATTTGCAAATTTCCAGTCCTCTGGAACCATTCCAGGATCTAGTGATGCTTGAATAATTATTACTGATGCCTCCTCAATATCTTTAGCTACCCCTTTCAGAACCCTGGGGTGTAGTCCATCTGGCCCTGGTGACTAATCTACCTCCAGACCATTCAGCTTCCCAAGCAGCTTCTCAGTGATAGCAACAACACTCACTTCTGCTCCCTGACACTTTTGAATTTCCACAGTGAAGGCTGGTGCAAAATACTTATTAAGTTCATCTGCCCTTTACTTGTTCCCCATTACTATCTCTCCAGCAGTCCAATATCCACTCTCGCCTCTCTTATACGTTATATATCCAAAAAAACCTTTGGTATTCTCTTTTATATTATTGGCTAGCTCATCCTCTTTTATATTATTGGCTCATATTTCATGTTTTATCTCCTTATGACTTTTTAGTTGCTCCTGTTGGTTTTACAAGCTTCCCAATCCTGTAACTTCCCACTAATTTTTGCTCTATTATATGTTCTCTCTTTTTCTTTATGCTGTCTTTGACTTCCCTTGTCAGCCACAGTTATCTTAACACCTCCCTTCCTTTTCTTGATCACTCATTCTCCATCTCCGGAGACAAGCTGTCAGCCAACATCTTTTATGAACTACCGATTCACACAGTTATCTTGACTACAGCTCTTCCCACCCCGTGTCCTGTAAAAACGTGATTCCCTTTCCTCAGTTCCTTCATCTCCGCGGCATCTGTTCCCATGGCATGGCTTTCCTTTCCAGGACATCAGAGGTGTTCTCCTTTTTCAAAGTACGGGGTTTCCCTTCCTCCACCATTGATGCTGGCCTTGCCTACAACTCCCCCGTTTCCCAAAGGTCGATGCACCATCTTCCCGCTGCCCTAACAGCGATAGAGTTCACAGAACATAGAAATCTACAGCACATTACAGGACCTTCAGCCCACAATGTTGTGTCAACCATGTAACCTACTCTAGAGACTGCCCAGAATTTCCCTATCGCATAAACTTCTATTTTCCTCTTGTCCTTATTTACCACCCCATAAGCCTCCATATCCTTCTCTACAACTTCTGCCATCTCCAAAGGGATCCTACCATCAAACATATCTTTTCATTTTTGTTTTTACATTTCCAGCATCCTACAGCATTTTGTGCCAGTTATATGTACGGTACATTTGGTGAAGGAATGACAGGAATCAGGTTGCTGTGATAGTGGGTGGTTGGGGGTTGCTCACTGTTCATGGATACAGATATGCCCGCATGCCATCACTGTAGAACTCGAGATTTGTTTATGTTACAGTTAAACATTGGATAATCAAAAAGCTGGCAACTCTAAAGTGTGTCAAATGCACTGTCATGTTGTAATGAATAAATATTTAGGATTATTGAGAGTTAAATCATCCCCTTGTACCAAAATCCCCTCTGCAATAGTAACGCTCCCTTAATCGGCTGCCTTACACCAGTAATTGTTCTAATGAATTTCATTGTGCCTGAATATGCGGAACAGTATGAGATCGATATGTGATCCTGGGTCTGACTTTAATCACATTATAAATCAAAAGTGGCTGGCATTTGTTCAATTCACCACTGCATGAATTTGCATTGTTTGTAAACTGACTCACTTCAATATACAATCTCCTCAAGCAACCACTAAAACAGCTGCTTGTTAAAGATGTTCCTGCTTTGAACAGCATTGAATCCCTTGAGATTTTTAGTTTGCAAAATTTTGCTGATTAAGTCTTACAATAGTCTGCCCAGTCAAATTTTCAATTGTTTCTTATGTTGCCAGTGGTAACCTGTGAAAATTCTAATTTACACCCTGACCTGTAAGCCACAATTGGTACACGTTTCATGGAATGGAGAAAGCTCATGTTGTGGACTTTCATACCCATGCAAACAACTGTGCCATTTGGATTACAGAAGGGCCCATTGGTGTGTTAGTAGCTTAGTATATGAAGGTAGTTTTGCATTACTGTTCACTATGATAAGAAACAGATAGAATTATTACCAAAGAAATATCCTTTATTACAGCCTGTCCATATTTAATTGACATCAATGGCTGTTAACAATAATGTATCAAAATTCATAGCAAATGGGGCACGTAATTCATATAGGTACTTTCTCATATTTCAATACAGTATGACTTCCCCTTAAAAATTAACTCAGGGATCCATCAGCTATCTACAGATAACAAATTATGCTAGCATATAACACATTATTATGTGTAATTATACAATCAAGATGTATAAATGCAGAGTTCTGTAGTGTAACCAATCTTAAATGTATTTTATTTTCTGCCATTAGCTCCACCCTGAATGGTAGACATCACATCTGTACTCTTTCTATTTCTAGAACCAATAATGCACAGTATTCCCCTACTTTATCCAGCAAAATCTCATATTCTATTAACAGAAGCTATCTTAACCAAACATAATCATAAATATTTTATACAACATTTTTGAACCTCACCTAATTTATCAGAAACAAATACCAGTTATTGGCTATGACAGCATATTCTTTTCTGTATATTAACCTCAATTTTAATTCTTTCTTCCTACTCACACCTCTGCTTTTCCTCTGTCTTGCACTTTGACTTCCTGAGGGCATTGAACCTTTTCTCCTTTTTGCTGTCCTTTCTGACATTTGAGAGTCATAATCCTTAATCTTCCTTTTCTGGATTATTTCCAATCGTTGCAATTCAGTGGTTCTCTTCCAGCACTGGTTATATCACATGGAGCTGACTTTAGTTGATCCAGGTCTGGTAAAACATCACTGTTTGGATTTTTAGCATCACAGTCCTCCCTCAAGAGATCCAGTCCATCTGATAACTCTGTAGTGATAACTCTGGGACAGAAGTCCCACAGAGATCAAACTTCTTCTCAAGAGCAGACCAGACTCATTTCCAGAATCATTTAATTGCAATACCTCACTTTAGCACACTATAGCACAGTTCTCATCTCCTCCCTAATTTATCAGTCCTTCAATGAACTCATTATTCTGGCACTCTAATCAATTATCCAAACAGATTGTGAATGTTTCTTCCAAATGGTCAAGGACTATAAATACTCCTATTACTTTGAAAATACTAAATCCATGTCCAATGACATCTGAAATTGGGCTGCTTTAAGAAACAACTGTGGAGGTGGGTGTTAATGTCCTCCATTTTGGGATACCTTGTTACTGTGCTCTGCAGATTTGTCCTCTTACGCCCTGATGTTTGTAAACATGAGCATCTTCTGCCTAAGAGTCTTGTTGCCATTATATTGGAGTGTTTGCTCTACTGGTTGTCCTGGAAAGGGTGGGGTGGGTGCGGATTAATGTGTACAGACATCATTGCAAAACTGAAGATTTGGAAATATGTTATTAATTCTCCCTTTGTGTTTCATAAGGTATTGTCTTTGTTTGTTTCATCAATTCGTACTGACATACCCAGACCTGAGAATTACACAAGGACAAAAGAAAGATAGAAAATTGAAGGAGGAGTAATCCATAAACCCCTCTCTATAATCATAGCTGATCTGTGCTGACTTCCCTTCTGTGCCATTTCCCTAGAATCCTCAATTCTTTGTCTTCCTTATATCTACATTATGTATTTTCATATTAAATACATCTTATAATGTTGCAACCACTCTGAGTGGAGAAAATTCCCAAAGATTGCAATACTCTGAGAGAAGGCATGTCTACATACCTCAGTTTTAAATGACTGGGCCCTTTTTTTGAATCTACATCCCCTTGTGTATGGTCCTCATTGTAATGAAAATATATCAGCATTAACCTTGTCAGGATTTCCACGATTAGTTGTCCTCTTGAGTTCGACCTTGTAATTTTGTCATCTGATTAAACAAAGTCTATCATTGCATTTGTGCTTCTGCGGTCAGTAGAACACCCTCTTCTGGATTGGAAATGGACACTACTGATGATCAGTAATGAGGGTAAACTCTCTCCCATACAAGTATTTATTGAAAAGTTTTGCACCCAAAACCAGAATCAAGGCCTCTCTGCCAATCTGTACGTAACCTTTCTTTGCAGCAGTAAGGGAACATGATACAAAGGCTATGAGGGTGTTGACCGCCATTACTACACCTAAACCAGGGGTCGGCAACCTGCGGCTCCGGAGCCGCATGCAACTCTTTCAACTCTGTGCTGCGGCTCCCTGTGGCTTCGGAAAATAAATGAGTATTTAATTAAAATGTATTTTATGTTAGTTTGTTAGTTTTTGAAATGTAATTCTAAATTTGAAGATTATGGTGATCTTGTAACAATCTAAATAAAACGTTGTGGCGACCCATTTCCTGGCACATCCGAACCGGCTCACAATTAGCCAGCGTTCCGGCTAAGGGTGATAGCCTACGGGGTTTTGTGAGTACGTGTCTTTTGGAGCATCCGCGCCCACGGGGGGAGGGGGGGTAGGTTGAGAGAGGCTTAAAAGCAAGGCTGTGTAGTTCGAATAAAGTTATCTTTGACTGCAGTTTAACCACTCCGTGTCGTTATTTTAGCGCTGCATGTTTTTATCGCTATTAATATACGTTACCACTGCCAATGCCTGACACCCGCCAGAGCGCGATTTCTTTTAATTTTTCGATCCAAGGTAGGCTAATGATGTAGTAACCTTCAACACAACGTCTTTTTTTCAGAGTTCAAAATGTTTTTGTTGCATGCAGAAATGTAATTTCGTTTGCTCTGCAGGAGTTCATCGATTTCATAAATGCAACACATTATAGTTTGTTTATACATAGCATAAAGGCAAAAAAACGTTGTATGCAGTGTTATTTCATTTTAAATGTCAAATGGGTTTTGTGGCTCCCAGTGTTTTCTTTTCTGTGGGAAGCGGGTCCATATGGCTCTTTCAGTGGTAAGGGTTGCTGACCCCTGACCTAAACCATAAGGCGAGGTATCGCAGGTAAGCTTCAGTGGATGATATGGGTCATAATGTGTGAGTGTAGATGAGTGCAGTGTCTGCCATCACCATTTCCTTTGCTTTTTGGAAGCCACCTCACACTGCTTTGTCCATTGCCATTTTACCCCACCTGTAGTAATGAGTTCAAGGGGTGGAGCACAGTAGCCAGATTTGGCAAGAACCTGTTATAATAATAAACAAATCCTAAAAAGAACCACAACTATGACATGTCCTTTGGCCTTGGGGCATCCACCATTGCTTGAATTTTCTCTGCACACTTGTGTGTCAATAGTGTGAACTCAGTAAGTGACGCTTCGTTTAAAGAATTCACACTTGCTGTGTCATGCTCTGAGCCTATCATCTTCTAATCTTTTTAACACTGCCTTGAGAGATTGGAGATATTCCATGTCATCCAGGTAACACTAAGTGTCTGGGCAGCTTTGCAGCACCTGGCCCATAGCTTTCTACCAGAGCGCAGGTGCAGATACTACTCAAAAAATAAGCCTATTAATAGTGATAAACTCCCTTTATGAGTGTTTATGGAGAGAAACACTTTGGACTCTTCTTCCACTTCCATCTGTAGGTAGACCTCAGTTAAGTCCACTTCGATGAAGTATTTTCCTCCAGAAAGGTTTGCAAAGATATCCTCCATCCTGGGCAGAGGGTATTCATCTACTTTCAGTACTGGGTTGATGATGAACTTAAAATCATCAAAGATCCTGATCGCCATTGATTCTTGTTGATTGTTCAAAGATATTTTAACCTCTCACTGCCGGGTAATAGAAACATTCTAGTCCACTGACCCTCCGACAACCCTTGTCACTTCATATGGCATTTTTTACATTTAACATTATCCTTGATAACCTTTTATTAACCATAGATTGTCCCTCTTTCTAATGGAATCCCTCTTTGGAATGATTTCTTACTGTTATAAACCAGATGTTTGAATATATGATGCTATTCATCTATTGACCTATCTCTTAGTTTACTTTCCAGTTCACCGCAGATAACGTCACCTTCATACTAAACCTAGAGGAACCATTATGAACTCCCACAGCTCCCGAGGACCATGTGGTTTCAGTCTCTGATGCCGGTGTGCAAGCGGCCTTCAGGAGACTGACCCACGAAAAGCGTCCTGCCTGAAGTACTAAAGATCTGTGCTGATCAATTGGCTGGAGTGTTCACTGAGATCTTACACGTTGGCTGCTTTAGCTGTTGGGTTATGTTAGGGGTGATAGATGACACACGTTGTTTATAATAGAAACTGTTCTACATAATTCACAAACACCATCTTTGAGTTGTGATAACTTTAAGAGAAAGTGTCTGACATAATGATGCCAGTGTAGGGCAACCGCTTTTGTTTTGTTCATAATGGAAGTAACGGTCCGAGGCTTTTGTTAAGCACATAAGATGACTCTTGCATGTTCTACTTATAAAATCCTACATAGTGATCCCAACAGTCCTGGAGAATGCCAGAGTTACTCAACGACACGTTGGCCGATGCAATCGCTTTGCAGCTGCCAGAGCTGCATGCTACGGTATGCTTTGCACAAGTGGAGGCCCAGTTTATTTTGCGAGAGACCACCGCGGATAATACCCAATCTTACTGCACCATATCATCGCTAAGTGGTTCCACTGCAGCCAGAGTGGTGAGTGTACTCGAAGATTCACCTGCACATGATAAATATGTCACTCTGAAAACTCACCTATTGCAGACTTTTGGACTGTCAGATTCGGAATGCGCCCAACAGTTGTTCTCCTTGCCCAGCCTGGGTGGCGCTAGGCCTCCAGAACAAATGGACCACATACCATCTCTCCTGGGCAATCACCATCCGTGTTTTGTTTTTAAAGAACTTTTTATGCAACAAATGCCTGATAAAATTTGCATAGCCCTTGCTATGAAGAACACTCATGAAGAACTATAAGAAGCTTGCTAAAATGGCCAGTAGTTTACACTCAGTTGCATTGTTCCTCCTCCTTTCCCTGATTCAATAAGCCCTGTCAGCAGAGCCTCCAACAGACCCACACACCCACAGATCCAAACCAGACGACATTGGGTTTTTACCACACATGCTTTGGCACGTGTGTGGAGAAATGCAGCTTTAATCGGAGGCCTGTAAGCACCATGGTTTCCAGCTGCCGGGGCGTGCATCGTTCATCACGGACACCCTTTCAGGCCTACGCTTCCTGTGTGACACAAGTGAATCTGCTGCCAGCATCGCCTGTTGATTATAAAGCAGAGAGGTGGAGGCTGCCAAGGGCAGGGGGATCCGAATTTATGGCACCTGACACGTGATGCTCTGCTTAAGTGGACAGCCCTACATGTGGGACTTTGTCGTGGGTAAATTTGCCAGAGTTCTGCTCAGGGCAGATTTCCTGCCCACACATGGACTGCTAGCAGGTCTTAAGAAGTTCCAGCTTGTGGACTCAAAGAATAAAGTCTAAAGTCACCCCTTACTCCCAGTAAGCTCCCCACAAAGACTCTGTTGAGCGCACGTGCCACCACATGTGAATTCACTCACCTGCTAGGTGAATTCGCAAGCTTCACTAAGTCCACAGTTTCCGTTGCAGTCACAAAGTGCGGCGTCGTTTCCACGAGTGGCCGGCCGATCCATGCCCAGGCGCGTGCACTGGACTCAGGAGAGCTGGTCGGTGTGAAGGCTGAGTCTGCTAACATGGAAGTGCTTGGCATTGTACTCAGGTCAAGCAGCCTTTGGGCTTTACCCCTCCACATAGTCCCAAACCCATCCAGCGATTACGTCAGCCTTAGCAAGGCCACCAGCCCCGATCACCACCCTAGTCCCACATATTGGCATGTTTGGCCAGAAAGATAATTTTTTCTAAAGCGGACATAGTCAGGGGCTGTCATCAAGTGCCTGCGTACACTGATGACATTCTCAAAATTGCTGTTGTAACCCCATTTGGTCTATTTGAGTTTCTGTGCATGCCATTTGGACTGAGAAATGTAGCACACTTTCCAGTGTATTATGAACTCTGTGTGAAAAGACATAGATTTTCTTTTTGTTTACCTAGACAACATACTTGTCACCAGTGCATCCGAAACTGAACACTTATCATATCTCCGTATACTTTTCAAGCACTTAAGCCAACGTGGGCTGATCATTAACTCTGCTAAATGCCAGGTTGGCTTGTCTACTATTGACTTTCTTGTCCACAGCACCTCCATAGAAGGTACGACACCCCTGCTGTCAAAAGTCACTGCCCTTCACTAACAAAGCAGTGCAAGAGAGGAGCTCGTTTACTCTTTTTCATAGGTGCTGTCTGGCCTGCGGAGTTCCTCCAGCGTTTTGGGTGTGTTGATACAGAGGTCCAGGCTTGCAGAACGACAGTCATGGCCTTGAAGTTGGCTAATGCCAAGTTCAGGGATGTAAGAGTTTTCTTCTGTGCAACGACTCAACCAGTCACCCTCGCCCCATAGTGCCTACAAACCAGCGGCATACTGTTTTCAACTTCATGCCTCTCGCATCCAGACAGGAAGGGTTCACAAAAAGTAATTGCTCAGCCATAGGAAGTCTATGCCAAACTAGAGTGCAGCCTGTGTTGAGAATCAGCGGGCGAAAATTAACCATCACGTTCAGGCACCATCGGCACTTTTCAAAGTCCCTGAGCAGCAATTCGACCACGTCAATGTTGACCTGATTGATGGTCTACAAACCCACCCCCCCCCCCCCCGCAACACCCCACCTCCCACCACTGCGCCACTGCGGTTTCACATATCTCTTTACCACGGTGGACCACACCACCAAATTGCCAGAGATTGTCCTTCTAGTGTTGATGACGGCTATGGACATGGCTTGGGCATTCATCAACACCTGGGTCACTCAGATTAGCAACCTATCTTTCCTAATTCACATCAAAGCTCTGGGCTACACTGGCCCAGAACCTTGGTGTTCAATTGTATCACACCACGGATTCTCTTTAAGAGACAACATCTGATGTCATGATGTCAATGGAAGGGAACTGCTTTTGGTTTGTCTATAATAGAAATAAAGAGTTGCAGAGCTCGGGCCTCCCTCTGCAACTGGATCCTCGACTCCCTAACCAGAAGACCACAATCTGTGCAGACTGGAAATAACATCTCCACCTCACTGACAACACTGGCACACTTCAGGGATATGTGCCAAGCCTGCTGCTCTACTCTTTCTTTGCCCACGACTGCGTGGCAAGGCACAGATCAAATGCCATCTGTAAATTTGCTGATGATAAAACCATTGTTGGCAGTATCTCAAAGGGTGACGTGAAGGTGTACAGGAGTGAGATATACCCGCTAGTTGTGTGGTGCTGCATCAACAACCCTGCACTCAACGTCATTAAGACCAAAGAGCTGACTGCTGACTTTGCAAATGGTAAGATGAGAGAACACACACCAATCCTCATAGAGGGATCAGAAGTGGAGAGAGTGAGCAGCTTCAAGTTCCTG
Source organism: Hypanus sabinus (assembly GCF_030144855.1). Classification (NCBI taxonomy): domain Eukaryota; kingdom Metazoa; phylum Chordata; class Chondrichthyes; order Myliobatiformes; family Dasyatidae; genus Hypanus; species Hypanus sabinus. The sequence goes on along the minus strand of NC_082714.1, from coordinate 28,090,919 downwards.
GGTGTCAATATCTCTGAGGATCTAACCTGGTCCTAACATATAGATCAAGCTATAAAGAAGGCAAGATGGCAGGTATAGTTCATTAGGAGTTTGAGGAGATTTGCTTGAAGACCTCTACAGATGTACTGTGGTGAGCATTATGACTGGCTGTACCACCGTTGCGTAGGGGGGAGGCACTGCACAGGATCAAAGTAAGCTGCAGAGAGTTGTAAAATTAGTCAGCTCCATCATGGTACTAGCTTCCATAGTATCCAAGGCATCTTCAAGAAGCGGTGCCTCAGAAAGGCAGCATCCATCTTTAACGATCCCCACCACCCAGGACATGCCCTTTTATCATTGTTACTGCCAGGAAAGACGTACAGAAACCTGAAGGCACACACTCAGGGATTCAGGAACAGCTTTTTCCCCTCTACCATCCAAAATTATTTTTTATTTTTTAGTTTTTTATTTCTGTTTTTGCACTACTTACTTAATTTAACTGTTTTATACATTTACTTTAATCCACGGATTTTTAATATTATCATGTATTGCATCGTACTGCTGCCACAAAGTCAACAAATTTCACATATACGGGTGATATTAAACCTGATTCTGATTCTTTTGTTAAGCACATAAATCGACTCTCACATGTTTTATTCACAATATCCTACACAACAATGTATCATGTCAATTCACAGGTACACATAATTCTCAGAGTCACAGTACATTACAACAGAAATTGCAATTGTGGTATGGGAAGCACAAAGGAAGAGAGGAAGGAGTGTTTACTGAGATGTTTATCATAGAGTCACAGAGCACTGCAGGCCCTTCGGCCTATCTAGTCTATGCTGAGCTATAACTCTGTCTAATCTCACTGATCAGCACCTGGACCATATCCCTCCATACCCCTCCCATCCATGATGTAGCTCTGGTTCAGTCTGCCTGGAGTTTTAGAGCCAGCTAGTTTGCAGTACTTTTCATTCCATTGACTCAATTACAGAAAATGTTTACCCAAAGAGCTGATAGAAATCTCGGCTTTGGTTCCAGGACTGTGGGGGAACCTGCAGGAACCCGAGAGTTGTGAGGGTAGAGGTGTTGGATCCAGGAAATATTTAACCATTAAAAAAGATTGTAAGGACATCATGGCAATGTTGTGTATTTAATAGCAATACTTGAGTAATATTGTAAGTACATTCTTTGAGTAAGTATTCTTTATTTGCTTAATAATTAATCATAGGTTATATGTAAAAATACTTGAATTGCATAGGTCGTAATGCTACTTTGTGATACAAGCACACCATGCTTAAAGTAAGCACAGTTAAACCCATGTTTCAGACTTCCGACTTTTTCTTGCAGGGTTACAAAACATAACTTTGGCAATGAGGTCATTTTAAATGAACCCCAGATGACTACCTACCAATTGAAGTGCATCAAGACGTTCGAATTTCAGAAAAGCACAGCGACAAACGATCGAGTTTTTAAAAAAAGCAGAGCACCCTGTGCTCGAGTTAAAAAAGGCAGAAAACTGAAGAAACACCTTGCTGACTGACCAGCGCTCAGTTGCGTTCATGTTTAGCAACCAACAGCGGGGCAAAATCAATAATGATAAAATTTTGCAGTGGAGAATAGAACTCTCTACCTACAACTATGATATCCTGTACCGGCCTGGAAGGCTCAATGAGCCCCCTGATGCCCTATCCCGGGGAGCATGTGCCACCATGCAGCTCAACCGGCTATACGCCCTCCATGCAGATCTTTGCCACCTGGGGGTCACCCGACTTTACCATTTCATGAAAGCCCAGAACCTGCCTTACTCCCTTGAGGAAATCAGGATGATGACCAGGGACTGTCAAGTCTGCGCTGAGTGCAAACCGCACTTCTATCATCCTGAAAAGGCACAACTTATCAAGGCCACCCGCCGCTTTGAGCGACTGAGTGTTGACTTTAAGGGCCACCTTCCCTCCACTGACCTCAATGTGTACTTTCTCAACATAATTGATGAGTACTCGCAGTTCCCCTTTGCCATCCCCTGCCCCGATACCACTGCCATGTCTGTCATAAAAGCCCTGTGCCAGCTCTTCACTCTGTTCAGATAACCCTGCTATATTCACAGCGATAGAGGGTCCTCGTTTATGAGTGACGAGCTGCACCAGTACCTGCTGGTTAGGGGTATTGCTACTAGTAGGACCATGAGCTATAATCCCCGGGGGAATGGACAGGTGGAGAGGGAGAATGCCACTGTGTGGAAGGCCACACTCTTAGCCCTTAGGTCAAAGGAATTGCCGGTCTCTCGCTGGCAGGAGGTCCTCCCCGAGGCACTCCAATCCATCCGCTCCCTGTTATGCACGTCCACCAATGCCATCCCTCATGAGCAACTCTTTTCTTTTCCCAGGAAGTCTGCCACTGGGACCACCCTACCGGCTTGGCTGATGTCCCCAGGGCCAGTGCTGCTCTGGAAACATGCAAGGAGCAATAAATACTCCCTGACGGTCAAGAGGGTTCACCTACTTCATGCAAACCCCCAGTAAGCCTACGTGGTCTTACCTGATGGGCGGGAGGACACAGTCTCCGTCCGTGACCTGGCACCCGCAGGAGAGCCAGACCCCTACCCCAAACACTCCACGGTGACTATGAACCCCGTACCCACCGATGTATATACCCACGAGACACCGCGCACACCAAGCCCTACACAGACTCCTCACGACACTCCCATACCGGGCGCCACGCACAGGCATGAGGGATTGCTGACGCCTAACGGGCTGGAGTCAGGCCGGAACCAGCACAACCACCGTCACTGGTGCAATCACCACCGGTGCTACATAGATCACAGTGACAGACTCGACCACCTGATAGACTTAACCAGTAAATATACTTGTAAAAAACTTCGCCGCATGGGGACTCTCTTTTAAAACAAAGGGGGGGGGGGTGAATGTGGTAAACTATGTATACCTGTCTGGACATGCTCCTCTGCTGACTGCTCCTGTGGCTCCTCCCACAGACCCCTGTATAAAGGTGATTGGAGGCACTGCTCCTCCCTGAGTTTCCAAGATGCTGTGCTCTGTTTTGCTGCTAATAAAAGCCTATCGTTCGCCTCCCATCTCCGAGAGTTATTGATGGTGCATCAGAGTACAAGGTGATAATAAACATTAAAAACTAGCAGAAATGGCTGGCTACATTGGACGTCTTGATGAGTTTGATTACACAAAACATAAATCAATTTTGTAAATGGAATGGACTGAGCAGTATTTTAAAAGTAAATGAAATAGCCAATGAGAAGCAAGTACCAATTTTACTAAGTGCATTGGATTTAAGGCATACAGTTTTGGAGTTTAACAGCTCCAACCAAACCAGCGAAATGAGCTTCATTGCTATCATGAAAGTAATGCAAGAACATTTGGAATCAAAACTATTGTTGATTATGGAATGCTTTAGGCTTTATAAGCAGAATCAAAATCAAAGGGAATCCACTTCAGTGTACATGGCTGAATTGATGAGATTGTCTGTACATTGTCGGTAATGGGCTTAAATGATGAACTGGGAGATTGTTTAGTTTGTGGAATCTTACAAGAAAGCATTCAAAAATGGCTCCTTAACTAAAGCACCTCACATTGAAAAGAGCAGTTGAAATAGCTGTATCAATGGAAAAAGCAGAGTGAGACTCAATTGAGTTGCAGTCAGAAATGAAAGTGAGTGTGAACAAAATTGCAGAGTCAAAACAGAAACCGGTCTGACTGAGGCTAATGCACACCAGACCAATTCAGGTTTAAAGGCGAAACTTGAAGAAAATGCATCAAAGTAGGACACATACAAAGAGCGTGTCGAACAAACAAAAATAAATGGACTACACAGTGAAGAGTAAACAATAAAAAGTCAAGTTGTAATTTCAAAAAGAGCACTGATCTGCATGCTGTTGATGAAAAGTCTGATAATAATGAGGGTGACACAGGACTTGAGATTTATAAAGTTGATTTGACTTTTAGCAAGAGACAAGGAATATGGCTTAGCCTGGAAGTGAATGGCAAATTTATTAAAACGGGAATGGGCACTGGCTTGGCTGTTTTGGTCCTTCCAGAAAGTGAGCTTGAATGCCAGTTCCAAGGTACTGAATTGAAACCTGCTGATGTCCAACTAGGAATTTATACTAGAGAGCAGAAAGCCCCTGTGGGAGTAACACTTGTAACAGTGAAATACAAGAACCAACAAGCCACATTGGGTGTTTATGTGGTAAAACCAGGAGTCCTGTATTGTGGGGATGTGACTGGCTGAGGCAACTACAACTTGATTGGAGATCCATCCAGCACTTTCATGCCCCATCTCCTGTAATAGAGTCAATTGAAAGTGATTTAATAAAGGTACTGGATGATGCCACAACTGCTGCCATGCTGTTCACCACAAACCATTGCCCAGTAGAGTGCCAGCCTCTGTGCCTATTGGACAAAGCATATTGGACAAAGGAAGGATCATGCTGCTCAGAGGATGCGTGGAAGTGTCGAAAGCAGTGGTCCAACTACAACAATTTTTGTAGGAAACATTCCCGTGGAAGCTTCTGATATGTTAGTCAGGCAGTTCTGGTGAAATGTGGCTTGGGTTGAGGCTGGAGTTCAAGAAACTTCAGGGAAGTTGCAAGCATTCTTGGGAAACAAAAAGCTGCTTTCAGAAGTACAAGCAAAGGCCAAGTGCAGCTGGATGATTGGAAGGCCAAAAAGAAATGAGTCAATGGAGAGATGAAAACAGGATTCATCAGATGATGTTGTGGGTGAGGAAATTAAGAGGAGTGATCAGATCGTAAAGGGGGCAATAGAAGGATTAATAAGAGAATACTCCAGTGAACTAAAACCACCTTCTCCAGATCAAGGTGCACAACTAGAAGAAGGAAAAGGGAGGAAAGGAAAGGTGCCCAAAGCTGTCAGAACCACTTCCTGCAGTCTCAGTGCAAACTCCTACAACCACCACGGAAGAGGCTCCAGAACCCAAGGTTGTTTTCACAGCCACGTCTTACCTGCCAAGCAGAGTGACTGCTTGACTGCTCTTGTCAGGAAAAACATTATCCCTCTCGAGTAAGAAAGCCTCCACACTGATTAAATATTTAGGCCTGAATGGGACATTTTAAAATTTATTGTGCTGTATTTGTATTATATGGTATACTGTGTATATAGTTGAGATGCATTCTATATTCTATAGTGTCATGGCGTATGTAATTCATGCATTTTTACATATAACCCATAATAAATTATTTAAACAAGTAAAGAATGCTTACTCAAAAATATATTTACAATATCACTCAAATGTAACTGACATTTTAAATGCACAACACTCCTCCTTAGCTGTTAGCTGTTATCTCCAACTCAATATAGAGCATTCAACTATGTGATGCATTGCTCTCTAGTTATTACACACTCACACACACACACAATACTATATTATAAAACTACTCTCAAGACATCTACAGCGTAATAAATTTTAAGTTGTCCTATTCAGGCCTACAGATTTAGTTGCTGTGGAGGCTTAGCAGATGAGACTTGTGGCTATGAAACAATCTCAGGGTCTGCGGCTTCCCTCTGTGACGGTTGTAGAAGACTACAGGAAGTAGTTCTGACAGCTCTGCCCACTTACTTTTCCTAATAATTGACTCCACTCTCCTCAACTGATCAATACGCTGTCTTGAGATAGCATCAGATACAATCAGCTCTGTGCAAGAGCGTGCTCTAGTTCTGTCCTTAATCTTTCCAAGTACCCACTTTTGATCATCTCTGTAGTCCCTCGCCAGGACTATTCATCCAGCAGTGAAATATCAAACCTCCTTGTACCATTCAAGCGGAGAGCTGAAATGTTGGAAGAGCTTCATGCCAGTTTTCCTGGCATGGCCAAAATGAAAGCATTGGCTCAAAGCTTTTTCTGGTGGCCTGGGGTAGATCAACTGATCAAGCAGTTTGCCAAACACTGTTCAGAAGTCAACATGACTTGAAGGTGCCAAGAGCAATACCTCCCCATCCCCTGGAATGGCCTACATTACCCTGGCAGAGGGTTGCTTATCCATTCATTTTGACGAGCTTCTGATTCAGTGCTGAAACGTTCCTGGGCATAAGCTACTTGGTTATAGTGGTTGCAGCTATAAAGTGGCCAGAAGTGTTCCCAATAACCTCCACGCCAGCCTCACACATTGCTGATGTGTTGAGAAGCCTATTCTCAAGGATTGGTGTTCCAGAACACTTAGTCAGTGACAATAGACCACAGATTTTGGCAGGGTAGTTTCAGTTACTCTTAAAAATGAATGGAATAAGGCATATAACACCTGCTATAAATGGCTTGGTGAAGAGGATTGTCCAGAGCCTAAAGTACACACTGCGAGCAATGTCAGTAGAACACACTACACTGACACTGAATCAGAAGCTCATCAATTTCCTCCTTGCATATCACAATGCAGGACACTCCGCAATACACATCTCACCAGCTCTGCTGTTCTCGGATCACCCCTTTTGTTCCTACTCAGATCTGCTCACACCCAATCTCGGAAAGAGTACGCGGGACAGTGGGGGGACTTTCCTGCTTTCCCTCTGGACCATCTCTGCAATAACAGAGGCACTTCCGATCTACATCAGGGTAGGGGGAATACATCAACAGCAGTGTCCGCTTTTAGAAATCTGTTCATCTATTTCCTTTCTCAACGGTAAAAACGGCAACGCATCAGCAATTAGTTGTCCTCTTGAATTTGATCTTGTAATTGTGTCTTCCCACCTCTGCATTCACACAGCTGCTGTTAGTGGGACACCAAAATGTGGACTGAATCAGGTGTAGTACCATGGGCATATGGCGTGAAATTTGTTAACTTCGTGGCAGCGGTACATTGCAATACATGATTATAGAGAGAAAAGGAAAACTATGAATTACAGTAAATATATATATAATAGTTAAATTAGATAAGTTAGTGAAAAAAATAAGGAAAGAAGTAGTAGTGAGTTGGTGTTCAGAAGTCGGATGGGAGAGGGGAAAATGGACTAGTGGCTGATGATCAGTAATGTGGATAAACTCTTTCCCATAGAAGTACTGATTGAAACTAGGAATGAATGAGTGCTGGGCATGATTCTGTAGGCGAAGAGGGGTTATAGAGTCATTGATTCATAGAGTTGTACAGCATAGAAACAAGCTCTTTATTTCATGATGTACATGCTAAAAATCTACTCTTTCCCATTTACCCGTACTAGACCTATATCCTTCTCTTTCTTACCTATTCACTTGCCAGTCTAGATATCTCTTAAGCCTAATGACTGTATCGGATTCCACCACCTCTTCAGACTTCTAGATATCAGCTACTTGCTGTGTGGAAATTATTCCTCTCAGATCCCCTTTAAAGCTTCTTCTCACATTGAATTGGTGTCTTCTTGTTTTGGGTAACCCTGCCAGAGGGGAAATAGATTATGCCTCTAAATATTTTATCTGCTTCTATCAGGTGACCCCTCAGACTCTGTCGCTACAGGAAACATAAATAACAAACGCCAAAACACAAGAGATTCTGTAGATGCTGGAAATTTTGTGCAATGTACAGAAAATGTTGGAGGAACTCAGCAGGTCAGGCAGCATCTATGGAGGCTATATCTATTGTACCTATGATTTGCCACTCCACTGTGAAGTCTCTTCATGGAATACTAACACACTCATTGCTCCCCCTCTGTGATCTCTGCTGCTTCCTAGCTCTTTGACCATGTGAAGAACAGCCTATGTTCTAAGCCTACACTGGCAACAATCCCCATCTTTTTCTCCATTACAGCTACATTGGTGCTGCTCCCTGAGTTCATGCTGAGCTTGTCAATTTCATTGACTTTGCCTCCAATTTCTACTCTGCCCTCAAGTTTACCTTGACCACCTCGGACACCTCTCTCCCACTTGTTGATTTCTCTGCTCCATCACTGGATGAGGCTTTCAATTCTAGAATATCTGAGAGGTCAAAGATTGTGGTTCCCTTCCACCACATCTCCTCCATTAACAGCATTTCCACCCTTAACTAATCCTCCTGCAGCGATAGGGATCCCCTTGTCTTCAAATAACATCCGACAAGCCTCTATATTGAGCTCATCTTGCTCCACTACATCTGCCATCTACAACTAGATTCTACTACAGGCAGACCTTTCACCCCCAACCCCTTTTTTCTTTCTTAGGAGATCACTGTCTGTGTGACTTCATTGTCCACTCAACTTTTCCTCTTTGGTTTTATCCCTGCAACAGGGACAAGTGCTGCACCTCCTTCCTCACTCCTCACTCACCATTCAGGATCCTAAGCAGTCCTTCCAGTTGAGGTGGCGCTTCACCTGGGAAGCCGCCAGGGTCACTGACTGTACCCAGTGCTTTTGGTCTGGCCTCCCTTGCATTAGTGAGGCCTGATGCAGATTGGGGGACTGACAACTTCATCGAACACCTTGGGTCTGTCAACCACAATGGCCAAGATCATTCTAGGGATATCGGTTATGTTTTGTAGCTCCAGAAATTAATTGAGAAAAAGACATGGGATCCCAGGAGATGTGTGTATGCTTTATTTTTACTTTAGCGAGGGGCTCGCATATGATGTATGACGTATGCCATTCACGTACTGTTTACAGGAAGATTCTTTCCGATGTTGGGAAGTCCAGGACGAGGGGTCACAGTTTAAGGATAAAGGGGAAGCCTTTTAGGACCGAGATGAGGAAAAACTTCTTCACACAGAGAGTGGTGAATCTGTGGAATTCTCTGCCACAGGAAACAGTTGAGGCCGGTTCATTGGCTATATTTAAGAGGAAGTTAGATATGGCCCTTGTGGCTAAAGGGATCGGGGGTATGGAGAGAAGGCAGGTACAGGGTTCTGGGTTGGATGATCAGCCATGATCATACTGAATGGCGGTGCAGGCTCGAAGGGCCTAATGGTCAACTCCTGCAACTAGTTTCTATGTTTCTACATATAGTAATAATGAATTATTTCAACAAACAAAGTGTGTTAAGCCCTGCCGAAGGGTTTCTGCCTGAAACATTGACTCTACCCTTTTCCATAGAGGCTGCCTGGCCTGCTGAGTTTCTCCAGCATTTCCTGTGTTTTGCAATATATTTACAATATTACTGAAATGTTAAGTACACAACTCTATCCATTGCCACTCTACCTAACATTCTCACATGGAAATGTTTGCCCATGGTCTCTTCTCTTGCCAAATTGAGGCCAGAATTAGGTCAAAGGCGCGACACCACACATTCTACTTAGGTAGCCTCTAACCTAATGGCAGGAATATCAATTTCTATAACTTCTGGTAACCTCTTCCCTCTAGATTTCCCCCAACCCTTTCACTGTTATTTTCCCATCCCTCCCCCTTCTCTTCCTCTCCCCTGCCTTTATGACCTGCCCATCACTGCCATTGAGTTCTCCACTTCCTCCCCTTTATTCCACAATCCTCTCCTATCAGATTCCCTCTTCTTCAATCCTCTACCTCTTACACACCTCCCAGTTTCTCACATCATCCTTCATCTTCCCCCACCTAACCACATTTCACTTCATCTGGTCTCCCCCATCACTCGATAGCTTGTACTCCTCATCTTGCCCTACCTTCCTCTTCTGGTTTCTTCCCCCCTTCTGTTCTAGCCCTTATGAAGGGTCTCGGCCCGGAATGTCAACTGCTTATTCCTCTCCATAGATGCTGCCTGACCTGCTGAGTTCCTCAAGCATTTTGTGTGTGTCAATCAACACACAGTGATGCCTTTCCTGTTCAACAGCCTCGTTAATGCTTTTGATACCTAGAGGCTATATTGTAGGCTCCTTTGTGTGGGTGCAACCTGTTTCCTTTCCCCTGATATCCTCACAGATTTTCTTCATCACCCCTCAGAAACTCTTGCCCAAGTAGGCATGGCTTAGATATTGACCCCAACCTGTTGAGAAGAGAAACTGAGAGGTCAGACTGTGTGAGTGTGGTGCCTACAAGACTGAGGTAGGAGGTGATTTGTTGACCTTGTAAAAGACTACCTCTAAGTACCTCACCTGCACATTGGTGACCTCTCGGGGTTCTGGGTAGAGCACGGGCCGATGACTTCTGGCACTCGATTGCTTCACTATTAGCTCTATGTGTAGACCAAGAAGAAATCAACTGGCCCTCTGGTCCCTGCTTCTTCACTTGTTTCTTCCCTCCACACAATCTAACCAGTGCTCTGTTCATGAGAAAGAGGGGTGGGGTGCACAAGCACTCACATCTCTGCAGAAGAAAGAAGATTTTCTGCCACATCACTCTTTGTGTAGGAGGGAGATATTACTGGGTGTGACATCTGCTTGCTCAAGCAGGAGACAATGCAGCTATTGTACACCGTCCCTCTGCTGAAGGAGAACAACTGGCTCTTGGGTTCAGGCTCCCAATGCACCTGGAGCAGCACAGCAGCTGCACCCTTACGTTCTGCTGTAAGCAGTGACTAGCTCACAGGCAGCACCTCTCTGTTGGAGGAGGATACCCAGCTGCTCACTGACCCTTTACGTTTCTCTGTTTGTCAAAGGCCCAACATCTGGCTGGACCAGGAAGAATGTGCAAGCTCTGGCTCCGCCTCCTGGGTAGCTTGTCAATCAAACCAGTGGACTTCGTGAGATGAGACTGACATCAAGCTCTTAGAGGGTAGTGTGCTTCACGCCAAATGTGGAGGTCAGAGCTTTCGTGTTAAGCCCTGTGAGAGCCTGGAGGTGGATTTCACTGTTCCTATCTCCTGGAGTAGGTCACGCAGGCCTGACAGCTGTCAGACCAAATGACCCCAGAGAGTGGGAATACTGGAATAACCAGCTGCTCGAGGAACTCCGCAGACCAGACCACATCTGTAGATGGAGATGGACATAACCAGGGTAGTCCAGATGAAGGGGGTTGACCTGAAGCCTCCGCTATCCATTTTCCTCTACTAATGTTGCCTGACCCTTGGGGTTCCTCCAGCACTTCATTTTTAATGGCACACAATCCTCATTATTGTGCATCCATTTCAGACCTGTCACATAAACATTGTCATGTGTATGGTATCCTCATTCTGTGGAAAAGGATGGACCCAGTCCCCTGTGAATTCCACCAAATCCCCAAAGCTGAAGAGAGAAGCCACTACTGTGTGGAGAGTTGAGTCCCCCAGCCAGTGTTTGAGATATGTGTGTGGGATCCCAGGGACAATGTGTTAGAAATATAAAGAGCACTGATATATATATATATATTTTCTCTCTCTGTTAGCATCCTGTTTAGGTGTGAAGTCTGCAACCATGAAATGGGGTCATGGTTTACATCATCAAAGGCCGTCACTGAGTGAGACTGAGGTATGTGGTGTGACATTGCCATCTACTGGCATTGTAACATATGACAGCTAAGGATCACATGACAACATTCTCAGAAATGATAGGTTTACAACAAGGTGTCAAGGTGTATAGATAAATTTAGTTTCAGTAAGTGCTGGTATTGTATTTGACTATTAGGTTGTAGATTCTAATAGATATCTCACTGAATAACATTTGGATTTTCACTGATATCAATAAGCTGGTTTAATGCTGATGCCTCCAACAATTTGGATTTATTATTCAATGGGCCTGTCTTACCTAAAGCAGCTATTTCTTTTGCTGGTGTTATGCTCGGACTCCAGTTAATTGTGCAAATGTACACTGGATTTTAGATTCTTTCAAAATAGCTAGAATTAATTTACACTTTAATGCCACAAATATGGAACATTAGGCAAACATGATGGTAACAAAAGGCTTCTGAAGAATCTCTGGTGCTGTATAATTCAGTTGTTCCATCTTTCAGAGAAGCAATGAGATAGCCTCCGTTATGATTGCTGTACCATACTGGACCACCAGGCACACTAGGATAGTAAAATATTGTTGTATACATTGACAGCAAGAACAACTGAACCAATTAAAAATAATAACTATCTGCAAAATCTGTAAAAATAATAAATATCTGTAACCCACCTCCATGACTATCCTCCAGAAGCACTCACATCCACTGAGATGAAGTCCCTGGAGAGGTTGGTGATGAAAAGTATCAACTCCTGCCTGGAACTTGGAATCACTCCAATTTGCCTACTGTCACACCAGATCAACAGCTGATGCCATTTCACTGGCTTCCTACTCAACCCTGGGATGTGTGGACAGTGAAGAGGCATACATCAGTAAGCTCTTTATTGACTACAGCTTAGCATTCAGTCCTATCAGCCCCTCCAAAACTAAACAATGAGCTTCAAGACTTTGGCCTCAATGCCTCCTTGTGCAAATGGATCCTCGATTTCCTCACTTGCAGACCCCAGACAGTTTGGATCGGCAACAGCGTCTCCTCCACCGTCTCCGTCAGCACAGGTGGTGTGCCTAGCCACCCGCTCTATTCAGCTTATACTTACGACTGTGAGGCTAAGCACAACTCCAATGCCATGTTTAAGTTGGCTGGTGATAGTACTGTCATAGGCCAAGTCAACATATAGGAGGGAGATTGAAAATCTGGCTGAGTGGTGCCACAACAACCTCCTCTTACTCAATGTCAGCAAGACCAAGGGGCAAATTATTGAATTCAGGAGGATGAAACCAGAGGTGCATGTGGCAGTCTTCACTGGGGGATCAGAGGTGAAGAGGATCAGCACCAGCTTTAAAATCCTCAGTGTTATCATTTCAGAGGATCTGTCTTGGGCCCAACACATAAGTGAGATTATGAAGCAAGCACAACAGCCCTTCTACTTTCTTAGAAGTTTGCGAAGATTCAGCACACCATCTAAAACTTTGACACACTTCTACAGATGTGAGGTGGAGAGTATATTGACTGGTTGCATCACGGCCTGGTATGGCAACACCAATGTCCTGGAACAGAAATGCCAACAAAAAGTAGTGGATACAGCCTTGTCCATCATGGGTAAAGCCCTCCCCCCCATTGAGCACATCTACATGGAGCACTGTTGCAGAAAAGTAGGACCCATCAACAGGGACCCTCACCATCCAGGGCATGCTCTCCTCTCGCTGCCGGGTTCAGTAGAAGTTATTACCCTCAGCCATCAGGCTCTTGAATTTCACTCAATTTCACTCACCACATTGCTGAACTGTTCCCACAACCTATGGACACACTTTCAATGACTCCTCATCTCAGGTTCTCAACGTTTATTTCTTCTTTATTATTATTATTTTATTTTTTATCAGCTCAAGCTGGTAAAACCTGGGGTAAAGGCATAGCCAAAAACAATCATTTCTCAATTGCTAGGGACTTTCAGAATATTCCAGCAGAGTTTAGTATTGTGACTTTCTGGAGATTTACATTGATAGGGCTGTGTAGTTTTAATTGTTTTATGCTATTATGTGGCAAATTTAGGGTGATACCAGCTATAGATATTACTATTGGGACAATGTATACCCTGTTCATGTTCCATCGTCTTTCAATTTCCTCTTTTGGTTCAGCAAAATGCTGGTGTTTCTCACTTACTGATTTCTGTATGTTATGTGTTTTGAAATGGCTAAAGCAATTAAGTAACTTGTTGTTTAACCCGTAATATTATATTTGGACGGTTATTATGGATGATCCTATCTGTAATAATAGACTGGTCGTAATATAATTTGTCGGACTCTGACTTTAAAACTAGATCAGGCTTGTATTTCTATTAGGGTATAGTGGCTTTTATGAGTTTGTATTTTAAGGCAAGATTTTGGTGAATGATGCTTGCCACATGATTGTGCCTGTGTAAAACTGCTGCACGATCTGATAATATCTTGGATTGTTTCTGGTTTCTCTTGGTATTGTCTTGAATCTGTTAGTATTTATTATGTACTTTTGGTATTTTTTGTGTGTTAGCCACCTGGTCCTGTATTGTCACAAGGAACCCCTCTGTTTCTGGGAAGAAGTCTCCAAATCTGAGTTAAGTTTTCGACACTTCCTTGTCGGCATCTAGTTTGCTCAGATCGTGGGGATGTCTTCCATGGAGGGTCATGCTCTTCCATTGGTTGACAAGTTATTTTTTCTGGGTTGTGCTTTCGTTTAAGTTTAGTGGCATGTACTTCTTGTAAGAATGGCATATGCTTGTGTGGAGCTCTGAGTTCTGTTTGTGTTGATGAAAAACTACACATGGAAGTTTTATCTGACTGTTGTGTAATTTTTAGATGTCTTTTATTCCTCTTCATCTTTTTGTCCTGGGTAGTGTCCATCGAAGTGAATTCAAGTGCATTCTAAAATTTGTCATTACAATTCTTACTATTCTTTGTGAGTTTTGTGGATCAGATTCGGACCAAGATGTTATGCCCAAAAATATGTTACTATGGTGTAATGGCAGTGTTTATTGTCTTTGTTATATTGAGAGCTGTTTGGCAGGTTTTCTTAAGCCTTAAGGTGAATTCTGCTGAAAGTTTTCCCTTTATGGCACTATGAATTATTTTCTTTGCTCATGGATATCCCAGATGCTTACATGTTTCGTATTCATACATCGGTTGCATTGTATCCTGCTGCTCTGTTTTATGTTCCATTAGCTCTTTGCACTTTTTTTATGTTTATGGTGACATATACGTACTTTGATGATAGCTTTAATTTGAACTTTGCTCTGTGAACTATTTTCAGCCCTTTCTACTGTGGTTGTTCACAGCAACCAAAAGAAAACAAGACCATGAGTGATAAGACCATCAGGCAAGGCAAATGGCAGCATAAAGGAAGGGTGAGCTCCATATTAGGAGATACATTTTACCGACTTGCATGCAGAATTTAACTTGTCATCAACTTAGACAATGAGTTTGTGAGGAAACTTGATGTGGTGAGTGAAGTGTATACAGCTGTGTGAAATACTGGTTGTTTTAGTGGTACTGTTCAGCTGAAATTCGAGGTCGACGCTGCAGAGTTTCTTCGTGCACAGCTGCTCCTCTGCTGCCCCGTTCATCATCTCAGGTTTCCTGCTGTCTTTGACCATCCTGCGAGAGGGTCCCATCCGTGGCAAAACACTGCGGATTACTTCAACTGCTAATATATTTTTTTTGTGAGTCGTTCTCCACAGTTGCTTCAATATCCCAAATGATTCCCCAGGTGTCAGCTCAGAGCCGAACATTACCGGGATACATATATTATCCACAGGGCATCCATATCTGCAGTAGAATGCCAAGTTCCCTTAAAATCCCTTCTCAAGGCTGCCTTCACCTTCAAGCTATTAGCGAACAGCCAATTATTGTGGTTTGTTTAAACTACATACGCTTCCAGGAAGTGTGAATTAACAGAGACAACCTTCTGTCGGGGGTTACGTACCACTACAACCTCAAAGGACACGACTGCTTCCTGTGTAAGTAGGTCAAAGCAAAATGCAAGATTCTGTTTAAACTATTAAAACACACCAAGGAATCTTGAAATAAAACAATGTATTTTTTCACTATTATCTCTTCAAATAATCTTAATCCAATTGCTTCCACTAAAACCACTTAACTAGCAATAAATTACTATAAATTGCACATTGCACATTTAGACGGAGACGTAAAGATTTTTACTCCTCTTGTACATAAAGGATGTAAGTAATAAAGTCGATTCAATTCAAAAATGCTGGAAGGACTCAGCAGGTCAGGCAGCATTTATGGACAGGAATAGAGTCGACGTTTCAGGAAGACCCTTCATCAGGATGAGTAAAAGCTGTGAATAGAATTCACCAATACTTCTTTTTGAATTATGCAAACATTTCTCATTCTTTCATGGGGTTAGTAAAGGAAAAATCATCTACACTTACTTTACAGATGTTCATAGTAAATACGTGTGTACGCATTGCAGAGAATCTTTC
Organism: Hypanus sabinus; assembly: GCF_030144855.1. Lineage (NCBI taxonomy): Eukaryota > Metazoa > Chordata > Chondrichthyes > Myliobatiformes > Dasyatidae > Hypanus > Hypanus sabinus. The sequence goes on along the minus strand of NC_082714.1, from coordinate 28,075,211 downwards.
AAAATCAAAATAACACAGGATAAGACGTTAACATCCCTCGTGAGCACTTGCTCGAGACTGCCTTGATGTTGGTAGTGGCGCAGGGTTGACACGCCGGGGTTTTCAAGTGGGCACCCTGCTTCCTTGAGGTTTCATCAATTAGCCCAGAGGGTTTGACGATGACTTTTCGCGTCCCGGAGCCACCCACCCACCCCCTCACCCCCAATGTGTCTTCTCACTCTCTTGATGCTATCTCGGAGCCCAGTAGAGGTCTTTTCATCTGGTCCATATTAATCAGGACAAATTCATGGCTGTGCAGTTTTGCGCACTCTTTCTTATAACTCTTTATTATTCAGTGGATATTATGGGAAGAATATTAGTACACTTTCCCCCAGATTTTAAAATTTCCTAAATTTGCTTTCTCTGTGCAAGTGTAATTATTTTCTGGTTATTGGGATATTGTATTCATTTTCTGACAACAATTTACTCATGATAAATTTGTGTTATAAAATTGCCCCAGAATGTGCAATTTGCTCTTGTGCAGATGCTTGTCCTAACACTTATAGCTAATGTTCGAGACATAATAGATGTTGGTTCACCCGTTCTTGGTAAAATATTCCGATATAAAGTAAACATCATTGCATATCAATTGATTAAGCAGTGAAATATGGAAGACTATAGGTAAATATAGTTCAAATTCTGTGGAATGAGTTCATCTGCTTACTCAGCTCCAAAATGTAAAACAGAGAAATCACCTTTATAAAATATATTCCAAGCAGAAAGAGACCAACTGGTCTATCAAACCTGTGCTGGCTTTTTGTAAAGGCTATCCCTGCAGTCATATTTTCATCCTGCAATGTGTTGTACTTCACACACAAAATGCTGGTGGAATACAGCAGGCCAGGCAGCATCTATAGGGAGAAGCACGGTCGACGTTTTAGGCCGAGACCCTTCGTCAGGACTAACGTTAGTTCTCCTTATAGAAGCTGCCTGGCCTGCTGTGTTCCACCAGCATTTTGTGTGTGTTTGAATTTCCAGCATCTGCAGATTTCCTCATGCATGTGTTGTACTTATCCAGTTCCTTTCACAGGAAAACAATTGTGTTTGCTTGCTGATCATGTACTTCAGGTCAGAACTACCCACAGCTGATAGAAAATTCTTGGTTCCTTTCCATGGCACATTCATTCTGTAATCTCCAGTTTTTGAAATCTCCACTAAGGAGAATAACTTCCCCTATCTACTTTGTCTAGTGCTTACGTGATGTTGAACATCTTTGCTCTTATGAAGAGCAATTGCAGCTTACATTGTGTGGTGAACTACATATACCTGTCTGGACACGCCCCCCCACTGACTGCTCCTGTGGCTCCTCCCACGGACCCCAGTATAAAGGCGATTGGAGGCACAGCCCCGGTCTCAGTCTCCAGGATGTAGTGTGGTGGTCACTTGCTGCTTGTTCTTTCTTCCAGCCAATAAAAGCCTATATCTCGCCTCACGTCTCCGAGAGTTATTGATGGTACATCAATTTTATTGGCTGGAAGTTTTAAAACATGGAAAGTATTTTACATCTGGAAAAATTGGACTTGGACCCTCAAGCTCCAGAAGCAGCTCTTGCCTTTGAACTCTGGCTTGCATGCTTCCAATCATACTTGGAAGCGGTTCCAGTGACTGAGCCTGCCACAATGTATAAAATCCTTCTATCCAGAGTAAGTCCGAAAGTATTCTCCATTATCAGAGACTTGCCGACCTACCAAGGGGCACTGGACACCCTCAAAAGACAGTACCTGCGGCCGGTGAACACCGTCTATGCAAGACATTGCTTAGTGATGCGGCGGCAGTGAACCGGCGAGTCGAGCGGGGAGTTTCTCCGAGACGAGTGAACGAGTGAACCCGTGAACGAGTTCATCACCGCCGCTACCAGTTGCAAGTCCACGAACTCCCTGAAACCGACCACAGCTGCTGCCAGTCGCAAGTCCACGCAGTGTTACTTCTGCGGACTCGAAAAGCACCCCCGAAAACTCTGCCCGGCCCGAGAAGCTACCTGCTCCAGCTGCGGGAAGAAGGGCCATTTTGCCAAGGTCTGTAAGACAGAACCATGAGCGGGATCGGGCAGCGCTGCGTGTGAGGCATGGGGGCCGCCATCTTGGTCGCCGCCATCTTGCCTGCCCGCCTCGTGCGAGACATGGGGGCGGCTATCTTTGTCGGCGCCACCTCACCCCGCCCCCGACCCATGGGTGCTTACTGGGCACCAAGATGGCGGTTCAACTCTGGCCTCTGTAACCCTCGACCAAAGCGCCTCACACCAGCTCGCAAGGTCAATGATGGACATCCTGGTGGAGGGGCACAGGACTAGCTGCCTGTTTGATACGGGCAGCACTGAGAGTTTTATTAACCCGGACATGGTGCAACGCTGCAGACTCGTGACACGGCCGGTAAGCCAGAGGGTCACCATGGCTTCTGGGTCGCATTCCAGACATCCGGGGGGTTGTGTAGCGACATTGGTGGTGCAGGGCACAGAATATCGGAACTTTGCGCTACTGGTCATGCCTCAACTGTGCGCGCCTGTGCTATTGGGGCTGGACTTCCAGAGCCACCTCAAAAGTGTGACTATGGCATATGACGGGCCCCTCCCACCACTCACTGTCAGGAATCCTCAGTTTTGTGGGACTTCGCCATATACCCCGCTACTGACCACACATACACACCAACCCACACATCCCACCCAGCACCATGCCGACAGCTGCACTACTGACACCACTTGCAGCCTCTCTACCCTCAAGATCCCTCCCCCACCACTGTTCGCCAACCTGACCCCCGACTGTAAACCTGTGGCAACTAAAAGCAGGAGGTACAGCGCGGGGGACAGGGCCTTCATTCAGTCGGAGGTGCAGCGGCTGCTCAGGGAGGAGATCATTGAGCCAAGCGCAAGTCCTTGGAGGGCCCAGGTGGTTGTTGTTCGGACCGGGCAGAAAAATAGGATGGTCGTGGACTATAGCCAGACCATCAATAGGTTCACGCAGCTTGACACGTACCCTTTACCCCACATCGCGGATATGGTCAACCAGATAGCTCAGTACAAGGTGTACTCGACAATAGATCTGAAATCTGCTTATCACCAGCTCACCATCCGCCCAGAGGACCGCCCCTACACCGCCTTCGAGGCGGGCGGCAGGCTCTATCACTTCCTGCGCGTCCCCTTCGGTGTCACAAATGGTGTCTCTGTCTTCCAGAGGGAAATGGACTGGATGGTGGACCAGTGCCAACTGAAGGCCACATTTCCCTATCTGGATAACATCACCATCTGTGGTCACGACTGGCCGGAACACAACACCAACCTCCAATGATTTTTCCAAGTGGCCAAAGCCCTGAGCCTTACTTATAACAGGGACAAGTGTGTGTTCGGAACCGCCCGACTCGCTATCCTTGGGTATGTCGTGGAGAACGGGGTCATTGGCTCTGATCCCGACCATATGCGCCCCCTGTTAGAACTCCCTCTTCCCACCACCCTCAGAGCCCTCAGACAGTGCCTGGGCTTCTTTTCCTATTATGCCCAATGAGTCCCCCATTACGCAGACAAGGCCCGCCCCCTGGTCAAGTCCACCACATCTCCCCTCTCTGCCGAGGCCTGCGCGGCCTTCAGCTGCATTAAAGGGAACATTGCCAAAGAAATGATGCATGTGGTGGATGAGACCATTCCCTTCCAAGTAGAGAGTGACGCCTCCAATTTCGCGCTGGCTGCTACCCTCAATCAGGCAGGAAGGCCAGTAGCATTCTTTTCTCGTACCCTTCAAGGCCCTGAAATTCAGCACTCCGCGGTGGAGAAAGAAGCCCAGGCCATAGTGGAAGCTATTAGGCACTGGAGGCATGATCTCGCCGGTAAAAGGTTCACCTTGCTGACTGACCAGCGCTCAGTTACGTTCATGTTCAGCAACCAACAGTGGGGCAAAATCAAAAATGATAAAATTTTGCGGTGGAGAATAGAACTCTCCACCTACAACTATGACATCCTGTACCGGCCTGGAAGGCTCAATGAGCCCCCGATGCCCTATCCCAGGGAGCGTGTGCCAGCGCACAGCTCGACCAGCTATACGCCCTCCATGCACATCTTTGCCATCCGACGGTCACCCGATTTTACCATTTCGTGAAAGCCTGGAACCTGCCTTACTCCCTTGAGGACATCAGGATGATGACCAGGGACTGCCAAGTCTGCGCTGAGTGCAAACCGCACTTCTACCGTCCTGAAAAGGCGCAACTTATCAAGGCTACCCGCCGCTTTGAGCGCTTTGACTTTAAGGGCCCCCTTCCCTCCACCGTCTGCAATGTCTACTTTCTCAACATTATCGACGAGTACTCGCAGTTCCCCTTTGCCATCCCCTGCCCCGACACCACTGCCATGTCCATCATAAAAGCCCTGTGCCAGCTCTTCACTCTGTTCGGATATCCCTGCTATATCCACAGTGATAGAGGGTCCTCCTTTATGAGTGACGAGCTGCACCAGTACCTGCTGGCTAGGGGCATTGCCTCTAGTAGGACCACGAGCTATAATCCCCGGGGAAATGGACAGGTGGAGAGGGAGAATGCCACAGTGTGGAAGGCCACACTGTTAGCCCTTAAGTCAAAAGGGTTGCCGGTCTCTCGATGGCAGGAGGTCCTCCCTGAGGCACTCCACTCTATCTGCTCCCTGTTATGTACGTCCACCAATGCCACCCTTCATGAGCACCTATTTTCTTTTCCCAGGAAGTCTGCCACTGGGACCACCCTACCGGCTTGGCTGACATCCCCAGGGCCAGTGCTGCTCCGGAGACATGTGAGGAGCAATAAATATTCCCTGCTGGTCGAGAGGGTTCACCTTCTCCATGCGAACCCCCAGTATGCTTATGTGGTCTTACCTGATGAGCGGGAGGACACGGTCTCTGTCTGCGACCTGGCGCCCGCAGGAGCAGCAGACCACTACCCCGAACACTCCCCGGTAACTACGAAACCTGTACCCAAGGTGACACTGCACACACCGAGCCCAACACAGACTCCTCACGACACTCCCATACTGGGCGTCTCGCACGCGCATATACCAGGCGCCTCGCACACGCATGAGGGATCACTGATGCCTAGTGGGCTGACACCTCCAGTCAGGCCAGAACCAGCACAACCACCGTCTCCGGTGCAATCACCACCGGCACCTGTGCAATCACAGCCGGTGCTACGTAGATCGCAGCGACAGATTCGACCACCTAATAGAGTTAACCTGTAAATATACTTGTAAGAAACTTCGCCCCATGGGGACTCTCTTTTAAAACAAAGGCAGGGTGAATGTGGTGAACTACATATACCTGTCTGGACACGCCACCCCCCGCTGACTGCTCCTGTGGCTCCTCCCATGGACCCCGGTATAAAGGCGATTGGAGACTCCGCCCCGGTCTCAGTCTCCAGGATGTAGTGTGGTGGTCAATTGCTGCTTGTTCTTTCTTCCAGCCAATAAAAGCCTATATCTCGCCTCACGTCTCTGAGAGTTATTGATGGTGCATCACAAGGGAAGTTGTGACCACACCATGCTGTTGTTTTGCTTTATGAGGAGAAACAGACAGTGCAAGGAAAAAGCTTCCAGGTCACAAGGAAGGAATTTCTAGAGATTAGTATAGTGACAGAACATCAGCAAAGTTAGGCTGCCTTGCTTAGAGTCCTGATTATTTGAATAAGATGACGACAGAAGTTAAGCAAAGGAGACAGGACGTGCACCTCTGGTGCATCAACAGTGGGCTAGTTTGGCTTTTGTGGTTAAAATGTGCACTGAGCACAAGGCATTTAAGGCACAGTGAGAACTTAGTGAAAGAAAACTGAAAATGAAGGGTTTAAAATCTGCTTTGAGATGAAATGAAGACTGAAGGACTCAATGCAAAAGAATGTTAATAGGGTTGGCACTACATTTAGCATGAAGAGGGACCTGGCAGGTTGATTCGACAGGATGGAAATGGCAATTAAGCTTTCTATTAAGGTGGGGGGTTATATGGGAGTCAGGGTTTAAGGGTCGGCACAACATTGTGGGCCGAAGGGCCTGTACTGCGCTTTATGTTCTATGTTCTATAAAGGGCAGAATAGTGGAGTGTTAATGGCTGCAGCCTCAAGCCTCCAGAGGCATAGGTTTGACCTGATCTCAGATGCCATCTGAGCAGAGTGTGCTCCTTTCCCCTGTGGACTGTGTGGGCTCACTTCTTTTGTTTCCGTTTCCTGCCACCCACGGGCACCGATTCAATGCAGCGCTGTGTAGGTGACAGTCCAGGCAGTTTATGGGAACACACCACTCACATTGGTGTGGTATGGGTTATTCCTCTCACATCTTCCAAAATTTGGTGAAAAGCTTGTTTTGCACACTGTTCATGCAGATGGACACATTACACAGTGCATCGAGCAGAACGAGGTACAACAATAACAAAACAGTGAAAAAGCTACAGAGAAAAAGTGCAAACGGAGGCTGTGCCAAGCTCTCGGAAGCACATTGTCGGAGCTAACACGGATTGTGCAGCTGTCATCTCACCATTCCTCTAGGAATGCAGCACAATGCAGCAGGTAGCTTACACATCCAGAGAGATGTTTGCAAGAATGGGATGGAGGACCATGTTCATCACATTTCCTCCACCCACTGAAAATCACTATGATTGGTTAAGCATCAGAGTGTAAAGCAATCGAACTTCATGAAGATGTTTGGTTTTCTTTGTGTACCCAAGCAGTATTTACCGCCACTCAATCAATTAACAAACCAACCTCAACAAAAGTAAACAGCCCTCTGACCTGGTCGTGTCTGTATACTATTCTAATGTTGACTTATGCAGACTATTAACTGATCATAAACACCAAGGATTTCACAGATGTTGGAAATCCAGAGCAACACACTCAAAATGCTGGCGGAACTCAGCAGGTCAGGCAGCATCAATGAGATGGGAATAAATAGTCAAGTTTTTGAGCTGAGACCCCTCATCATGGCCCTTCATTGAGTCCTGATGAACCGGCTTGGTGTGAAGCATCTACTCTCCGTTCCTCTCCATAGATGCTGTCTGACCTGCTGAGCTCCTCCCGCATTTTGTGTGTGTTAACTGATCTCATGGTTATTAAGGTGTTTCATGAAGTCATGCCACTTTGAAATGACAGAACTCAGGTCACAAATGTACTTAGATTAAGAACATTCTCTAAAAATAGCATGACCAGGTTAACCTTTCTATAAATAATGATCAAAACAATTTAATGACATTGTTAAAGCATCATTAATGAGCTAATTTTGCTGTATCTGACTCTGGGTAATCAAGGCATTTTTATATCAGTTCTCTTGTTACAAAAATGGTCTTTTGAATCTGACCTTGTAGTAATTTTCTCAAATTCTTTTTGGATTGCATCTGCTTAATTCACAAGCCTTTGTGAGGATTGAAATGAGCACTGCAGGCAAAAGCCATTCCTACTTCTAAACCAGCAAACATATCAAAAATGGTCAAAGAGAAAGTGAACAGAAGTGAATCTGAGTTCACTTCATTGTCTCCATGTTGCAACAGGTGTAATAATAGCAAAATTAATATTGGTACCAGAAAGCAGCCAATTTCAAATGCATTAGCTAGTTTGAAAGTGGAGGTGCGGAGGTTTAATGTGATATATAATATGCTGGGATTCATCTCCTTTCTCCTGAGCTATTATCTTTTACAATTCAGTGTTTGGTTTGTGACTGGATCACATATACAAGATACAATCTGCTCTTTTTTTTAAACCTCCAACTCAATTATTTTCTCTCCATCCTCATGACTCATAATAAGATGTAGTTCCTCTTCCTGCAGGCTCCCATTTTCTTTAACAATCACATTTCATACAGTCACCACTTCATACAGTCAATGCTGTCAGCATATGTAATATCTTGGTTTCATTCTGGGTTAGTATAATACAGCACTGAGTAGTGTTTTAGCGAATTTGTGCCCTGTGTAGAAACTATGATCTCTCTGGTATGTATCGATACTTATTTTCTTATCCTACCTTGAACTTAGTTCTATGGTTGTCTCATTATTTTTTTCTCTGCTTCTATTTCTACCCAGAGATTCACAGGCAGCAATCCAAGCCAGTTTAGTTCTATTCCTGACATGGGAACTGGAGAAAATAAATCTTTCCAGTCAGACACAGCAAGGTTTATGGCCAGGCACAAAATTTGGGACTTCCTTATCTGCTTTTTATTTTAGCATAGTCTTTTTCCGTTCTAGTTTTCTGCTTTTGTTTGTTGATGATGTAAAGCAGGACCTTCAAGATAAGTGCAGTTCTCTATTGTATCATCCTCCTGCCTAATACTAGCAGATAAGATATTAAATTGTCTAAACGTTGCTAGTGTGATTATCTAATTATACTTCAGCATAGCCTGGTAGTACTGACTACACCGGGATTTTAATTGTATTTGATTGTATTTCAGTAATTTACAAAAGATAATGCACAAGTACAGACGTTGAAAGTGATACGGTTGCAGACACTGCTGAACCGCTCCCTGAATTTCTCTTCCTTCTGCAGGGAGAAATGTTCTTATCTTAACCAGCTCACTTGTGATAACACACCTGTTACCAGGGAGAAAATAATAATTCGTTATACAAGGTAGAACAGGCCCTTTGGCCAATGGTGTTCTGACGTGCTAATTAAACTAGTAATTAAACACCTAACTAACTAATGCTACTACTTAATCTCTCCATTCTCTGCATATTCATGTACCTGGCTAAGTACCTCTTTCGTACGTGCCTCCACCACCACCATTGGTAGTTCATTTCAGGGAACCACTGGTCTCTGTGTAAAACAAAAGTTTGCTTTGCATATCTTTGAACTTATCCCCATCACCTTGAAGCGATAGCGTCTAGTGTTAGACACTCCAACCCTGAGATAAAAATACTAGCTGCCTGCTCTATCTATGCCTCTCATAATCTTATAAACTTCCAGCAGATCTCTGCTCTTCCACTGAAAACCTCCCCAGTTTGCTTGGCCACTCCTTAAAGCACACACAATAGTGATGCCAGTGATTTCTGTGTTAGGTGGGTGGGGTATTAGAAAGGATCTCATAGCAGTCAATTATTCTGTAAATATTGATTTCATCAGAAAACAGAAGAAGAAAACTGATGATGCAAACTATCAACAAAAAAAGGGAGAATTTCTCAAGAAAAATACACTAGAGATACATACAATGCGTGTGAATAAAATCAGTCTTAGTCCAGAGCAGCACTTTTATCTTCAGGCTTGACTGTTAAAGGAATTACTCTGGATATTGTCTGCGAGCGGCCTCATATGGGGCCTTTTTAAATACACTTATCCCATCACATTGAGCTTGATTTCCCAAGACTGGAACAGCCAGTGTAAATGCACTTGCCTTTCCTTCGTCTGTTTGAACTGTGATGCCCAGTGTGTGATGGACTTAATAGTATTTTGAGATTAAATAGATATTGGTACAAAGTAATCCAAATGCCTCTCTCCACCTAGTGTCCTGTGGACAGCAGGGCTAAGTGGGCATTTTACCTTATTCTCTTTTGTATTTCCTCTTGTCCTGTTTGATTTTACAGGGTAAAAGTCAGTTCAAATAAGGCCAGCTCTGACAGACGCCGTATACATAAATAAACAAAACGCAAAGAAGTAAAAAGTAATTTTGCAGCTAATCCCTGCAGGCGGCCAAAGTGCTACACCTGCCCATTCATGCCCTCCCTCACCTCTGTTCAGGGCCCCGAGCAATCCTTCCAGGTGAGGCAACACTTCATCTGCTAGTCTGCTGGGGTTGCTGATTGTGTCCCGTGCTCTCGATGCTGCCTCCTCTGCAGTGATGAGATATTTTGTAAATTGGGGGGGGGGGGGGAGACGCTTTGTCGAGCACCTCCACTCCAACCATAAACAGCGGTGCCCAAACTTTTAAATTCTGATTCCCACTCCCCTTCTGACATGTCGGTCCATGGTCTTCTACTGTGCCGTAATGAGGCCATCTGCAGGGTGGAGGAGCCACACACACAGGATGCTGGAGGAACTCAGTAGGTCAGGCAGCATCTGTGGAAATGAAGAAGCAGACGATATTTTAGGCCGAGACCCTTCTTCAGGATAGAAAGGAAGGAGAGAACGCCAGAATAAAAACCTAATGGCATGAATACCTATTTCCCCTTCTGGTAAAAAACAATTTTCCTCCTCCTCCCCTCTTCTTCTGTTCCCCACTCTGGCCTCTTCTTCTTATTTGCCCATCATCTCCGCTTGAGTCCTCTCCACCTTCCCTTTCTCCTATGGTCTCTTCTCTCCAATCAGATTCCTTCCTCTACAGTCCTATTCCTTTCCTACCCCCCTGGCTCCACTTATCACCTTGTAGCTATCCTACCCCAGCTTTTTATTCTGGCATCTAACCCCTTCCTTTCCAGTCCTGAAGAAGGGTCTCAGCCCACAATGATGACTTGTTATTCATTTCCACAGATGCTGCCTGACCTGCTGAGTTCTTCCAGCATTTTCTGTGTGTTGCTTTACACTTAAATAATAACTTATTCACAAATTCATTTCTCAACGTCCAAAATTTAGAGAAGGCTTTCCAAAAGAGCAAAAAATGTGTATTTGGCTTAAAAGAAAGCAACAAAATAGAATAGTACAAAACCAACAAATACAATTAAATATATTACTTCAGAAATCCAGCTCTTGTAATACAGATGGAGCACCAATATAGAGATTGGTGTGATCATAGATGGGTTTGCATGGATTTTAAAGAGCCCCTGGTATTTACTTCCATCATTTCTAATGTGAACAGACCTTAGTTTGCAAAGGTAAAGGGGTAACTCTAGACCAGCAGTGAGTCAGCAGCCATTACATGATTCCTGAGTTTTAATTTCCCACAATGTTTGGAATATCCAAGTGTTTATAGATGATGAATTGTTCCTAAAGGGAAAACTGGCCAACAATCTTTGCATAGTGAGACCTCATAAAGAGAAATCCATTAGGTTTTCAGATGTGTTGAGACATTAGTTGTGGAATAACTGCTGAGCAATCTTCTGTGCAGCATTCCAAGGACTTTTTGTCAGAGGGATTAAATATAATAACTTAATATAAATGCAGCATTCCACAGAAGTTTGAGGCAATTTATAAGATCCATAAGTAGAAAACTATAATAAAACACCTTTCTTTTGCACCACTGTACCATAGCCTTCCCCTCGCAGAAACACACACATAAAAACACACTGTGCATGCACTTGTGTTTTCTAATAAGGTTGACCCAGCGAAGAATGGTCTGCTGAGTATTGTATAATTGTAAGATGGGTCAACGCTTAATATGTATGGCCTTGAATGCACACCTATTTAATCTTGTGAAGAAGGAGATGACTTATATTTATATGTAAACCTTCCCATTGTTAGCACTTCCTGAAAATGTTCACATCCAAAGTAAGCACCTTTTGAAATACTTAAATTGCCATTTTGCAGAAAATGCAGAATTACACAACAGGTGTTCACAGACAAAAATGACGCTCATAATGAGATAACAACACAAAATGCTGTCAGAACTCAGCAGGCCAGACAGCAACTATGGGAGGAGGTAGTGACGATGTTTCGGGCCAAAATGTCGTCACTACCTCCTCCCATAGATGCTGTCTGGCCTGCTGAGTTCTGCCAGCATCTTGTGTTGTTATTTATTTATTTCCAGCATCTGCAGATTCACTCGTGTTGCTCATAATGGGATACATAGTTTTCGGCGATTTATTTATTTATCTTGAACTTATCTATTTAGAGATACAGCTTGGAATGCACCCTTCCAACCAAACGAGCCGTCTTGAACTCAGTCTTTGACTAATGAAGGCCAACACACCATATGTCTTCCTAACCACTCTGTCAACTTGCATGGCAGCTTTGAGGGACTTATGGGAGTGGACCCTAGGATTCCTCTGTTCTTCCACACTTCCAAGAATCCTGGCACACAGGGAAAGTCATTCAATTGCTGTAGCTGTCATTGCAATGCAGGGCAAGGAGTGTACTTCCCGTGGGAGTAAACAAGACCACGACTGTGAGCTTCTAGCCGTCACCTGCTTGACTTACCAGAACTAGAATCGGGTTCAGTATCACCAGCATATGTCATGAAATTTTTTGTCTTTGTGGCAGCAGCACAACGCGATACATAATAATAGAGAGAAAAATGTGAATTAAATAAGTACATATATGTTAAATAGTTAAATTAAATAAATAGTACCAAAATAAAAATAAAAAAGTATTGAGTGGAGAAATTGAATAAACCCTTCTCGGACTTCCAGCTGGGTACAGATATTGATTTGATCCGATGCTTTGATGACCAACTCTCCCGTCTTCATCCGGGGATGTCTAGTCCGATGGTATTTATACCCCTGTCGTATGTCCCTCCTGATTAGTTAGTCCTCATCCAATTGGGTTTCTGCTGTCTCACCTTGTTTGCAATCGAATTTTGAATTCTTACTTAAAGTGAGACCTTCATCTTTGTTAAAACCCTTTCCCTCTAGTTTTATTTCAATGGCTTCCTTTATCAGGCGGTGCCTAAAGCCTTTGGCGCAGCACAGTAGTTTTGTGCCATTGAAGCGAATCCTGCGACGATTGCAAATTCGGTGTTCTGCTACTGCCGATTTCTCCGGGTAACCCAAATGGATACTGTGCTCCCTGACGCACACCAGTGACTTTTGGGACCACATAGTTGCCGCCCTTCTGAGGCATCGTTCCTTGAAGACGTCCTGGATGCTACTGAACTTGCTGAACATTGTTGCTTTAAAAAAGTCGCTGAAGCTGAATGTTTAAAGCTTTCCAATTATATTTCACTCTCTCTTACCATGGACCAGCTGCGTGTGTGCAGGTATTAAGTAGAATTGTAGGTTTCTCCATGGGGCACAGAGATGAAATCTCCCTTAATTTCAACCAATGAATTTTTACACAGGGCAATCCTTGTATCTTGTCGAATTTGATCTTGTATCCCTAGAGAATGGATCACATTGGGTCACCTTTATGTGTGCTCTAACTTCAAAGATGAATAAAATAAAATGCAAAGGAAGAACAGAGATTGATTATACAAAGTCCTCAGTCTGGGTGCCTGAGCTGTGGAAGCAAGAGGGGTCTAGACATGTGCATTGAGTGCAATGCAACAGTTTTCATTCAGACACGACTGCCCCAAGCCATCAAGGAATATCATGCGGAGGCAGAGCATTCACAACATCGCACTGCCCTAACCCTGTCCCTGGTCTCTCCTGATTTCTTTTATGTACTCTATTTTGGTGAAGAGAGAGAAAGAAAAAGCATCAGACCTTGTGATACTGATCCCTTTCCTGGCACCAGACCCTGAGCCATCCAGGTTTTGGTTTTACAACTGATGATGGTCATCTTGGTCTTCCCATTGAACATAACTCAAATGACAAATGGGCTTCTGACCATTCAGAAGTTATAACAATAAATTTATCATCTGAACACCTAATAATTTCCAGTTCAATATTCAAAGCATAATTATAATTCTAACATTAATGTAAAGGTAGGATAATTTTAGCTTTAAATGTGTTTTAGGGACAGCAGCTAAATATGCACAGATCTCAGTAAGTCCAAGGACAAGTTATAAAGACTAACTAGCATATAAAAGAATCCCAACTTTATAATAAATGAGTAAATTATAACAGCAAATCATACTAAACACTTATAAGCCTCTGGTTATATTCAGGATGTGTATAGTGTATAGTTAAGAAGGAGGTTTGGGATTTAGAAAGGAAACAAAGAAGATTAATAGAATTACATCAGGGATTTCAGGTTTCAGGAAAGAATAGAGAAGCCAGAGTTGTTTTCCTTGCAGCTGAGACTTTTAAAAAGCAATTTCATAGACATATTTAAGATGACAAAGCTTTTTGGTGAAGTCAACTGAAGGAACAGTTTGCAATGACAGAACGCAGAAGGAACACTTGGCAACTGAACCTTGGGTAACGCAAAGAAATACTTTGCCACAACACATGCTGTCATCATCTGGATAAATGATTTCTGAATCCAGCATCCATTACGAAGGACTCCCATCATCCGCTCCATGCTGTCTTCTCACTATTACCATTCAGAGGTAGGTACAGGAGCTTTAGGTCCCACATCACCAGTTTCAGGAACAGCTATTATCCTTCAACCATCAGCGTGGATAACTTCACTCACCTCAACACTGAACTGATTCCACAACCCATGGACTCACTTTCAAGGACTCTATACTTTATGTTCTCAATATTATTTATCTATTATTAATTTTTTTCTGTATTTGCACAGTTTGTCCTTTACACATTGGTTTCTGGCATTCTTTAATTGCGTTTGCTTTTGTTGTTGCTCCTTTCTGCGCCTTGTGTCAACCTTACCGCTTTGTTAGCATTTGTCTATATTTTACAAGGCTGAATCGCTAGCTTAATGCTCAACCCAGCATGGATGGAAAGCGTGGGGAGAATCAGCCACATTTGAACCTGGGACCATTCGCCTCGAAGTCTGGTGCTGATGCCACTACACTACCGGCGGGCTAGGTTTTAATCATTGATTCTATTGTATGTCTTTGCTCTACTATGAATGCCTGCAAGGAAATGAATCTTAGGGTAGTATACGGAGAGACGTACTTTAATAATAAATTTACTTTGACTGTTGAACTTGAACTTTAAATGGTCTGCTTCACTCCTATTCCTCTCTATGTTTAAAAAATAGTGAGGTCCATTCCCCAAGTGCCGAAAGTGAAGGTCATCCTGCACATTACTTTGATGCATCCCACCATGGTTAAAAGGGTTTTAAGAGGCTGAGTGTTGTCACAAAACAATGGAAGTGAAAAATACCTGTGTGAAGTGGGAGATTGGGGAGAACGTTACAGTGAGGTTATGAAGAATTTCCAAGGACTCATGGTCACAGATTTTAGCAAACGTGCTGACCAGTCTCCAAATGAAATAACAATGTGCAGGAATAATGATCACTGTCAGCTTTCTGATAAGTCAATAAGTGGATTGCTACTCCCAGGTCAAAAGGTCAGTTTTGTATTTGTTCTCCTAGTCTTCTTTAAGTAAAATAATATTTCAGGTGGTAATTGCATCCTGTGAGTGGTATATATTAAAAAAAAATGGATGTTTTACTTTTCTAACTGCTTGGCGTTCAAAAATGCCATTGCTGTGCATGAGTGATTACACATCCAGGATGATTGCATTTTCAGGAGCATATTTATCATCAGGTGTAGCATTCTGCTGGTGAAATACAAGACGTGATTTATAATGACACAGTTGCCTGGAATATGAACAAATAATTGTTGCACAGATTGCTTCACCAGACAGATTCCATGTGCTAAAACGTTCAAAGCAGTTGGCGATTGGTCCTGATAAAACATAACTTTGAGTAAAACAAACAGCAGTTTCTCGGTCTGGCTCAGATTCCGTCCCATTGACTGAGTTACTCCACTGTAAGTGATCATGAAACAAGGGCATAGGGGTAAAGGCATGAGTAAAGTGTTTTGTCAGGTTGGCAATAATGCTGACTCACATAAGATCAGAGCCATTAGGGTGTCTTCCAATCAATATGGTGGTAGATGAGGTGATTAAACATACCGCTTGATGTCATCAAAGAAAAACAATCGTCTTCTTTGTGTGGTCTCCTTAGAAATTCTTTAAGGATTTCATAAGAAGAGAACAAATGATTACAGATAAGCTGTTGGGGAAATGTGGGGTTTGGAGAAATCCCTAAGACAGAGGAGCAAAATTAGGCTATTTAGCCCATCAAGTCTGCTCCGCCTTTCCACCATGGCTGATTTATTATCCCAAAGTGCCTATTCAGGATATACACCTTCCTCTTTTGTTCAAAGTTCAAAGGAAAGTGTGTGTGTGTGTGTGTGTGTGTGTGTGTGTGTGTGAATAAATTCAGAATTCACTACTTGGTGGAACCCGGATGTTGAAAAGGAGCTGGGGGGACTATTGGGCTTAAGCAGGTACAAAAGCAGAGGCACTGAAATCTGTTAGCTTTAAGGACTTACTAAGTATTGTATTTGCCCGAAGTCTGTAGTATTAACGAAAAGTTCATGAAACACTCAAAATCTCTAAGGAAGAAATAATGGAGTTAATACTTCAGTTCAATATTTTTTAATCAGAAAGTGTTAGTCAGCCCATTACATTTATGCCAGCTCCCTACTGATCAATTCCATCAGTCCCATTGTCCCTCTTGTTTCCCATTAAGATATTCTCTCTCAAGTACCCATTCATAGCCCTTGATTCTCCTACTGTGTGCTGGGAGTAACTTACAAATAGCCAATTAACTAGCCAGCACACCTTTACCTTGTGGTGGGAAAGACCTTAAGACCATAAAATATAGCAGCAGAATTAGGCCATTTGGTCCATTGATGCTGCTCCACATACATTCAAAGCAACTTTATTATTCCTCTCAATCTCATTCTCCTGTCCTCTTCTCATAATCTTTGACTCCCTTACTAATTAAGTCACTGTCAGTCTCTGTTTTAAACATACCCAATGATTTGGTCTCCACGTTCGACTTTGGCATTGAATTCCACAGATTCATCACCCTCTCACTAAAGAAATTCCTTCTCATTTTTGTTCTAAAGATAAGTCTATCTATTCTGAGAGTGTGCTATCTGGTCCTAGACTGTTCCACTATAGGAAACAGGTTATAGGATAGGTTTTATTGAGACCTGCACCCATTCTTCCGGTGGGTACAGGCCCTAAACCATCAAAGCTACTAGAGCTATCAAATGCTCCTAAAACATTAACCTGGCCATTCTGGGGATTATTTTCAGGAACCTCTTCTGGACCCTCTCCAGTGCACGTCCTTTCTTAGACAAGGGACCCAAACTGTTCACAATACTTAAAGTACAGTCCAGCCAATACCTTATCGCATTACATCCTTGCTGTTATATCTTGAAATGAATACTGACATTACTTTTTCCATACTTACTATTGACTCACCTGCAAGATAGTCTTTAGGCAATCCTGCCCAAGGACTCCCAAGTCTTGATTTGTGAATATTCTCTCCATTTAGAAGGTGGTCTACACCTTTATTCCTTGTGCCAATGTGCATGACCATACACTCCCTACATTATGTTGCATCTTCCACTTCTTTGTCTATTTCCCCCAATCTATCCAAGTCCTCTGCAGATTCCCTGCTTCTTCAACACTACCTGCTCTCTCACTTATCAATGTGTCATCGGCAAGCTTGACCCCAAAACTGGGGAAAAACTATTTGTTTATTGGGAGAACATGCAAACTTCACACTAGACTGCAGCCAAAGTTATGACAGGAGATCGGTTGCTGGAACAACGAGATAGTGGCACAAACCAAAACATAAAAAGATGGTTAATCAGAAAGATAGGATTGGACTGTGCTTCACCTGGTTCAGTTTAACCTTTTCCAGTTGAGTTGCTCCCAATATCCCAGAGAGGAAGCTGAGAACCTGCCTTCAGAACATCCTGACGGGCTTCTTAACATTTAATACTGTACATGGCCTTGCCATCGTGCTACATCACTAATGCTCACTTTGCTATAAGAAGTGTTCAAGGAGGATTTTAACATTTTGTCAGACACAGTTCAAAGGCCAGGAGTCTTTCTGCAGTCTTTCTAACTTTCTGCAGTTAGGTGAGGAGAAGCTGATTATCCCATGAAGAATTGTCAGGAGGTGGAACATTCTACCTTAAAGGCTGGTAGATGATGATACCATAATTTTTAAAAGGATCCAGGGAAGCTGCAGGAGGGTAAGGAACTTGCAGAGTTACAGGTAAAAGAATGGAGCAAGTGAGAAAACAATTATGCTCCTGGAAGCAGATACACCATAGCTTCCTTCTGACCTGTAACTTGGTTGTTATTTAATTTCATCCTCTTGAAGGGCAGCAAGTAGGTGAGCCATTGGTGGAGGGGTTCATGTTGGGATACTATTAGCATGAATGAACTGAGATCAGTCTTTGAGTGATTGAGAAAGGACAACTTTGGAGATGAATGTTGATTGACACTGAAACAAAGGCAAGTGCTTTAGTGCAGTCCATCCTGAGAAATTCATGAAAATTATGAAGGAAATTTTGCCAGTGAGTGGCATTCCACTGAAATTAATGAGTAAAATTCATGTTTCAGTGTGACTGAAGTGACCATTAGCTATAATCTTTCTGCTATATATTTTGATATTCTGTAGTAACACATGACTTATGCATGAATATATATCTGCACTTGGCTATTTACAGAAATCCTCAATGTACGGTATTTGCAGAGTAGTGGCAGCCTTGGTTGTTTTGCATCATAAAACATCTTTTCTAAGTATTTGGACAGCAATTCAATGTTTCCAGGCTGCTGAATGTCTTTCTTGCTTCAAATAAAGGAAATGGATGATGTGGGCAAGCTTATCTTTTAATGCACATTCCTTTTGCCCTTGAGAAAGTGTTGGAAAGCTGCCTGTAGTCCTTTTGGAGAAGATGCTCCCAGAGCACTGCTCTTTACACCAGTAATGACTTTAAGGACTGTAATGCAGGGATGGCGTGGCAAATGATGACCATCTTATACAGCAGTCCATTCTTGATCATAAAAAATGCTGATTTGTGAGAAGATTTAATAAAAAGGCCTGCAATGTAGTGTTCTCTATAGATGCTGGGTCTTCTACTTCTCAGTGCATTGGTGATGGAGGGTAAAAATGAGACAGGGTAATGGATGTGCTTCTGTGTAACATGGACAATTCAGTGTTTGGACCCATACCCACCCAGGCAAGTGAAGATTTCTGTGAACACACTTCAGAGGTTAAGAGGTGAGTTACTCCCCACTGAATATCCAGCTTCCATTCTGTTCTTGACCAGAATGTTTATGTGACTGTTGTATCTGACTTTCCAGTTAATGGAGGAACTCAGATTTTGATATTAGGAGATTCATTGACATTGAATGGTAAAGGAAGTGATTTCATTTTATTGGAAACCATTTGTCCCCTGGTATTTGTAAAGTCTAACGACTTGAATTGTGTTCAGTTTTGGTTTATGCTGTCATTAACAGCTCTATTTTCTAAATTCTGAATGGAATTCAATAATGCAGACATCAGTAAATATTTTATGCTCTACAGCAAAACAAAAAAAAGCAACACTCTCTCCTGGAGAAACTCGGCAGGGTCAGGGAGCATTTGTGAAGGCAAAGAGGTGGTCAAAGATTTGGGTCAGTCATAGACCCCAAGCATCAGTTCCTGCTTTGCCTCCATAGATGCTGCCTGACCCACTGAGTTCCTCCAGCAATTTAATGATCAGACCAGATTCCACCATCGGGAGATTCTTGTGTTTCGATTCTAACACTAAACTAGGAAGACTATTGTTGGATCAGTTGAGAATGGCTGGGGCAAGTTCCTGGCCTGAGGAATTCTTCGATTGGATAATTGCTCTCCAACAGCCTTTGTGCAGCGCTCGGCTCTCACCAATGCCATTAATATCAGTTTTATCAGTGTTGCTTCATGCCACACTCAGTCAGCTGTGTCCTATCACTTTCACCTAACCTGTAAAGGAAAGCAATTAGTGCTTTTTAAGACAAGAAATACTGCAGATGCTGGAAATTCAGAGTAACACACACAGCATTTTGGAAGAACTCAGGAGGTTAGCCAGCATCTATGGAGAGGAATGAAGGTGTGATGTTTTGGGCCTAGACCCTTCATTGGAGCTGGAAAGGAAAGGGGAGGAAAGCAGAATAAGAAGGTGGGGGAGGGGAGGGAAAATAAGCTGGAAGGTGATAGGTGAAACCAGGTGAGGGGAAAGATAGGTGGATGGGAAGGGGAGGAGGATGTGGGAAGCAGGTAGGTGGAAAAGGTAGAGGGCTGAAAAAGGGAATCTGACTTTTTTTAAAGCACTACATGAATAGTTACTTCATTCTAGCTTTCTTATTTCCATATGACATGTAAATTTGCCTTTCAATTCATTGAATCTACACCAGCCCTCAAAGCCATCCTATCAATCCCATTCCCCTGTAATCTATTCTTTCACAAATGTTCGCCAAAACCTGCTGCATTTCCTTCCACTTACATACGTCAGAATAAATTTACAGCAGCCAATCAACCCACCAGCCAAATCATCAGTAAACTTTTCAATTAGAATTTCCACCTGCTCATTTCTTTCACTCCAGGTTTTATTCAGTCACATAATGAAAGATCAGCAGTAGAGAGAACAAACACAAGTTGTGCAGAGCAGGTGAACTAACATTTGAAAGAGGAAAAATAAATTGGTATTTCCAGTAGATTACTCCATCTGTTCCTAAATGAAACATTGATTGCTTTCTTCTTTTGTTGATCGCAACGATACCTTTCCCTTTTTATTTCAACTTCTAGCATTAACATCTCTAGACAAAAGTAACCCCTGCTGCGGAGAAAATCCTAAATACATCAAAACAATTTTCAAATAAATCAGCAAAAAGCATGGTGTATATATACATTACTTCCCCACCTTTAGCTAAAATCCAGATACGATAGATCTGACTCGTTTGTGCAAGTAAGGCAATTTCCTTTTGGTATATCTGAAAAATATAATTTATTTAAATTGTATGAAAATAACCTGCATATGCAATGATGAGCTGATGCACCAGATGAAACATAACTGAAGATTGGCCTCCCTGCTTGGCTTGGACACAGGCACAATAGATATTCTGTTGACTGTGCATGAGCTATAGACAACAACTCAAGCAGAAAATGCTTACACCATTAAACATTCAAACCTTAGTTTTATTTATCGTATGTACATCGAAACATGCAGTGACCAACACAGTCAAGTCAAGTCGCTTTTTATTGTCATTTTGACCATAAACTGCTGGTACTGTACACAGTTAAAATGAAACAACATTCCTCCAGGACCCTGGTGCTACATGAAATAACACAAAACTACACTAAACTATGTGAGACAACTCAAGGCTACACTAGATTACGTAAAACAACACAAAAAATGCACTAGACTGCAGATCTACACAGGACTACATAAAGTGCACAAACCAGTGCAGGGCAGTACAATAATTAATAAATTAATAAATAATAAACAGGACAATAGGCACAGAAGAGGACAAATTACAATATAATAATAAATGATGTAGATGTCAGTCTAGACTCTGGGTATTGAGGAGTCTGATGACTTGGGGGAAGAAACTGTTGCACAGTCTGGTCATGAGAGCCCGAATGCTTCGGTACCTTTTGCCAGATGGCAGGAGGGAGGAGAGTTTGTATGAGGGGAGCGTGGGGTCCTTCGCAATGCTGTTAGCTTTGCAGGTGCAGCATGTGGTGTAAACATCTGTAATGGCGGGAAGAGAGATCCCGATGATCTTCTCAGCTGACCTCACTATCCACTGCAGGGTCTTGCGATCCGAAATGGTGCAATTTCCGAACCAGGCAGTATTGCAGCTGCTCAGGATGCTCTCAATACATCCTCTGTAGAATGTGGTGAGGATGGTGGGGTGGGAGATGGACTTTTCTCGGCCTTCACAGAAAGTAGAGACGCTGCTGGGCTTTCTTGGCTGTGGAGCTGGTGTTGAGGGACCAGGTGAGATTCTCCTCCAGGTGAACACCAAGAAATTTGGTGCTCTTAACGATCTCAACGGAGGAGCTGTCGATGTTCAGTGGAGAGTGGTCACTCCATGCTCTCCTGAAGTCAACAACCATCTCTTTTGTTTTGTTCACATTCAGAGACAGGTTGTTGCTCTGCACCAGTCTGTTAGCCGCTGCACCTCCTCTCTGTGAGCTGACTCGTCGTTCTTGCTGATGAGACCCACCACGGTCGTGTCATCGGCGAACTTGATGATGTGGTTCGAGCTGTGTGTTGCAGCATAGTCTGGGGATGTGCTCAGGGCAGCCTGCAAGTGTCACTGTGCATCTGGCACCAGTATAGTATGTCCACAACCTGCTAACTAACCTGAACCCATCCCATGTAGCTTTGGAATGTGAGAGAGGAAACTGGAGCACCTGGAGGAAACACGGTCACGGGGAGAATGTACAAACTCCTTTCAGACAGCGGTGGGAATTGAACCCGATCGCTGGTGCTGTGAAGCATTATGCTAACCACTACCGTGCTCTTCTTTGGTGGGATTTCCCTCTACTCTTACGTACGTGGAAATAAACTGGTTGCCCTCTGCAGCCACGTTTCCTTGTGAGGCTCTTTAAAAGTAGATTTGTTACCATCTGCTTTTGTGGAAATAGTCCTGGTGAGAAGCAAAGCGAGATGGGTAATATCCTTCAATGGAATTGAATACAAAGCCCTAGTGTTATACAGGCAAGCATCACAGGCCTAGGAATTAACAGTTCCACTAGCCAATTAGCTAGCAGAATGTTATGATTTTGTTGCCAGCTGTGCTCCCAGCAGTCCATTCTGTGCTATTACGACAGGACTTTCAAGAGAAGTGCTCCAAGTGCCACTGAAGCATTAGATCTCTCAATAATTATGAAGCTTGAGGCAGAGTTCTGGCTCTGGTGCATTGATAAATCCAGCAGCACATGTACTCAAAGATGGGCGAACATTTACAGTGGTGAAGTCATGCTTCGTTTTCTGCATTGTGTTCATTTGCATGATCACGGGTAAAACCTTCCAAGAAGTAAAGTGGTTTTAGAAATGATTGTTCATTTCCATCCTACTAAGTAAAAGCTGATCATTGAAATCATTAAAGAAGGGCAACAGGCACTGTTTCATTAAAAGAGCTAAAAATGGAGTAGAAAGGGAGGAAAGGCAAAGCAAACAGAACTTTTCCATGAAAATGTTGACAAAGTTGCAACGATGCAAATGAAGTCTGACTGCTACTTTCACTCGCAATGGATCACTGGGAGTGATACGTTGGGTCAATGTTACTGGGGTCTGATTGAAGGCTTGGAGACGTGGGAATTATTTTCTTTGATGGTGAATTGGTTAAAAATACAATACTTCTTTTAAATTTCAGTCGCCCTGCTTTATTTCCCATGTTTTCTCCCTTTTATTACCTTGGGCTTTAAGGGACAAGTATCTGGCTAAGACTTCAAGTAGAGACAATGGGATAGCCCTGTTTCAGGCTTTTATAAAATCTGATGTGATTGAGTAGACCCCAGGATTCTTTTCCTCTGACGAATGTCCGATGTTGAATAAGTGTTACGGATTAATTTTTATGACCAGTCAAAATCTCCGTTATCACTATATCTTGTGGCTACCAGATGAACTGGCTGGACCTTGAACATTTATTACATCTAAAATCTCGCAAGTCCTTTCAAATAATTGTTGGGGAATTTAATCAGGCATGTTTGCAGTAATCTCTGCCCCATTATCATCAGCATACAACTATAGCACAAGGGGATCCCAACACACTCGACCCCTGTTACACTACAGTGAGGAATGCCTACTGTTCTATTCCTAAATCACATTTTTGGTAACCTGATCATCTGGCTGTCATCCTTCTACCTGCAAAACTCCAGAGGCAAGGACAACAAAGAGGTGGTCTCGGGAAGCAGGGGAGTGGCTACAGGATTGCTTCCAGTCGATGGACTGGCCATGTTCAAAGAGTCATCAGAGGATATGAACAAATATGCCACAGATGTCACAGACTTTGTAAGAACAATCGTAGGCGAGTGTGTCCCCACAACATCATTTCAGAGTCTTCCCCAACCAGAAGCCTTAGTTGAACAGAAGATCCACAGTCTGCTGAGGGCCAGGACAGTGACATTCAGGTGTGGCAACCAAGAAAAATCTAAGAGGTCCAGGGATGACCTCCAGAAAGCCATCTCACATGCAAGGTGGCAATTCCAGACCCAACGTGAATCACTAAATGATGCTTGACGGCTGTGGCAGGGCTTGAATACTATCACCTTCTAAAAAGTGAAACCAAGCAACACAGGTGTCCGCAGGGTTTTGCTCCCAGATGAGCTCAATGCCTTTTACGCTCGATTTGACCACCAAAACATGGAGGCACCTTCATGAACCCACGATGCCAGTGTGATTTCAGTCTCTGAGGCCAACTTGAGAGCATCTTTTAGAAGGGTGAATGGATGGAAAGCATCCAGCCGAGATAGAGAACCTGTACTGATCAACCTGCTGGATATCTTTAACCACTCGCTTTGACAGTCTGAGTTACACACCTGCTTCAAGCAGCCTGCAATTATACCGGTGCCTAAGAAGAACATGGTAACCTGCCTCAATGACTATCATCCATTAGTACTTACATCCACTGTGACGAAGTGCTTTGAGAGGTTGCTGATGAAACATATCAACTCCTGTCTGAGGAGTGACTTGGATCCACTCCAATATGCCTACCGTCACAAATGGTCAACAGAAGATGCCATTTCATTGGCTCTTCACTTAATCTGGGAGTAACTGGACAGTGTAGATGCATACATTGTCTACAGCTTGGCGTTCAATACTATCCCCTCAAATCTAATCAATGAGCTACAGGACCTAAGACTCAATCACTCCTTGTGCAACTGGATCCTCGACTTCCTCACTTCCAGTTTGGATTGGCAACAACCTCTCCTCCACGATCTCCATCAGCACAGATGCACCACAAGGTTATGTGCTCAGTTCATTGTTCTACTCACTTTCTACTTATGACTGTGAGGTTAAGCAAGATGAAGGAGCTAATTATTGACTTCAGGAGAAGGAAACTGAAGGTCAATGAACCTGCCCTCATCGGGGGAATCAGAGGAGGAGAGGGTCAGCAACTTTAAATTCCTTGATGTTATCATTTCAGAGGATCCAGCACTGAAGAGCCATTGCAAAGAAGACACAGCGGTGCCTCTACTTACTTAGAATTTTGCAAAGATCTGGCATGTCATATAAACCTTCGACAAACTTCTCTGGATGTTCAGTGGAAAGTAGATTGACTGACTGCATTATGGCCTTGTATGGACACTCTTGAACAGAAAAGCATATAAAAGTAGGAGATACAGCCCAGTCCATCACAGGTAAAGCCCTTCCCACCATAGAGCACATCTACTTGGAGTGCTGTCGGAGGATAGCAGCATATATCATCAAGTTCCTCCCCGTGCCTTGTCTGGCACATCAGGTGGCAACCTTGCCATTTCTTTAGTGTTTGTCTGTTTTATGAGGCCAAGTTGCTAGCTGGATGCTCAAACCCAGCAGGGATGGAAAGCACCCAAGGAGCCATCCAGATTTGAACCCAGGACCTCTTGTTCTGAAGTCTGAGTGCAGATACCACTATACCACTGACACAGACAACAATCATCAAGGACCCCACTATCCAGGCCATGCTTGCTTCTTGCTGTTGCCGTCAGGAAGAAGGTACAGGAGCTTCAGGACCCACACCACCATGTTCAGGAGCAGTTGTTACTCCTCAACCATCAGGCTCTTGAGAGAGGATAACTTCACTCAAATTCACTCACCCCGACACTGAACTGTGCTAACAATCTCTGGAATCACTTTCGAGAGCTCTCCATCTCGATATTTATTGCTTTATTTATTTATTATTATTACTATTTAAAAAAAAATTCTCAACTCAAGCTGCTAAAGCCTAAGGTACGAGCACAGCCAAGCACACTCATTGCTCAATTGCTGGGAACTTTCGGACCTACCAGCCTCTGCGTTAAATATGTCTTTATGATTTGTGTTAATTATGTGTTATTGCAATCATATCACATCAGGATAAGATTTAAAAATTTACATAAATGATATAGTAACTGTTGATATTTATCAAATGCTTTACCTTTTCATTAGAGCTCTTGCTCATTTTCAGAAGCAAACAATGTTCAACATATTGTTTCTTGCTACGGGCAATGTTTGGCTGACTGTTCCCTGGTTTGAGCCATTAAATTTGCTTGCTGCATAGCCTGTGCATGTATTGCCAGGAAACAAAGGATGATAAAAGTTGAATTCAAAGACACACGCAGCTGTGTTGCACGTTAAACATACAAAAAAAAATAGATCAATGTTTAGAGCCTGGGGTTATAAAGACAAACCAGAAAGCAGGAAAGATGTGTAATTACTAAGTCAACTTCCCCAGGAGAATTGGCCTTTTCGTAGAAGACAAAAACTATGAAAATGTAATCCTTTCAGAAGTCAGGGTGAGAGGCAATGCAGCCAAGTTAGCCATGGGGCTGGAAGAGTCATCAGATTATGTTGGGCTTTTGTGTGTTGAGGTTTAGGGGCTCTGGATAGCGGTGGTACCTTTGATGTCTGGCAGCTAGCTGCACTACCTCGTAGGGTAGGCAGGCATCACTGGTCCTTGTTCATCTCACACACGTCTGCCTCCTAGTGGCACACCCCAGTACTCCACTTCAGCTGGCGGGCTAAACGATGTGAGGGGGTGGTGTTAACACGGCACCACTGGGCAAAGGACCCCGTCGACAAAGTCACTGGCCAGGGCGGATGAGTTCCCCAAAGAACTACAACAGCCACATGTTCGAGACCAGGACAAACCACCAAAAGACATCAACTGTGGTCTGGTCCGGAAAGGGATGGCTGCCACCAGGCCCCACCAGCCCAAGACACACGAAAACGTCCCTACAACCCATAGGGAGGTTATGGTATCGGAACCGAACCAAACTCATGGCCTGCGTTCACCATGTGCCTCATCTCCATGTTTTTATTTACTTAGAGATAAAGTGTCCAGCAACCCCAATTTAACCCCAACCTAATCAAGGGACAATTTACAGTGACTAAGTAACCGGTAACATCTTTGGACAGTGGGAGGAAACCAGTGCACCAACAGTGAAAAACACACATTCCACAGAGAGGACACACAAGCTCCTTATGGAGGATGCCGATATGGAAATTCAGACTCCAGCCTAGGCAGGAATAGCATTGCTACCCTACCTTGGCATCCATTTGAGCACCTGTGGGCAAGAGATCCTATGTATCGGTGAGGATGTTAGCTTTTTTGAAGGAGGCATTATGTGACAGCACTCCGAATCGATTGCCTGTTTTGTGAGACTGCCAATGAGTACATGTATGATGTGGTCTGACAGGAGTCAACTCAGTGGACTTAATATTGGGTTTGTTGACCTGCGAAAGGATAACAAAATTGGTTTGCTGATCCTGCTGGTGGATATGGATGACTTTACAGAGACAGTGATGGTTCCTCTCAGTGCATTGGAGTGCCTCCATATCTCAGCAGCACAGAGCAGGCCTGACCAGGGATTGCCACTGACCAATGAACCATAAAGGTTATTCTGGATCTGAGGTGTGATCTTCAAACTCTCTCTTCTGTAAATGGCCAACTGCTGTGCTAGTAAACTGAAAACAGCATGACATTGCACAGTTAATCAGTAAACCGAAGAAGACATTTTAAACAATGAAAATAAAATAATGTTGGAAATCTGATCAAGAATATTGGATCATCGATGGACCACATCAATGAGTGGCACTCTTTAACATTGGTTGTTTTGATGTAAATTAGTATTCAGTGTCTTCAGGTGAATATGATGAAAGATAAAGGTTTGTCTTTAATTTAGCATTTTGTGTGTGTTGTTGTTTGAATTTCCAGCATCTGCAGATTTCCTCGTGTTTGTCTTTAATGTTTGGATGTCAACCACCGCATAAACCCAGTGTATGCTCAATCTATTAATTCAAGGAAATGAAATTGAATGGGTTAATTAGCGATTAATTACCAATCTCTTACAACAAAACTCCAGTTCAAAATAAGAGAACCTCGCTGTGTTAAACAATTCTTCCAAACATTTTTTGAATGCATTTCTTTTTATATAACATTGAAAGTACCTTAGTGCGGCTCGGTAGCCTAGCGGTTAGCACACCACTTTACAGCACCAGCGACCCGGGTTCAATTGCCACTGCTGCCTGTAAAGAGTTTGTACGTTCTCCCCGTGACTGCGTATGTTTCCTCTGTGTACTCTGGTTTCCTCCCACACCCCAAAGACCTACTAGTTGGTAGGTGAATTGGTTATTGTAAGTTGTCCCAGGATGAGGCTATGATTAAACTGGGGAGTTTCTGGGCAGTGTGGCTGAAAGGTCCTAAACAATAAATAAATAAAAATAAATAATTCTGTAGTGAATCTGCATTTTAGTTAAATATGCAAGTAGAAATTCATCTCTTGCTGAAACCCTCATCAGTTCTTTGCTTCCTCTAAATCTGATCACTTGAATTTCGTTGTTTTCCTTTATGCTATTCTTGGTAAACATGAGTTAACTGAAAACCTTGCTGCCTGGCCTATTACTTGCTTTGTCTCCTCCTCCCATTATATCTCTCCATGCTGACCTAGAGTGTATGCACGTAGTTAAGTAATGTCTCCATTCCATAAACTGAACAAATGATCTGTTCTCTTATTCTGGCCCCCTGTTATTATTCATCCACTTGGTGGTTGTGTATTGTGTTGGGGCCTGTGACCTTGAATTCTCCTGAGCCTCACCATCTTTCTCTTTTGTCCTCCAAAATACTCCATTAAAGCTTCTGGCTACTATCTAATTATATTTCTTGGTGAGAACTTTGCTTTATGGCATGCCTTTAAACATTTTGACTTATTTAAAGTAACTGCATAAAGAGACTAGCATAATCAGACATGCTTACAACAATGAACACTGGGATAAACAGAAAGTCTTCATTTCATCACACACAGAAGAAAATCTGCTGGAAATCCAAGAAACATACAAAATGCTGGGGGAACTCATCAGGCTAGGCAGCAATTATGGAAAAGGGTAAATAGTCAACATTTCGGGCGGAGACCCTTTATCAGGCCTGAAATATCAACTATTTATTCTTTTCCAGAGATGCTGCCTAGCCTGATGAGTTCCTTCAGCATTTTGTGTGTGTTGCTTCTTACAGTTTATGCTGTAAGAGGTTGCTGGATCCTTTTCTTGATCCGGTAAACATGTTGAAATTGACTGACAAAATGTCACCTTGAACTTGTCTGGTTATGCTGCTCTGAGCTCTCTCATTAACAAGGATTTTCCCCCACAGAACTGCCACACACTGGGTGTTTTTAGTGTTTTTGCACCATCCTCTGTCAAGACAGTTGTATGTGAAATCCCAGGAGATTAGCAGTTTCAAAGATACTCAAACCAATCCGTGTCACACCGACAATCATTCCACTATCAAACGCATGTAGATTACGTTTGTTTCCCATTTTGATATTTGGTCTAAACAACCACTGAATCTCTTGACCAGAATCAGAATCAGGTTTATGATCGTGGATTTGTGCCGTGAAATCTATTAACATAGCAGCAGTAGTTCAATGCGATACATAATATAGAAACAAAAGAAAGTAAAAATAAATAAGTAAATCAATTAGAGTATATGTATATTGAATAGATTAAAAATCGTGCGAAAACAAAAATAATACATATTAAAATGTGAGGTAGTGTTCATGGATTTAATGTCCATTTAGGAATCAGATAGCAGAGGGGCAGAAGCCATTCCTGAAATCACTGAGTGTGTGCCTTCAAGCTTCTGTACCCTCTGCGGGAAGTGAGGGAGGAGATGGCTGGGTCTCTGGCAATGATCTTTGCATCATCAATGGGGACGGGAGAGGTTCCGGAGGATTGGAGAGTTGCAGATATTGTTCCCTTATTCAAGAAAGGGAGTAGAGATAGCCCAGAAATTATAGACCAATGAGTCTTACTTCAGTGGTTGGTAAGCTGATGGAGAAGATCCTGAGAGGCATGACTTATAAACATTTGGAGAGGCATAATATGATTAGGAATAGTCAGCATGGCTTTGTCAAAGGCAGATCGTGCCTTACGAGCCTGATTGAATTTTTTGAGGATGTGACTAACCACACTGATGAAGGTAGAGTAGTAGATGTAGTATATATGGATTTCAGCAAGGCATTTGATAGGGTACCCCATGCAAGCTTATTAAGAAAATAAAGAGGCAAGGGGACATTGCTTTGTGGATCCAGAACTGGCTTGCCCACAGAAGGCAAAGTGTGTTGTAGACAGGTCATATTCTGCATAGAGGTCGATGGCCAGTGGTGTGCCTCAGGGATCTGGGCCAGTAAATTTGCTGATGACACTAAGGTTGGGAGTGTTGTGGATAGTGTGGAGGACTGTCAAAGGTTACAGTGGGACGTTGATAGGATTGAATACTGGGCTGAGAAGTGGCAGATGGAGTTCAACCCAGACAAGTGTGAGGTGGTTCATTTTGGTAGGTCAAATACGATGGCAGAATATAGTATTAATGACAAGATTCTTGGCAGTGTGGAGTATCAGAGGAATCTTGGGGTCCGAGTCCACAGGACACTCAAAGCAGCTGCATAGGTTGACTCTGTGGTTAAGAAGGCATACGGTGCATTGGTCTTCATCAACCGTGGGATTGAGTTCAAGAGCCGAGAGGTAATGTTACAGCTGTATAGGACCCTGGTCAGACCCCATTTGGAGTTCTGTGCTCAGTTTTGGTTGCCCCACTATAGGAAGGGCGTGGAAACCATAGAAAGGGTGCAGAGGAGATTTACAAGGATGTTGCCTGATTGGGGAGCTTGCCTTATGAGAATAGGTTGAGTGAACTCAGCCATTTTTCCTGGGATAGACGGATGTTGAGAGGTTATCTGATAGAGGTGTTTAAGATGATGACAGGCATTGATTGTGTGGATAGTCAGAGGCTTTTTCCCAGGGCTGAAATGACTAACATGAGAGAACACAGTTTTAAGGTGCTCGGAAGTAGGTACAGAGGAGATGTCAGGGGTAAGTTTTTTTACGCAGAGAGTGGTGAGTGCGTGGAATGGGCTGCTGGCAATGGTGGTGGTGAAGGCGGATACAATAGGATCTTTTAAGAGGCTCTTGGAAAGGTATATGGAGCTTAGAAAAGTAGATGGCCATGGGTAACCTGAGATAATTTCTAAAGTAAGTACATGTTCGGCACAGCTTTGTGGGCCGAAGGGCCTTTTCTGTGTTGTAAGCTTTTCTATGTTTCCTACCTGATGGCAACAGTGAGAAAAGGGCATGTCCTGGGTGCAGGAGATCCTTAATAATAGACACTGCCTTTCTGAGACACCGCTCCTTGAAGATGTCCTGGGTACCTTGGAGGCTAGTACCTAAGGTGGAGCCAACTAACTTTATGACCCTTGGTCCTGTGCAGTAGCCCCCACCCCCATGCCAGACAATGTTGCAGCCTATCAGAATGCAACATCTGAAGAAGGGTCTCGGCCCGAAACATCGACAGTGCTACTTCCTATAGAAGCTGCCTGGCTTGCTGTGTTCCACCAGCATTTTGTGTGTGTTGCAACATCTATAGAAGTTTTCAAGTGTTTGCATGTCTGCATGCATTTATGTATTGAGTTGCTGCCCATGATTGGCTGATTAGATATTTACATTAACAAGCAGGCATATAGGTGTACCTAATAAAGTGGCTACTGAGTGCATGCGACCTTATATAACCTTAAGATTCATTTTCTTGTCAGCATTCACAGTTGAAAAGGAAATACAATAGAATCAATGAAAATCTACACACAGACAAAGATTGACAAACAACCAGTGTGCAAAGGCAAGCTGTGCATATATAAAAACAAATACAGTGTGTTCCAGTTAATTAGATCACATTGGGAACCATGCACTTTGGCCAAATTAAGTGGTGCCCAATTAGCCAATGTTACAGGGAAATAATTAAAATGATCTGAAAAACACAAACTACCATTTAACTGAATAACAAATTATGTACTTAAATGAAATACAGAGCAAAATTGAACAGTGCTATCTTGCTATAAAACAGTGTATTAGTTCCTAATAGCTGTCGATGGAAGGATTCATCCAGGGTAAGCTGCAGTGTTGTTTAGATTGACAGTACATGAACAAAATTGGCACGGGCACCTAGTGCAGATAATAGACTGCCTTTGTTCAATGATTTTTGACAATCACATCCTCCAAATGTTCATCAATATCTTCAAATGCTTCATAGTTCCAATCTTGCTGAAGTAGTGAAATAGTTACATTTTCACTCCCGTTTGTTTCTGGCATCTCCAAGCCTGAATGCTTGAAAGTGCGGTGAGCAAAACTGTTCTGAATTGTCTTACTGCTTATTTATCGCCAACTATCACTGACAAAGGTTATTGCTTTTTGAACACAAGCATGCACCTGATGCTACTTAAAAACAGTTTGCTCTAAATACAGTGTAGTTTCTAATGGCCACACAAGTGCATGTGACTGACTCTAGTTAATAACAATCTCCTGTCCCAATTAAGTGGCTTAACGTCCCAAATAAACAAAGGGAATCCCAGCTGTATTTTACATTAGTTTTTCTTCCTTCGGTCTACTACTCTCATGATGCACATGTACAAAGTTATGCACCTTCTCAAAAATCACTCATGACAGAAGCTTCCTTTAAAGCGTTTAATGTGATGTCAAGTAAAATGTACATATTAAATTCAATTCAGAATTATCGCTTACCTGAATATACTAATGCCATTGATTATGCTCGTAATCAGAGTTAACCAAGGTAATACACCCACAAAACACTCCACAACTATGCCGTGTAAACAAGGGTAAACTCATGGTGCAATGATATCTTAATAACAATAAGTGATAAGCTTGATACTTCCTTCAAATTGCATCTACTGAATTGACTTTATTACTTGCACCCTTCACATACATGAGGATATGAGATCTCCGTCTAAAAGTCCAATGTTCAATTTATAGTCATTTGTAATAAATAGTATGTACAACAGGATGGTCAATATAACATAGAAATACAATTGTATCAGCTTGAATTAATCACTCTGATGGCCTGGTGGAAGAAGCTTTTCCTGGAACCTGTTGTTCCTGTCTTTTATGCTGTGGTACCATTTCCCGGATGGTAGCAGCTGGAACAGTTTGTGGTTGGGGTGACTCAGGTCCCCAAAGATCCTACAGGCCCTTTTTACGCACCTGCCTTTGTAAATGTCCTGAATAGTGGGAAGTTCACATCTACGGATGCGCTGGGCTATCTGCACCACTCTCTGCAGAGTCCTGCGATTGAGAGAAGTACAGTTCCCACACCAGGCAGTGATGCAGCCAGTCAGGATGCTCTCAATTATGCCCCTGTAGAAAGTTCTTGGGATTTGGGGACCCATACCAGACCTTTTCAACTGTCTGAGGTGAAAGAGATGCTGTTGTGCTTTTTTACCACACAGCTGGTGTGTACAGACCACCTGAGTTCCTCGGTGATGTGTATGCCGAGGAACTTAGAACTGTTCACCCTCTCAACCGCAGATCCATTGATGTCTCCATTGCTCCTGTAATCCACAACCAGCTCCTTTGTTTTTGTGACACTGAGGGAGGGGTTGTTTTCTTGACAGCACTGTGTCAGAGAGATGACTTCTTCTCTGTAGGCTGCCTCATTATTAGTTGAGATTAGGCCAAACCACGCAGTATCGTCAGCAAATTTAATTAGAAGATTGGAACTATGGGGGCTTAGGATACAGCCCTGAAGGGCACCTGTGTTGAGGGTCAGAGGGGCAGAGGTGAGGGAGCCCACTCTTACCACCTGCTGGCGATCCGACAGGAAGTCCTGGATCCAGCTGCACAAGGCAGGGTGAAGGCTGAGGTCTTTGAGTTTCTTGTCAAGCCTGGATGGAATTACGGTGTTGAATGCTGAACTGTAGTCCAAGTACAGCATTCTCACATAAGCATCCTTCTTCTCCAGATGTGTAAGGGCAGTGTGTAGAGCTGTAGCTATTGTGTCATCTGTCAATTGGTTGTGTCGGTAGGTGAATTGTAGGGGGTCGAGTATAGGTGGTAGCATGCTGCAGATGTAGTCCCAGTTTACTAATATTAACAAAAACTTAAGACCCACAAGTTTTGCTGTTTCAAGGGCAAATGAAGAAAGGATGGAGATGGATATCTTTTCACTGTGTGCTTCAAAGCAAAATTCAAATTAACCCCCGCAGGAAATGATGTAAAATACAGCTTACATACAGGAAGTGATGTCCATACAAAATGAGCTGCAGCTCTAGAG
This sequence comes from Hypanus sabinus, assembly GCF_030144855.1. Taxonomy (NCBI): domain Eukaryota; kingdom Metazoa; phylum Chordata; class Chondrichthyes; order Myliobatiformes; family Dasyatidae; genus Hypanus; species Hypanus sabinus. The sequence continues at coordinate 28,041,465 of NC_082714.1, read as the reverse complement.
GAATGAAACTGTTATTTATAGGATGTCAAACTTAACCACTGAAACCAGAAGTCAAATGATCATTTCATTAGGTCTTTGGCTAAAGATGGATGCTCTTAAAGACTAGTTTTGTAAACTGTCTTACTTCACCATCTTTAATCATTCTCATGTTGAAAACATTGGCTTTGGTGATGTTTCTGGTGTAGATCAGAAAGAAATGGTGGGACAGATAACCATGAAGGGAAGGAAAGCTGTTCAGCTTGGAGCCCTCTTGTGGCATGATCAGCTGGGATGAAATCATTAGGAACGTAGTTCTTTTGGCTCTTCTGGGTTGATTGTCTGATGTGTTGGATCCTATTATGTACATAAACATAAAATCTCATTGTTTCATTAAATATAAAACTGAGCATGATCTTGATGTGGGTAATGAATTTAATATCATCAAGCTGTGTTCCACTCTTAGGTTATCGTCTTTGGCATCTCACCCTCTAGCAGCACCAATATCAAGTCATGTTATGGTGAAATCTGGTTTGGGGGCAAGCTTTGCCCTGCCCAGGTTGAATTCAACTTCACTCTATCCAGCAGCATCTCTGACCTTTGGGTATACAAAGCTGTAATAGCTTTAGCTGATGCATCACAGAAAATGCAGCCTTTTCTTCTGAGCTGTAGATGATGGAATTGTTGTGCAGGTTCTTGGAAGTTTTACACCTTTCGGATCTTGAAGGGAAGAACACCACGGCTGTCACTGTTCATTTTCTCTTTGGGGAGAGGAACATCCGATCTACAGGTGTCTGAAGTCAACTCTCTTAACTTAAAGTATCCCTGGATACTGATTGGAGCAGCAGATCCAAGAGGGTCAAACAGGCTGTTGATAGTCAATAGCACACCATGATGTGTAAAGGGGCTTTCAGTATCAGCAACATGGTAAGTAAGGGTGTCAGTAACAAGGTCCCATCCAAGGTCCAGTCTGCACTGCACAGGAGGGAGGTCCTGCCCAGGATCAGGATTGCGTAGACCTTTGACCAGATCTTCAGATGGGTAGCGTCACAAGGCTTCAGTAGTATTGGACGCAATCTGAGACTACACTGCGCCAAGATATCATGCACTGCTTTCAGCACACTGGCCTCTTCTTCTGCACAAAAAAGTGATTTAGGACCATCATCAACCCAGAAATGCCTCTCCTTCTACAACTGTGCCTCAGTCCCAAATTCCTTCTCTCCTTCAACAGCTGTCCTCTTAAGGCCAGATGTTGCCATAGCTGGTGAGGGGTAGTTATCAAATACATAACCTCCAATGTGGTACTCCAGAATCTCATTGTCCTGTTGGTGGTCATGAAACCATAAGAATCTGAGGCAGTCTCGATGATCCCCTCTCACTACGAGGCTGTGGAACATTTATTCGATGACTGCTATCAGCATGACAGACTCTGAGCAGACAGTTAATAAAGTCCGGACCCTGCAGGAGCACATTGTTCAGTGACACACATTTGATTGCAAACTAGAATCAATGACATTTCATATTTGTTCATGTTTCTGGGAGTGATAAACATCAAAGTTGGCCAAATGTCAGTCCTCTTTACAAACAAGAGAAAATCCGCAGATGCTGGAAATCTGAGCTGCACACACAAAATGCTAGAGGAACTCAGCAAATCAGGCAGCATCTATGGAAAAAAGTACAGTCAACGTTTTGGGCCAAAACGTCAACTGTGCTTTTTTTTTCGTAGATGCTGCCTGGCCTGCTGAGTTCTTTCAGCACTTTGTGTGCTACCTGTTCTCTTTGTTGGGATCCGGCAGAGGCATTAACTCAGAATGAATGTTCCTGAAGGATCTTTCCATGAATTCGGCATGAGGATTTTTCGTTTCTGGTTTCCTTCTCAATGTGTGGCTGAGTGACACTACACACACAAAATGCTGGTGGAACGCAGCAGGCCAGGCAGCATCTATGCGGAGAAGCACCGTCAACATTTCAGGCCGAGACCCTTCGTCAGGACCTGACGAAGGGTCTCGGCCCGAAACGTCGACAGTGCCTCTCCTTATAGATGGTTCCTGGCCTGTTGTGTTCCACCAGCATTTTGTGTGTGTTGTTTGAATTTCCAGCATCTGTAGATTTCCTCGTGTTTGCTGAGTGACACTAGTTGACCAAGGCCTTCTGTTATTTGAAGGAGTTGTGGTGTCTGGAAAGGAAGGGGAGTTACTCAATTGTTTGACTTGTATTTTCAATAGGTACATTTAATGTCAGAGAAATGTATACAATATACATCCTGAAATTCTTTTTCTTTGCAAACATCCACAAAAACAGAGGAGGGTCCCAAAGAATGAATGACAGTTAAATGTTAGAACCTGAAACCCCCCCCCCCCCCAGATCCCCTGTCCCATGCATAAGCAACATCAAAGCAACAACCCCCCTCCCCCACCAGCATAAAAGCATTGGCACCCTCCCCAAGCACTCAAGCATGCAGCAAAGCATCAATGAAGATACAGGCTTGCAGCACCCCAAAGACTACTGGTTTACCCACTGTTCGACATACCACAGACTCTCTCTCTCTCTAATAAGGGAAAAAGAGGTGTCCCCATTTCACAGTGAGAGGGGAGACATAACAGAACAACTGGCTGATTTACGGTGTTAAAAGTCTGCTGCGTCACTTTTTCCAAGCTCTGTGCCCAAAGAACTCGGGCCCCTGGGTACACTCACTGCTTTCGATCTTCCATGTACTTTCATGACACATCAGGCCGCGACACCCGCCTCCAGAGCCACGAAAACCCGGCACCCTGATGGCACACTAGTCTTCCAGGCCATGTCCTTGGCCTACCGAAAAGTAACCGGTCATCGGCCCTGAGAGAGGATCCTGTTTCCACAAGGAACCAAGGTCAGTATGTAACTCTAGGTCAGGGTCTTCAAAAGAACCCTGAAAAGGGAAAAACAGGTATTAAAGACAGAAATAGAGCTGTTTCTAGAGATGCAAGCAGTGGAGTCGCCGTTAGGTGCCATTAACCTAAGCTCCGCCCTCCGCCAACCTACTTGGTAAACTGTTTGTTCGTGACTCGAAGGAAGACCCATCTTTGATGGAAGTTGCCGACTTGCAGTCACCTTGAGAGTGACAGAAGACTAGTGTGTCTAAATCTGATTGAACATGTCAGTGTGCTTGGTTTGCTTACCTACAATCTTCTCTTTCATGCAGATTCTACTCTCCCATGGTATGAAATGACTCGGGCATTGTTTCTCCAGGATGTTAGTCTTAAATGTCCTGACTGTCAGCTGATGAGCACCACCATGACCCAACCAACTGAAGCTGTCGGACACTTAGAAGTTCCCAACTATTTCAAAATGGAAATAATCATGCCAGTGCCCAAGAGGAGCAGGGTGAGCTGCCGTAACGACTACCATCCGGTAGTACTTACAGCTACAGCGAAAAAGTGCTTTGAGAGGTTGGCAATGGCTGGAATTAACCCTGACTCAGAAAGAGCTTGGACCCACTGCAATTTGCCTATCACCACAACGGGTCTATAGTGGATACATTCTCATAGGCTCGTCACACAGCCTTGGATCACGATATAACTTTCTACTGGTATGTCAGGATGTTGTTTATTGACTACAGCTCAGCATTTAGCACAATCATTCCTACAGTCCTGATTGATAAGTTCCAGAACCTGGGCCTCTGTACCTTCCTCTGCAGCTGGATCCTTGACTACTTAACTGGAAGACCAGTATCTATGTGGATCGGAAATAACACTATATAGGAAGATTTGAGTATGTTAACAACAATAACAAATCTTTGCTGGATTATTTGTCTTTTAACTGAAGAAAGCTTAAAACTTCAAAAAGGGTTAAATGAACTTTGTTTCTAACTCTCATCTGTTGTGGTTGCAATATTGTTTCATACCCTTTGTTAAAAATACAACTGTCAATTTGCTTTTGGACATTGCAGTTCAATTCTAAATAATTCCGATTATTTATATGTACTAGTCATTTGGTATACGTTCTTTCAGTTTACTGAACATATGATGGAAAATCCAGGAGGCACATTATTAGAGAGCTGATTGCTGATTACTTCTACAATAAAGAATGCCATGTGAAAATTTCAGATTCTGTGCGGCACGATTGCTCAGAAACTTTAGAAGGGATTATCAGTCTGAACTATAACAAAGACTAGTGAAGTTAGGTCTAGTTGGTTCCAACACTGAAGCTCAACACTGAAGCCTTACTCATTAAATATAAAGCAATTTCTTTAGCTGGAAAGAACTTATACAATCCTTCAAACACCAAGAGCTCAAACTGTCATTCCTTAAAAATGATCCTTTAAGTACATATATCTACAGGGTCAGCATCTATGAGCCTGTGCAGATAGAAATTTAGAAGATGATTTGTCATACAGGACAATGACTGCTTACTACATTGATTTTTCTCAACCCATGATGTTGGCAAGAAGAAAAACGACCTAGTCAACATCATTTTTCACTTACAACCTTTGGCTCCTCAACTCTCTCCGTCTTGTCACATGAAATTTATTCGATGCTCTCATCAGCCAGGACAATGCAGTACAAAAGAAGCCACTGGAGACAGTCTGGTGAGACTTGGCTGTTTATGAGATTTATTGATCTGTATTGTAATATCTCAGGAGTCTTGAATAAACCTTTACCTTCCAAATGACATTAGAAAACATAGGAATTGAAATGGATTGTGAGACACTAAAAACTCAATCATTTGTTAATTTATAAAACACAAATGGACAATCCTGAGCAGAGCAGACAGCACCTGTGAAGAGAAATGCAGGGTGATGACCTTTCATTGGAGCAAAAGACATTAGAAATGTGATATAAGTAGTTGAGAATGGGAGACATAGAGATAGCAGAAAGAATGTCTGTGATAGAGTGGAGGTGAAAAGAGTGGAAATGGTACAAGGATTGAGTGTGTTAGCCAAGCCTTCCTCACATGCAGGAGTTATATATGGGGCAGGGTGCAGGGGAGGGGGTGAAGGGGAACAGAGGAAGGAGTGGGTCTGGGAGGGGGAAACAGGAGAAAGAGAAAAATGCAAAAAACATGATTGATTTCTAAAGTTTCTGGTTCTGATAGAAGACTGTTGACGTACAATGTTAACTCTGCTTTGCTCTCTTTAGATGTTGCCTGATCCAAGCCCTTCAAACAATTTCTGTTTGTACTTTAGATTTTGAATCTGTAGGTTTTTTTTTAACATTCTGGCTATTAGAAGTCAGAAGCTTTATTTGGAATTACTATGCTAATGGTTTCCAAAGATCAAAATATACCATATTTCAATTCAATGGGAAGCCAAGCCATTGGAAGTCTAGAGAATTGCAAATAACACCAATGAATCATAAATGTTTAACTGAAATTGTAAGAAGTCGAAAAGGGCTTTATGTTGAATAATATCAAAGTGATCTTCATCCTTTTAGTGGTGACATTTGCAGAATTACAAAATTGGAAAACAATATCATTTTTATTACAATTGTTCTTGGGATCTGAATGTTGATGGTAAGGCCAGCATTGATAGCCTTTTCTAACTTGCTCTTCAGAAGCTGGCACCTTTGATTAGAATCATAGAATCATAGCGAGGTGCAGCACAGAAATGGATTCTTTGGCCCATCTAGACCATGCTAAACCATTTAAACTGCCTGTCTTGCCCTTAAGGCATTTATTTAGTTTTATTACATTTTTGCTTTAGTAATTCATTTGCAATTACTTTTTAGTTAAAGTTAAAGGTTGACAACTACGTTGCAGTTGTTGAAGGTAAATTCATTATCTGTGATGTTTCGCGGCATGTGATGACGTCCCACCCAGTTTCGCCGCATCTTGTGGGCAAGTACCGGGTTTGGAGAAGCAGGAAGGCGGGGGCTTGTGTGTGCAGGATCAGCGCGAGAGAAGTTCCATTTCTACGCACTAAGAAACATCATAGAAGCAACACCGTAAGTTCATATGACAGTTCATATGTTGAAGTAAAAATGTTTACGTTGATTCTGTTAAAAGAAATGACGGTTGATAAAGTTTATTTTCTTGAAAGCATTGCTGGAAAGTTTGTGTTGAAGTGTATTTAAAGCTGTTGATGGCGTAGGTAGATTCTGACTGTATGTTGTACTTTAATGAAACTTTAATGTAACATAGTTCGTTGTAATTTTACTTTTACAGGTATTTATGATGCCAAGAAGGAAACAAGTACTGTATATATTTTGTATTGTATGAGGAGCAGCCTGTAAAAGCTCTCAAAGTCACTGAGGTAATGGGATATTGAAGACCATAATCGTGTTCTGCTTATATTCAGCACTGAAGTTGGACATAGTGTGGAACAAAGGCTGTAACAGCTTGTCAGGCCTGCACAAACAGGCAACTCCCAGTTCCCACCCAGCTGACAGGAGTCACCGACCACTCATTTCCAACTCATCACCTGCAGCCTATTTAAACCTAGCTTTCATCAACAGTCCTTGTTCATCCATCAAGCCAATCCTCCTCAATCAGTTGCTCCCAGCCTTCAGTTACCTTGTTATGTTAAGTATCTGCTCTCTCTTGTTTCCTGCCCCTCGTGGCTTGTTATTGTTAAAGTGATCACCCACCACTAAATCATCTCCGCTGCTTTGCGTTTGGGTCAAGCTCTCTACATTTCCTGACAGGATGGGTGAGCCAGCGAATGACCCAGCAGAGTTTGCTTACCTAAAGGAAGTTGTCTGCCAACGTGAGCACACAATCCAGAAGCAGCACAGACCACTGCCCGCCACCCTCAATCAACTCTCCTTATCGTTACAGCAAGCCCGCACGTCACCATCTCTGTATTCTATGGACTGAGCCAAGATTGCCTTCATTATATTTCTCGCGACTGGCTGAGCTCTGACTTGGGCTGGTGCTAACTGGGACAAATAAAACCATCATCTGCAATAAATATGAGGAATTCACCACTGAGCTGCACCAAGTTTTCAACCATCCAGGAAGGGGAAGTGAGGCAGCATGTCAGCTACTTCACCTGCATCAAGGCTGATTCTCAATGCTGGAATCCAGGACCCTAGCGGCAGAGTGCGGCTGGAACGCAGAGGCACTGATGGCCCATTACCTACATGGCCTCTCGGAGTACTTGAAAGATGAGCTGTCTACCTGTAAGATGCCCACCGACCTCGAAAGCCTCATCACACTGGCCCTCCATATTGATCAGCATCTTATAGAATGACTCTCCATACTAGCAGCCACAACCCCAGTTCCATCCCAGAGCCATTTCACGCTGCAGGATCCTCATTAGCAGTGCCTCCAGAACGCATGCAGTTAGAGACAGTGCCTTTAACCCCCGAAGACTGTGAGCATCAGTGGAGGAGTAACCTGTGTGCTCACTGCAGAGTAGCTAATCGCCCAGGCATCAGAGGCCCACTGCACGTATAAACTCTGCATCACCAAGAGGAGATGAAGAGTCTTCTAACTGGTGAGCTTTGCCTGCCCCTCATTCCAGCACCATATCCCGACTTGTCCTCCTCCACACCCCGATGGCTTTACGTGCATAGGAGGTTTCTGGTGGACTCTGGTACTGCAGGCAACTTTCTGGACTGGGCTCTGGGTGTGCAGCTTGGACTCCCTACTGAGCCTATCGTGCACCCTTCTGCATCACGCCTAGTAACAGATGTCCCTTGAGGTTTGGGATGGTTACAGCACGCACATGAGCAGTGGAGAGCACTGTGAGTTCATCTCATTCTAAGCTGTCGACTCACCGAACACTCTTCTCATCTCGGGCTACCTGTGGTTCTCCACTCACAACCCTCCTTCAGCAAAATGGAAGCCAGCTCCATGCCACCTCACAGACCACATGACTGTGTGATTGACCTTCTCCTGGACACCACACCTCCTTGTTCTCCCTTTCTCCTCCAAGCCATGAACGACTACATTGCCGAAGCACTACAGCACAGCTTCATTTGACCATTCCAGTGCAACTGGTGCAGAATTTTTACTTATTAGAAAAAGTGGGGGTATTGACTACTGTGGGCTTAACAAGATCACATTTAAGAACCATGACCCTCTCGCCTTGCATTTGAAGCACTCCATGAGGCCCAGATCTTCACCACTCTAGATCTATTGATTGTGTAGAATTGACATCCATCAGGGGGAAGAGTGGCCAATAGCGTTCCTAACACCCAATGGCCAATAAATGTACTTAGTGATGCCTTTTGAACTTTCAAACAGTCCAGCCATTTTCCAAGCCTTCATTCATGACATCCTCTGAGATATGCTACACAACATTTGTCCATCTAACTGGATGACATCCTCATCTTCTCCAAGGACCCCCAAGACCACGTCTGTCATCTTCCACTTCAAGGCATAACCTTGGACCCAGAGGAAGTGTGTGCCATTGTCAAAAAGGCCCTAATTGTGTTCCTTCAAATGGCTACAGCGCTACACCCCACCATTTCATCAGGAACTACAGCCAAATTGCTGCTCCACTCACCTCCCTCTACAAATTACCTACCTCACAGATAACTTGGTTTGCTGCAGCGGACCACATTTCAGAGGAGCTTAACTTCACCACTGCTCCCATTCTCCACCATTTGAACCCCCCTGGAGCTTCTGTGATAGGGGTGGACTCATCTGACATGGGTGCTGGAGCTATCTTCTCCCAGCGAGAACCTGGCGGGGAGACAAATACTTGTGCCTTTTTCTCAGGCAAGTTCAACTCAACATAGCTTCTGTATGGAGTAGGAGATAGGGAGCTACTCATCACTAAATTGGCCTTGGTGGAAAGGAGACTTTGGCTGATGGAAAATATAGAGCCCTTTCTGATCCAGACCTTCTACCAGAACCTCATCCGCTAACCCAGCCCATGCCTGGTTTGCGATACCTTCTTCTTCAAGCAATTCAATTTCCCAATCTACAACAGACCTGGCTCCAAGAGCACTAAGGTGAGTGTTTATCCCAGCTAATATGGAGATTGACCCTCAACCCATCATTCCATCCTGACAGATCCTCACCCCGAACTTCTGAGATCTTAAGAACCAGATCCACCAAGACCTACTGCATGAGACAGCTCCAGCCAATATACCTAATAATTGCCAACAGCCACTGAATCTCTTCAGTGGGCCCACTCCTCAGCCCTCTCCAGCTAGCCAGGTGCACAAGGGACCCTGGATTTGAATTGAATTAGATTGAAATGCTGATTCTGCAAGCCCACCTTGATTGCAGTTGTATGTCAGTTTATTGCTGCTTCCCGTCAATGTTCCCTGTACAATTCCTCCAATCAGCTGTCCTATGGGCTCCTATGGCCTCTACCAGTCCCTTGATATCCATGGTCACATATTACCATGGATCTCATCATGGGTTTGCCTCTTTCTGATGGGGCCATGGTGATCATGACAGTGGTGGACCAGTTCTCCAAAGAGGTCCACTTCATTGCCCTCCACAAAATTCCATCACCCACTGTGATGGTGGACCTGGTTCTTCAACATGTGGTTGGTCTCCATGGTTTCCTTCAGGACATTGTGTCTGACTGAGGCCGACGATTCATCTCCTGCTTCTGGCGAGCCTTCTGCTTCCTCCTCTGCACCTCAGTGAGTTTGTCCCCTGACTATCATCTGCAGAATCTTTGGGGAATTGATGGGAATGTGAGGAGAATAAAATTGATTAAGGTAGAATTAGTGAAAAATAGGTGCTTGATTATTGGTATGGATTCAATAGGCCAAAGGGCCATTTTACAGTTTGATTGCTCGCAATCCCCCCCAAAATACCATAATCAGACATTTGCTCACAGTTCCCTAGAATGCCACAATCCTGCACCAAAACATATATTGAATCATCCATGGTGCCCCATAACAAAAGCTACAAACTTATCAACACTGACTTTACACACCAAAGTAGGAAGATAAATTAATTTTACTACGGCATCCTGTGCAACTGTGGAATTGCAAATGCTCAGAGACAAACACACAATTTGGTGTATAGTAAGTCACCAGTATCGTGCCAATATACAAACCTATCAGTCAGATGTGTCATTATTACAGTGGAGTGAAGGGAATTACAGAGGTATGAGAGAGGATTTGGCCAGAATTGATTGGAAAAGAACACTGGCAGGGATGACAGCAGAGCAGCAATGGCTGGAATTTCTGGAAGCAATTCGGAAGGCAGAGGATATATACATCCCAAAGGTGAAGAAGTATTCTAAAGGCAAGATAACACAACCATTGCTAATAAGAGAAGTCCAAAGAGAGTGCATATAATAGAGCAAAAATTAGTGGGAAGTTAGAGGATTGGGAAGCATTTATAAGACACCAGAAGGCAAGAAAATAAGTTATTAAAAAGGTAAAGATGGAATATGAAATTTAGCTAGTCAATAATATTCAAGAGGATCCCAAAAGTTTCTTCAGATACATAAAGTGTAAAAGAGAGATGGGAGTGGATATTAGACTACTGGAAAATGATGCTGGAGAAGAAGTAATGGGGGACATGGAAATGGTGGGTGAACTGAATAAGCCGATTGCACCAGTCTTCAATGTTGGAGACACTAGCAGTATGGTAGAAGTTCCAGGTCTCAGGGGTCATGAAGTGTGTGAAGTTATCATTTCTAGAGAGTAGGTTCTTGGGAAACTGAAAGGTCTGTAGGTAGGTAAGTCACCTGGAGCAGATGGTGTACTGGTTCTGAAAGAGGTGGCTGAAGAGATTGTGGAGGCATTGGTAATGATCTTTCAAGAATCATTAGATCCTGGAATGGTTCTGGAAGACTGGAAAATTGCAAATGTCACTCCACTTGTTAAAAAGGGAGAGAAGCAGAATAGAGGAAACAATAGGCCAGTTAGTACATCCATAGAACCATAGAACATTACAGCACAGAAACAGACCTTTTGGCCCTTCTTGGCTGTGACGAACCATTTTTCTGCCTAGTCCCACTGACCTGCACCTGGCCCATATCCCTCCATACACCTCTCATCCATGTAACTGTCCAAGTTTTTCTTAAATGTTAAAAGGAGCCCACATTTACCACTTCATCTAACAGCTCATTCCACACTCCCACCACTCTCTGTGTGAAGAAGCCCCCCCCCAATATTCCTTTTAAACTTTTCCCACTTCACCCTTAACCCATGTCCTCTGGTTTTTTTCTCCCCTAGTCTCAGTGGAAAAGGCCTGCTTGCATTCACTCTATCTCTACCCATCATAATTTTATATACCTCTGTCAAGTCTCCCCTCATTCTTCTACACTCCAGGGAATAAAGTCCTAACCTATTTAACCTTTCTCTGTAACTCAGTTTCTCAAGTCCTGGCAACATCCTTGTAAACCTTCTCTGCACTCTTTCAACCTTATTAATATCCTTCCTGTAATTTGGTGACCAAAACTGCACACAATACTCCAAATTCAGTCTCACCAATGCCTTATACAACCTCACCATAACCTTCCAACTCTTATACTCAATACTTTGATTTATAAAGGCCAATGTACCAAAAGCTCTCTTTACTACTCTATCTACCTATGATGCCACTTTTAGGGAATTTTGTATCTGTATTCCTAGATCGCTCTGCTCTACTGCACTCCTCAGTGCCCTACCATTTACCTTGTATGATCTACCTTGGTTTTTCCTTCCAAAGTGTAATACCTCACACTTGTCTGTATTAAACTCCACCTGCCATTTTTCAGCCCAATTTCACATCCTCAGTGGTTGGGACAACTTTGGAGTCGATTAATACGGATGAGGTCTCAGGGTACTTGGAGGTTCATGATAAAATAGGCCATAGTAAAATAGGCCGTAGTCAGCACGATTTCCTCAAAGGAAAATCCTGCCTGACAAATCTGATGGAATTCTTTGAAAAAGTGATACCCTTTTTTACTGGGCATCTCTAGAAATGCAGCCCTTTAGCCCCTTGCAAAGAGGCTGCTGGACTCCGCGGTGAGAAACCCATCCTTCTCAGGCTCCGTATGTCTAGGGTGTATAAACTTTGAGTTGTTAAAGAAAAGAAAGAAAACAGCAAAAATGGCTCATTATAATTAAAGTCAAATGTGCACGCAAGTTGAAGCTCACCTTGAACTTGTCTGTAACATGCTCTGGACCCTTACTCTGCCTGAAAGCACGCACTACCTTCTGAATGTTGCTCAAAATCCATCTGGGACAAGTGGGTCTCCCATGGGTGTATTTGTCCTTACTCCGTGAAGCTATACATCTGCACAAAGCACCTTGTGCAACAGGGAAAGCATCCTCAGCCATCTTCCCTCCTATCTTCTTCCAGCTCCCACCAAAAAAGACCACAACTTACACCAGTGTCCTTCACAAAGCTTCTCTGCCCAGCGCTCTCTAGAACCTTCTCCCAACTCCACCACCCTGATTGGCTGACACAACATTCCTAATTTGAACAACAATGCCTCTTATCTCAGACAGGCTGAAAGCAGAACAAAATGCTCTTACAGAACTGCCAACGTGGGATACCTATAGCATAGCAGTAAATGTCTTAACCAGGGCGTTACAGAAGCAACTAGCAGGATGGACAAAATAGAATTGGTTAATGTTGTGCACAGAAGGCACACATGAGACTGCTTATGAACCCATGGTATTACAGGAAAGATTATAGTATGGAAAGAGCAGTGGCTGATTCGCAGGAACCAAAGTGTGGGAATAAAGGGAGCATTCTCTGGTTTTCTAGTGGTTCACAAAGGTCTGTGTGGGGACTGATACTTCTTATGTCAATGACTTGCATGATGGAATTAATGGCTTTTATCCAAAGCTTGCAGGTGATATGAAGGTAGGCGGAGGGGCAGGTAGTTTTGAGGAAATAGAGAGGCTACAGAAGAACTTAGGTTAGGAGAATGGGAAAGCAGCAGATGGGATATAGTCTTGGGAAGTGTATGATCATGCACTTTGGTAGCAGAAATGAAAGGACAGACTATTTTCTAAATGGAGATAAATACAAAAAATTGAGGGGCAAAGGGACTTGGGAGTCCTTGTGCAGGATTCCCTGAAGGTTAATTTGGTGGTTGAGTCTGTAGTGAAGAAGGCAAGTGTGATGTTAGCATTCTTTTCAAGATAACTAGAAGGTAAAAGCAAGGATTTAATGTTGAGACTTTGTAAAGCACTGGTGAGGCCTCACTTGGAGTATTGTGAGCAATTTTGTGTCCCTTATCTTAGAAAAGATGTGTTGAAATTGGAGAGCGTTCAAAGGAGGTTCACGAGCATGATTCCTGGAATGAATAGCTTGTCATATGAGGAGCGTTTGATGGCTCTCAGCCTGTATTTATTGGAATTCAGAGGAATGAGGGGTGACCTCATTGCAACCTATTGAATTGTGAAAGGCCTTGATAGAGGGGATGAGGAGAGGATGTTTCCTATGGTAGGAGACTCTAAAACCAGAGGTTACAGCCTCAGAATAGAGGGACATCCTTTTAAATGGAGATGATGCTTGAATTTCTTTAGCCAGTGAGTGGTGAACCTGTGGAATTCTTTGCCACAAGCAGCTGTGGAGGCCAAGTCATTGAGTATATTTAAGGCTGAGCTTGATAGATTCCTGATTGGTCAGGGCATGCAGGGATATGGGAGGGGGGAAGCAGGAGAATGGTGTTGAGGAAAATTAGATCAACCATGATAAAATGGCAGAGCAGATTTGATGGGCCAAGTGGCCTAATTCTGCTCTTATATCTTATGGTCTTAAATGGGAAAGCAACCTATTTAAACAACAAGATGTAGCATCAGAACAAGTTTTACTTCAAAATATTTTTCTAAATACAGTAGCAGGAGGCATCAGAATTCACACTCTGGATAATATTATCAACAGATCAGCAATAGCAGATGGTCAGATGTCAGCTTTTCCTAGTCCAATTTCCCATGAATAGAATACATTTCCTATGTAAGGAAAGCTGTTTCTGTCACAGGATATCCAAGGTGTCTGGCTAGGTGGTTGACAGGGTAGTTCTGTGCAGAAGGAAAGTTCAATCATTTTGGTCATTCATGGGAAGAAAATCAGACAATCTTTTTCACAGATAACAATATTGGCTTCTATAGAACTTGCTACAATTACATCAACTTCTGGGAGATGAAGTAAGTTTTCTGTTCTCCATTTTATCGTATTTTCTTTTGTAATCACTGGGATTGCAAATCTGGCTTCTGATGCAGCTGACAGCAAAAGTTCAAAGTTGAATGGCAGCGATTTCAAAGGGCGACACGGAAGCGTGACAGTTAGCGTAATGCTATTACAGCTCCAGCGGAGCAGCCTGGGTTGGTTTGCTGCCGCTGTCTGTGAGCTGTTTGTATGTTCTCCCGTGACCACGTGGACTTCCTTTGGCTTCCTCTCACTTTCCAAAAATGTGCAGATGAGTAGGTTAATCGGTCACATGGGTGTAACACAGCAGCACGAGGAAGGGCCTGTTGCGTAGGAAGGGCCTGTAACTGCTCTATCCTTCTAAGTAAATAAAATGAGATGTCAGAATCTAATTAATATGACAAGGCGGTCTGCTGTGATTTTTAGTAAGGATTTCACAGAATTGCTTTGAAGATATAATAATACTAAAAACAGATCACTCTCCGAAACCAGTTCATGCTCTGCACAGCCCTTCTCTCTCCCTCCGTATTCAGCTCTAAAGAGTTTCCTTTGACTTTCTTTCATTTATCTAGTTTCCCCTGACATGCAATTTTTGGTTAGGATGTGGTATTTGGGTTCCTGGAAACCCCCCTAAATTTTTTGATGGATTTATTAGTCACTACCTTGTGAGTTTCGTGGTCTTCCATAGGGGGGAAATGTGATCTCGGAATCAGAATCAGGTTTATTAATACTGACGTATGCCATAAAACTTGCTGTTTTGCAGAGCAGGACAGTACATGACACTGCAGAATATTACTAAAAGTCACAATAAGATGCACATAAAAATAAATAAATAGTGCAAAGAGAAAGCAAAATTGTTCATGGTACCTGGTCTGTTCAGAATTTTGATGGCGGAGGGGAAGAAGCTGTTCCTAAAACATTGAGTGTGCGTTTTCAGACTCCTGTGCCTCCTCCCTCATGGTAACAATGGAAAGAAGGTGAGGGTTCTTCACGATGGATGTTGTCTTTACGAGGCTCTGCCGTTTGAAGATGTCCTCGGCGGTGGGGATGATTGTCCCCACTGTCCATTGGGTGCTGGCTGAGGCTACAACCCTCTGCAGCTTTTTTTCCGAGTATGTGCTTTGGGGCCTCCATTCCAGGTGTAGATGCAACCAGTCAGTTTGCTCTCCAAGTACTGTACATGTATAGAAATTTGCTAGGGTTTTGGTATTACACCAAATCTCCTCAATCTCTATGAAGTATCGCCACTGGTGTGCCTTCTTTATGATTGTATGAACATACTAGGCCCAGGATAGATCCCCTAAGATGATCTTGAACTTGAAGCTTCTTTCTCTCTCTTTCCACTGCTGACCCCCAAATGATTCGAAGATTCACAGTACATTGAATACCAAAGAATGTATAAATTATACAACCTTGAGATTTGTCTGATTGCAAGCAGCCTCAAAGCAAGAGACAGGAAAGAACCCAATTAAAAAAACAGACCAACACCCAATGTGCAGAGAAGGAGAAGAAACACTCAAATCATAAGTCCTTCGATCCAAATCACCGGAGCAGTCCAGAGCAGGCCCAAAGCCTTGGTTGCAGTTCATCATATTAGCGGGGCAAATTGCTGTGGAGCTTGTAGACATAAATCATAGCTACCTCATAGCCCCAGTGCAAAATCGGCCCAGCCCTCGCTTCCAGTCCCAACACGCTGCCTTTCCAGTCTATCTGGGCCAGCATTTAAATTGTTCAAACAGCGGATCGTGCCTCGCATTAGGACCCGGACCCTGCCACAGTGAAACGATCCAGGATTAGACAACACAGCTCGATGATTCAATCTGGGCGTAGACCTCACCACCCAGCCTGAAGCTGTTCTCAACCTCTCCAAATTGGTTCAGCGCTTAGAGCAATCCAACCTTGCACCTGGGTTAGCTGGACGGGCACTGAAACTCCTCTGCTTTGATTCGTCCTTTCCAAATTGTTCACTTCAACTCCATCTGCATTTAACTTTGCGCTGGACCGTCACGGCTCATCCCTTCAATTCACTTCACCTTCACTCACCTCTTCATTGTTTGTGGTGATAGTTTACCACAATGTACTTCTGAAAGGGTATAAATTATTATTGTTTTTAGTTGATGAGGACTGGTGTGTGTTCTCCTGACTTCCTCTTCCGAAGTCACAGTCAATCTCTTGGTCTTACTGGTATTGAGTGCAAAGTTGTTGTTGTGACACCACTCAACCAGCTGATTTCTCTCACTACTGTGTGCCTCCTTGCCACCATCTGAGATTCTACCAACAACAGTTGTGTCATCTGTGAGCTTGTAGATGGTGTTCTTTTAGCTGTGCCTAGCCACACAGTCATGAGTGTAGAGAAAGTAGAGCAGTGGACTAATCACGCATCTTTGAGGTGTGCTGTGTTGATTATCAATGAATCCTCATCTACACTATCGACCTTTATGAGACTACCAGTTCATCCCTGGACATTTTTTGTTCTCTTGAGGAGAGCCTAATCTGTTCAGTTTCTTTTGATTGGCCTAAGCTCCCAGTTCTGACATCAATCTCCTTAATTTCTTGTTGTAAACATTTAATTAAAAAAAATTATTTTATTGAGATACAGCACAGAATAGGCCCTCCCAACCCTTTGAGCCATGATGCCCAGAACTCCCCCAATTTAATCCTAACCTAATCACAGGGCAATTTACAATGACCTACTGGTATGTCTTTGGACTGTGGGAGGAAACCTACGTAATCACGGGAAGAAGGTATAAACTCCTTACAGGAGAAGCGGGAATTGAACCCCGGTTGCCTGTACTTTAAAGCTTTGTGCTAACCATATGGTACCGTGACACCCCAATGCATGGCACAGCAATGAGTAAAGGATGTGCCAATTTAGTCCTTTCAAATAAGTAAGATACAATGCTGAATTGTCTTCAGAAGCTTCACCTATTGGAGTGATTATTCATTATTAGGTGGGCTTAGTTGGCAAAGCCAGTGTTTATCACACATCCCTTACTGGACTGAAGAAGTTGGTGGTGAGGAGTCTGTTTGATGAAGATGCTTCCCTCAGTGGAAGTGGGCCAGGAGTTCTGGGGATTTTATTTTGACCTCAGTGATATATCTCCAAGTAATAATGATGCACATACTTTTAGTCCAAAACTATAGGAGTTGAAAGTTATATATCAATTAGTATTCTGATTAGAGATAACACCTAAAAAGTCAATTTATCTTCCTTTCTTAAACATATATTGCCACACTGTGTGGGTTTGATATTCTGAGGGATTTTTGGCATTGTATTTCTTGCTACTGTAATTAATCTAGCCCTCATGAAGAAGGTTGTCTCTAACCAATCATAAATTGCATCATCTTCCCTGTGTGAATGTGATTTCTTTTTTTTTATTGTATCTGTCAAACTAATCTTTTCCAGCTAGTCTGTTTGAATAAACTGACCCCAATCAGTCATCCTTGAGCAGGTAACAGACTTCCTGGTGCTTGATGCACACTTGGGGGTGAACAGGACTTCCTGCCAAGAGCAGCCAGTCAGAGAGAAAAAAAATAGCTCCATTCCCTGAAATATCTGTTCAACACTCCAGGAAGGAAATTTTAAAGAAGAAGAATTGAACTCAGTGGAAGAAGTATTTACAAAATACTTATAAAGCAGTTCTGTGCCAAATTGTAAATATGACTCAAATTGTGTAGAAGACTGCTTAGCTACGCAGTCACCACTTTGTATGAGGTCGGAGGAAATAGTAAAAAAACATAATTTAAATTCAAAGTCACCCGTTACACCGTACAGATACTGCAGATCAATCAAACAGCGTTATATTTGAAGATTGCTGCAACTTTGCTTTTCTGACAAATTACCTGCATACAGATCACACAGCAGATCTGATATGGGGCAATTAGTTAGCTGAGACCTTTTCCCCTGGTTTGATGAAATCGTGAAAATTTAGTTCACTTATATTGCAGCAGTCAGCAAGGAATGTTCCTTGGCTTAAGTCTGTTTCTCTGGGTTTATTGTGCTGATGGTGCAACATTGATTGAACGTTGTCTTGCAAGTTTTATTTTGTGCTCTCTTGTCCTGTCCAATTTTAAGAGCAAGTCTTCCATCTACAATATTTTTTGCCTAAGAGCAAAACCATCCATTGAAATTAAAAATAATGCAAGTTATTTTTAGTGATTTAATTTCTCCAGGATTGCTCATGCCAGATTAATCTCCAAAAAAATTATGAGATGGTGGGGTGGGGTGGGGGGGTCACTGGCAGTATTTATTGTCCTTGATAAAGTTGTGATAAGTTGTTCACCTGACTGGCTGCAGTTAAGGCACTCCCTCAATACCAGAATCCCAGAACATTTACACAATGATGATCACAAAAAGTCAGTACTTTATGTCAGATAATTATATTCAGTGGCCACTTTATTAGGTACACCTGCTCATTAATGCAAATATCGAGTCAGCCAATTATGTGGCAAGCAAGCAGACATAGTTGTTGCTCAGACCAAATTTCGAAGTGGGGAGGAAATGTGACCTAAGTCATTTTGACTGTGAAAAGACTGTTGGTGCTAGACAGGGAGGGTTAAGCATCCCCAGAAACTGCTGAACTCCTGGGAATTTCAAACACAACAGTCTCCAGAATTTACGGAGAATGGTGCAAAAAACAAAAAAAAACATCCATTGAGAGGCAGTTCTGTGGGTGAAAATGCCTTGTTAGTGAGTGAGGTCAGAGGAGAATGGCCAGATTGGTTCAAGCTGACAGGAAGGCAACAGTATCTCAAATAATCACACATTCCAACAGTGGTGTGCAGAAAAGCATTTCTGAATGCACAACACGTCCGGCCTTGAAGTGGATGGGCTACAGGAACAGAAGACGAACATATACTCAACAGCCCCTTTATTAGGTACAAGAGGTGGATGAGGTACTGAGTGTAGCTAGTTTCTACCTTTCTTGGAGCCTGTGCCTTCCACAGTTGCCTTCTACTCAACAATAAGCATTTACATCGAATTGCCAATCTCCCTTGTTTTCATATCAACAGCTATCAGAAATAAATCTACTCCCCCACACCTCTGAAAAAAAGTGGTCTTTTAGATCTCTGGAGTTAATAGCAGGGCTGTATAATAATTAAGGAAGTAAGCTTTAATGTGATCTTTGCTTCTGTATTCCCAAAGCACTGCAAGAACAACAAAACAATAACAGATGCAGATGTGATTTTAAATATAGTGCCCGAATGGTGCATTACAGCTCATTTCATTCAGCACCACACTCTCCTTGGTACAGGGGTTACAAGAGCAGCTTAGACAGCTGTAATGATATTTTTTTAAAGAAACATTAGAATTGGAAACTTGCCTCTGTTGTGCCAACCTTTCGCCTCCTGGGTTCAAGGGTGTCACCACGGCAACTCATCAGAGAGCGGACTGAAATAAAGGAAGGCCACAGGAAGATGAAGAGGGTCAGGATGTGGGATTGCAGCGGTATCTGATCATGTCTCAGTGGCCCAGATAATGTGACCCTGCAGCAGAACTGGCAGTCACCTGGGACGGGTTTTTTTTCCACATTAATAATCTGGCTTGTGATACAGTGCAGTTTACTTCAGTGAAGTGTCTTCAGGTTGGCCTGGCACTTTTGTCCCAGATACCTGGTCCAGAAAAACACATCAGAGAGACACCCTGTGGCGAAGGCACTGATTAGTTAGCAGAGACTGTTAAAATGCAAAAATGAGGGCTCCACAGGGAACTTCCTCAGTCCAGCTACAAGGGTTTGATTTATGTTTGCACAGAGAATCTAAGTGCATTACTTAATCATATTTATTACATTGCTTAAATACCCTACTTAACATTCACCCCATATAAGTTAAGCTACATATTAATAGCCCTATCAAATTTAGAAAAGCATGTTGTCTATACCTCCAAGTTGACTCACTTTTAAGGACTCTACAACTTGCATTTTCAATCCTAATTGTTTATTTATTTTTTATTGTTGTCATTATTATTACTATTTTGCATTTGCACAGTTTGTTGTCTTTTGCACATTGCTTGTTTGTCCATCTCTGCCATGTGTGGTTTCTTGTTTATTTCAATGGTGTTCTTTGTATTTACTGTGAATACCTGCAAGAAAATGAATCTCGGGGTGGTACATGGTGACATATATGTACTTTGATAATAAATTTACTTTCAACTTTGGACTTCGAATAATCATAGAATCCATATTCTATACAAGGAGGACCCACATATTAAAAATGTTTAGTCAGTCATTAGTCCCACCTGACTCCCTGAAAAGACAAATCCTGGTTAGGAAATTAATGCTCTAATTACTAACATATTAGTAAGTACCATGTTGTGTGTTTAATTACTGTGGGCCCAATTATAGGCAGCTGCTCTGCTGCAGCTATATGGGACTCAAAAGTTCAAAGTTCAATGTAAATCTGATATCAAAGTGTGTGTACGGTGTGTCACCATTTGCTGCACTGACACTCATTTTCATTGCCTTCTTTGAAACGGTGTCAGTCGCAGGACTGGTTCTCTGATGTGATTATGCCAAGGAATTTCGAGTTACAGACCCCCTCCACCTCTGAATCCCCAATGAGGACTGGCCCATGGACCCCCAGTTTCTTCCTCCTGTAGTCAACAATCAGCTCTTCGGTTTTGCTGACATTGAGCGAGAGCTTGTTGTGGCACCATCCAGCCAGATTTGCAATCTCCCTCCTATATGCTGAATCAACACCACCTTTGATTTGGCCAACAACAGTGGCACTGGAGATGTACTAAGCCTCCACCAGATGACAATTAACAGACAGAGACTCGAGTAAGACCTTTGAGGGGTAACATCTTTGCTGGAGGAAAAGTAGAGACGTGTTTCATCCATATCTTTAGCGAAAATACAAAACTTTCATCATTACCCCAGCACTGTTTGCCAGACACCTTGTTTTTTAACAAGAAAAACTTGTAAAAGTTTATGGGCAGTAGAAACCAGAGCTAGCTTTCTGCTCAACATATCCTTTTCATGTCAAAACTGAGAATGTGCTCAGGTATGTGATTGTTCCTTTTGCCTAACAGGTGAGTTCTTCTGAACATCTAGGAAATGGAAGGAAAGAGTGAAAAGCGAATTGTATTTGTTCAATTTGTTGCCTTCTCTTCACCGGCTAAAAATCTGCCTACAGGAGATGGTGGCACAGTAGCATAACAGTTGGCACAACGCTTCACAGTACCAGCGACCTGGGTTCAATTCCTGCTGCTGCCTATAAGGAGTTTGTCTCCCCATCACCGCGTGGGTTTCCTCTGGGTGCTCTGGTTTTCTCCCACAGTCCAAAGACATATCAATCGGTAGGTTAATTGGTCATTGTACACTGTCCCATGGATGGGCTAATATTAAATTGGGGGATTGCTGGGTGGCATGGATTGAAGGGCCCAAAGGGGCTATTCTGTGTTGTATTTGAATAAATAAACAAATAATAAATCTTTTGAAACCTACATGGATGTGATGATCAGCTGGTTCCCCCTGTTACTAGCACACATGCTGATGTTTCTTTGATTATAATCATAAATGTGAATATGATGGAAATAGAATTGTTCACTACAAACTGATGCTCACATCCACTCCAATGACAGTGCATCCTACAAGTTTATAATGTTACAGTTGTGATAATTCCTGTAAATTAAGGCAATACTTACAGAGGAAGAAAATAAATTGCAACCTGTTGGAGCAGTTACTGGATGAATGAGCTAGCACAGTGGCAGTTTGCCCAAGGGTCAGCTATGTATCAAATGGGATAACATTTTTGTCTGCTAGCTTTCTGCTTCCTTGTAAAAGTCCTTTTCTGAAAAAAAAAGTGTATCCATTCTAAAAACCATAGAAGAAGGCAGTCTCATAGTGTGTAGGGAAGGATGAGATGGGAAAGATCATAAACTGACTTGTGTGGCACATGGGAGTTCATTTTAACTTTCATATTTGAGGTGTTTTGCTTGGAGAATAGAAGCACCTTTCAGCCAGAAGTTAATGTTAACAGATCTTCTTCAACACAGAGCCAGTACATTGGATGGCTAGACTGCTTTGACATCAGGGAAATAGTCATAGTGGAGCCTGGAGCTGAGACGGTCCTTGGTGAGGCTGGAGGAAGAAGATGTTAATGTTAAATATGTTGTGATATAGGTGAAGAAAGTTCAGCAGAGAAGCCTAAACTTGCAATCTCCTTCCTCATGATGTGTGCACTGAGGTTGCACCAGGGGTGGCCCTGGACACAGTTATGTTCTTCTGTTCTGAATGAGTCAGTGGAAGATATGAGTAGAGTGTGTGTGACAGGGGAAAGTGCCCTGGTTTGTTTCCTCCTTCTGTGGAATTCTAACCAGTCCTTCGAAGGAAAGGGGATGATCTGAGCCTGAATGTTCTGCTTCTGCTCACATCTGTAACTGCTGATCATAGGTTATGGCCAACCAAAGTGTAAAATCTGTTCCACTTCCCCATGAGCAAAGGAGAAACATTCCCATTGGTGACCTCTTCCATAAGGTGGATTTAACAACACCGGACAGGCCTGTGCTTTACCCTTCCTGATGGATTCCTGCTCTACTCTTGTGTTTTGTGTTCATGTTGCGAAGGGAACCATATTGAAGTTTTCATGCTGGAGTTAGAACAGGACTAAGTGATATTGAATGACAGAGCAGAGCATATGAAACTCACGTTGAATGACAGAGCAGGCATTGGGAAGGGGGTGGTATCAGAATACCTGCTCTCATTTCTTATGTTTGTACAATATCTGCCCTCACCAGCCTTGCATTTAAGGCTGCGTTCTGCTTTGATTTATGAATGTCAATACACCTCCCCAAAAACCAGTATGAAAGACAATTATATTTTATTTCTTTCCAATTATCAAGGCAGATTTCACTGTCTTATGCAGTGGGGCAGAGTGGCAGTACATCTCTACCAAAGGAGGAGTCCTTCCCTCCACTAACCTGCAGGTCACCCTTGGGCAGGGTGTAGCACCTGCTTCGCCCCCTGATCAGCGTCACATGAATCCACGGGATGGCCATATGAGCAGCTGATGCAAATCACAAGTTCTGGTTATGTGACCACTGACGCCAATCTCTGAAGAGTACCGACAATCAGCGGGGTCATCCATCTCGTAAAATCGCTGCCCAGAAGAAGGCAGTCCACTTCTCCAGAAAAACTTGCTTAGAACAATCAAGGTCATGGATCAGAGCACGATCGCCCACGTCAATACGACACGGCACATACTGACGATAATGATGCAGTCCAATCTAAAATAAATATTGAATGATTAAATGACAAACATTGCATCTAAATCAGGGGTGGCACACCAGTGACCTGGGTTCAATTCCCACCGCTGTCTGTAAGGAATTTGTACATTCTGCCTGTGGTCCCACTTATTTCCTCTGGGTGCTCCAGTTTCCTCCCACATCCCAAAGCCATACAGGTCAGTAGATTAATGGATGGCATGGGTGTAATCAGGAGGCATAGGCACGTTAGTCCATTTACCTCCAGGTAAATAACAATAATAAAAAATAAATACAATCAATAGGACAAGCTAGCAAATGCTTGTAGGATTCAACAGTTACAGAAAGCTTCTGTCAGACAGTGGACTCTGAGTGTTTATATTCTGTGTTCACTGGAGTGCACATAAAGTGGCAGTGGGAGGCAATCTGCTTGGTCATCTCCTGCAGCCTGCATGCATGCACAATTGATTTAGCTAAGCCCCGTAACAGGCAAGTCAGAAGCCTCTCCAACTTGCCTGGCCTGTGCACCGGGTGAATGAAAAGTAATGTATTAAGGTGAGAGTTTAAGGAATTTTTATCACTGCATGAAATCTGTTCAGCTACAAACAAGAAGATCCTCACTGCATGAAGTGATGCTGTAAACACTATCCACTCCAGGCATAACGGTGCCAGTGAACATCGCTGATTACCAGACCTCCCACCAGATATACTCGTCCTTTATAAATGGAAGCATAGTGGAATGCATCCATTAAAGACAAAGACAAGAAGACGGATTGTAGACAGTCATGATGGATGTATCAGTGTGACAACTGGCAAGTGAGCGTAGAACATAAAATGTGGGATATTATGTTGCAACTTTACCAAGCACTTGTATGGTCACACATAGAGTTCTGGCTATTATACAAGAGAAGGGACAGGAATTCAGTAGAAAGCTCCCTGGATGAGAGAACTTTAATAATGAGGGAGATTCAATAGACAGAATCAAAACCAGAATCAGGTTTAATATTACTGGCATATTGCTGTGAAACTTATTGTTTGGCAGCAGCCCAAGTTTTGGAGCTTGTTGATTAGTACTGAACGTCCATGAGACCACAAGCTTGGTCATAGGGTTCGGAGGCTTGAGTGTCTCAATGACCTGGAGGGCTATGTTGGCTGGAGTCAGGGCTGTGTGCTTTGACTCTTGGTAGGGGCACCCATACTAAACAGGTCAAAGGGTAGAGGTCAGCCAAAGAGCGGTTCCCTGCTCCTCCAGGTTTGGGGGTTCATCTCAGGGCTAACAACTCTGACTTGTCAAAAAAGGCATATTAGAGAAGATGGTCAAGGACAGGCAGTTAGAGAACCTTCATTTCCAACAGTGTAACGAGCAGTGAGTAAATAAGATTGGTACTGAGGGTATGAGTGCATGAGAATACTGGATTTATTTTCCCTAAAACAAAGGTGGATCAAAGATGACCTTGATAGAAGCATATAAAATTATGAAAGGTGTAAATTCAGTGAATAAAGATAAACAAAAATAGTCAAAACTTGTGTTTTTTCAGTGGTAGGGGTATCAAAATGAGAGGAAGATGTTTTAAAATAAATCTGAGGGATAAGGATTTTCTATGAAGAGTGGATGATATCAGTGAAGGTGGTGGAATTAGAAGCCTTTACTACATATAGGAGGCTTCCAGACAGACACTTGAATAGACAAGGGATGGAAGGATAAAGATGAAATGAGGCTAAGTAGGCTAGGATGGACATGGCGCTTTGATACGGTATGACTCGATGGCTCATATTATAATGCAGAGGAATTGAGGAGTTAATTACTGGGGACCTGCTGTGACCCAGCTCTGGCAACCTGAGTGACCTGGCTGGCTGACAGAATTGGGTGCAATAATTCTAGAGTCCTGCTTTCCCTGACCTGTTGTGTGAAGCGCTTTCCACACGTGGAGCTTCCCCTTGCGTCTGAACACAAGTATTCTTCTGGCGGAGATTGCTGAAGTATATTAGCTGAGCCTATGGCTTCAGATTCCATATTTCTGAAAGGGAAGGGAGAAAGAACAATATGCTCAGTAAAAAGGCAGCTGACTTTGGAATTTGTAGCTAATTCATTGCTTCATTGACAGTTTCTACACATTCTCCTGGCAGCAACTGCGTATGTTCTCACCACAATGGACTGTATTTCCTTTGGGAGCTTTGGTTTCCTCACGTATCCCAAACATGCATGTGCTATCAGGTTAATTAGCCACTGTAAGTTCCCTCTAGTAGTTCAGATGAATGGTGGAATCTGGGAAATTGGTGGGAATACAGGGAAGATAAAATGGATTAGAGTAGAATTAGTGTAACAACAGGAGTTTGATAGTCAGCACGGACATGGTCCACTCAAAGGTCCTGTTTCAATACTGTATCCCTTATGAATCTCTAATAAAGCCCTCAGTTCCCTATATTGGAATGTATTCTGAAGATCCACCCTCCCGTCGCAGATCTTCCAAGCTGAAATGCCACCTAGCAACTCAAAATACTATGGACGCTGTTGCTGATTTGCTCTTGTCGTCTTGTTGAATCAGACAGCACAGAAACAGGCCCTTTGGCCCATCAAGCACATACTGATTTACACTAGTTCCTATTTCCTTCTCTTCACATTCCCATCAACATATTTTCGTGGGGTTTAAATTATCTTGGTTGCTTATGGTAAAATCCTCCACTCCCATCCATGATTTTGGTAAAATGGGAAATGGTACAGTACTGTAAAGTTGAGATACTGTTGTGCATAAAAATCCCTGGAGATCAACAGTTTCTGAGATACTCAAACCACCTCTTCTTAGGCATAAGTAAATAGCTAGGTTGCCTACAACCTTTGCACGGTATGGTATTTGTCGACGTGAAGGGGAGAGAAAATTTGTAAATCTGGTAGGAGCAAAAGATGTTGGGAATAGCAAGGGTGGCACACTGCAGTAGGGGTGTGGGACAGGTGGCAGAGAAGGAGTGCCAGGGGCAAGGGGTAGTGAGACGACAGGCTAACTCATTTGATTCCAAACAATTGGTTTATTGATCATTACAGAATGCTTTTCTGGTGATTCCCCTTTCCCAAACCATGATTCCCCTCTTCCTGCCCCCTTTCTACTCTCAGTCCACAATAGACATCCACATCAGAATTTAAGGTTATCATCACTCATTTATGGCCTGGAATCTCTTTTTTCTTGCAGCAGCCGGACAGTGCAATACTTTAGATTACTGTAGTGCTGTGTAAAGTCTTAGTCACACTGGCTGTATGTATATGCCCAAGACCTTTGCACGGTGCTGTACATTACAAAACCTTGACTTGCATACCATCCATACAGAGCATTTCATTGCAACAGTGCTTTGAGGAAACAACAGAGTGCAGAATAAAATGTTCAAAGCTCAGTGGTACACCTGTACACCTGCTTATTAATGCAAATATCTCATCAGCTAATCATGTGGCAGCAACTCAATGCATAAAAACATGCAGACATGGTCAAGCAGATCAGTTTGTTGTTCATTAGAATGGGGAATAAATGTGACCTCAGTGACTTTGACTGTGGAATGATTGTTGGTGCCAGATGGGGTGGTTTGAGTATCTCAGAAACTACTGATCTCCTGGGATGTTTTATGCACAACCCTATCTCAATTTCACAGTGAATGGTGGAAAAAAAAAAGCAAAAAATACCATGCAGTGAGTAGCAGTCCTGTGGGTAAAAACTACATGGTAATGAGAGAGGTCAGAGGAGAATGGCCAGACTGGTTCAAGCTGACAGGAAAGCAACAGTAACTCAAATAACTTTGTGTTTCAGAGTGCTTTGTGTTTCAGAGTGGTGTATAGAAGCACGTGTCTGAGTGCACAATACACCAAACTTTGAAGTAGAAGGGCTACAACAGCAAAAAACCACAAACATATACTCAGCGGCTACTTTATTAGGTACAGGAGCAGGTACCTGATAAAGTGGACGCTGACTGCCATTACAAAGAAAGTGCAGCGCACTTTGACAATAGGGTTCAAGGGCATAACTGGTTAGATCGTGAGGTCAAAAATCCATCATATTGTGCCAGGGACAATTCAATATTTTTTTTTATAGAAGCTTTCCATGAACTTGGTGGTATGTGCATTCAAGGTTTTCTACTGTAATGTGCTGTAAGGTTTCACTGCTAATGTAATGGCCTCTCTGTAATGTCTCGCTGCTGACGTAATGGTTTTTCTGTAGCAGCAATGTTTGTGTTACGACTAGAGATAACGGGGTTTTGGAATGTGGGGCCATCCAGTGAAAGAACTGTTCTTTTCTTGTGAGTCTGGAAGAGAGATTTTTGCGGTCTTTTGCCAGGGAGAGACGAGGAGAGAAGATGCGAATAGAGAGAGTTGGTCGACGACCGGACGGGCTGGACTTGGAGCGAGGGTCTGAAGGTCAGTGACGATCGGAAGAGGTCAATGATGGACGACCGGCTTATCAGTGAGCTCCAACATTGTGCAATAGGCTGTTTCGTGAGAATGGGCTCTTTTTCTTTTATTTCGTTTTCTTTACTAACCATATAGACAAAGTAAGAATTATAAAGCTTAATTGTTTAATTGCATATTGTGTACTCTTTGCTATTTTGTGGTACTGATTTGTAACGGGAACACATCACGCAGCATCCACCCAAACAAGATTTCTTAAGTTTGGCCGGGCTGGGGGTTATCACCCTCTATATTAAGCTGCTAACCAAAGTGAGAGTTACACTACTAATGGGAGAGATGAAAAGAGGCGATGACTAGTGTGGATGGAGTCTTTGATTATGCTAATTGCTTTGCCGAGGCTGCGAGAACTGTAAACCGAGTCCATGGAGGGGAGCTGGTTTCTATGATGGGCTGAGTGGTGTCCAAAATTCACTGCAGTTTCTAGCAGTCATGGGCAGAGCACTTGCCATATCATGCTGGAAAGCATCTGAGTGAGCAAGATGGTGCCAGGAACCAAATGGTAGCATTTTGCAGAGAGGTCACAACCCTACTGGGCGCTCTCATAGATATACTGCTTCTGACCTGCGATTGCTTCTTTCTGCAGCCTGTAGTTTCCCTTTTAAGGACGTACTTTTGAACCGATTAAACGATATGTGTTTTTGTGATCTCCTGGGGGATTCAGCGAACTAGACTCTCCAGAGTGCAGGTTGGCATCGCTGGGGGCCTGCATTGAGGCCTGATTGCAGAAGATGAACTCATGTTTGGCTCCATTACTACGTGCTGATTAAAGCATTGAGCAAGAGTAAGATTGTTGAAGATAAGTGTGGAAAATGAACAGGTGATCAGTGGCATTTGCCTGTGTTTATCTGTTCTCCCTGTCTTTTTGCTACTATGGTCGGTGGGTGGTGCAGGAGTTTTGGGTCCCACGCCATCAAGATCCTGCACTGGCTCCACTCACCTCAGCGCTAACCAGGCTCCGCTGCTGTGGATTCACTTTTGGGCACTCTGCAGTTCATTTGTCATGTGTTTTTGTTTACCTTTTTTTTATGATTTGTCCTCTTTTGCGAATTAAATATGTGGCAGAATTGTGTATGCTTTTTAGTGAATTCTATTGTGTTTCCTTTTTTTACAGAGTGCCAACAAGAAGATGGACCACACGGTTGTATATGGTATACATAGGTTGATAATAAATTTGAACTTTGACCTTTGGATAGGATTCTTCCTCTGGTACATCAAAAATAGGTGAGGGTTAAAGAGGGTGTACCAGATTTCTTTAGCTTTCTGAAGAAGAGGTGCTGGTGAGGCATTTTTGTCCATGGCATCTAGGTTCTTGGATAAGGTTGGATAAGTAATGTTCTTGCCTATGGACTTGAAATTCTCAACCCTCTCAAACTCATTATCATTGATTTAAACACAAGCATGTGAGCGGCCCCCATTTCCTAAAGTCAAGGACAAACTCTTCTGTTTTGCTGATATTGAGGGAAAGGTTCTTGTCATAACAACAGATTATTAGGCTCTGTATCTCCTTCCTCTACTTGACTCAAAGTTACTTGAGATATGGCCCACTATGGTGGTATCACCTGTAAACCTGTAGATGAACTTCAAAGTTTATAGTAAATTTATTACAAAAGTATATATATGTCACCATATACAGCCCTGAGATTCATTTTCTTGTGAGTGTAACCCTCAGGCTCGGCCAGCACGTGTTCGTCTCGGGAAAGACAGCTTCTGGTCCCACCAAATTGAGAAATCTCATTTGTGTGGATGCTGCGTGATGTGTGGCCCGGTTACAAATCCGCACCGCAAAATACCAGACGGTACCCCATATGCAATTAACTGATTGAACTTTATAAATCTTCATCTGAATATAGGGTAGCAAAAAGGCCCATTTTAAGGAAAAAGGTCAAAAGTGCACATTGGAGCTCACTGACATGGCCATTCATCAACCATCGACCTCCTCCGAGTGTCACTGACCTTCAGACCCTCGCTCCCAGTCCACTCCGTCCGGTGGTCTACCAGCTCTCTCCACACGTGTCTTCCTTCTTCTCTCACTGACAAAAGACCACATAAATCTCTCTTCCAGACCCACAAGAAAGAACAATATCCCTCTCACTGGATGGCTCCACATTCCAAAGCCCAGTTATCTCTAGTCATAAGCCAAACATTGCTGCTGCAGAGAAGCCATTACATTATCAGTGAAACCTTATAGCGTGTTACACTCTTCTTCCACCAAATTTAGCCATGTCCTCATGACATTGAGATAATTCACCAATCCTTCCTGCAAAGCACAAAGTCCAATCCAGGTGTAAAAGGCAGTGACATAGCTCCCCAAAATGGTACGGGTCACATTCTGTTCCCCTTGTGCTATGTAGGCCAGCCTATCTGGTGGTCTACTAATTCTCTGAGACCTCTGCACCCCTTCATCTAACTCTTAAGGTTCAGACACTACAGGGGATACTTCCAGTCTACCTGGCTTGGCCTCCCCCAAACTATCACTCGTGCCCGCCTGCTACTTGGAGCCATCTGTCCCATGGCCAAACCCCGCTTCCTCCCCTGCAGAGTCCTGCTACAACCCAGGCTGCCCAAAGATAGCCCACTCCCTACTTCACCTGGCTCAATAGGAGAAGGGCCGGGAGTCTCTTCCTCAATCAATGGGGAGTTAGCAAAAGGCAGCATGTACCACACATCCAGGTTCTCATCTCCTGAATCAGTATCCCTTTCAGGGTGAGGGCAGGCCTAACCTTACCTGTTGGGGGCCCTGTAGTTGCCTCGTGTTTCCATTGAGTCCTCTTACTAGGTGTAGGCTCCAAGTCGGGCTCTGGGTCTACCTGTACCTCTTGACCCAGGGGAAAAAAGTGGCTCCGATGGAGAATCTTGACAGACCCATTCCCATCCTCTGGTTTCACCTGGAAAAATGGTAAGTTTGGCATCTGACTCTCCACCACATAGGGCGTAGCCACCCAGCAATCAGCCAACTTATGCTTTCCAGGTGGCCCCAAATTCCTTGTGAGGACTCGGTCCCCCATCAGGAGTTGGGAGAACCTCACTTTTTGATCACGCCTCCTCTTATTCCCTTGATTCTGCTTGGCAGCCACAACCCCAGCTAATTCATAAGCCCTTTACAGCTCTCTTCTCATGTCAGACACATACTTCAGATAAGTCTTTGGTGGTAAGTCACCCTCGTCAGTCCCAAAACAAAGGTCAATCGGCAACCTCGCCTCGCCCCCAAACATCAGATAATACGGTGAGTACCCAGTAGCTTCAGTTCGTGTACAGTTGTAACAATGAACCAGATGCCCAATATGTTGACTCCAATTGCTCTTCTTGCTGATCTCCAGTAATGGGGCAATGGGTTTCAGTAATGGGGCAAGAAAAGTTATCCCCTCTGGTTTAAGAGCCTAATTGTTGAGGGGTAATAACCATTCCTAAACTTGGTGGTGTGGATCCTGAGGCTCCTATCCCCTCATCCGGATGGCAGCAGGTAGCAGAGAGCATGGCCTAGGTGGTGGAGGTCCTTGATGATGGAAGCTGCTTTCCTGCAACAGTGCTCTGTGTAGATATGCTCAGTGGTGGGGAAGGCTTTACCCATGATGGGCTGGGACATTTACACTACTTTTTTTAGGATTTTCCATTCAAGGGCATAAGTTTTTCCATACCAGGCTCTGATGCAACCAGTCAATTTACTTTCCACCACGTATCTATTGATGTTTATCAAAGTTTTAGATGTCATGTTGAATCTTCGTAAACTTCTAAGCCATGCTTGCTTTGTAATAGCATTTATGTGCTAAGCCCAGGACTGATCCTCTGAAATGATAACACCAAAAAATTTTAAGTTTATGACCCTCTTCACATCTGATCCCCCAATGAGGACTGGCTCATGGACCTCCAGTTTCCCCCTCCTGAAGACAATAATCAGCTTATTGGTCTTGGTAATATTGAGTGAGTGGCTCCACTCAGCAAGATTTTCAAACTCCCCCCTGTATGCTGATTTGTCACCACATTTGATTTGGTTAACAGCAGAGGTGTCATCACCCAACTTAAATACGGTATTGGAGCTGTGCATAGCCTCAGAGTCATAAGGATAAACTGAGTAGAGTAGTGGGCACCCAGCCTTGTGGTGCACCTATGTTGAAGGAGTTTGTGGAGGAGATGCTTTTGCCAATCCAAGTTGACTGGTGTCTGCAAGTGAGGATATCAAGGATCCATTTACACAAAGAGTTATTGAGACCAAGGTCTTCAAGGTTATTGATTAGTTTTGAGGGGCTAATAGCATTTAATGCTGTCAAAAAGGGCATCCTGATGTGTGCATCTTTGCTGTCCAGATGAGTTAAGTGAAGACTCAATGAAATGGCATCTACTGATGTCCATAATACCATAAGACAAAGGAGCAGAAGACAACCATTCGGCCCATCAAGTCTGCTCTACCATTTAATCATGAGCTGATCCATTCTCCCATTTAGTCCCACTCCTCTGCCTTCTCACCATAACTTTTGATGCCCTGGCTATTCAGATACCTATCAATCTCTGCCTTAAACACACCCAATGACTTGGCCTCCACTGCCGCCCGTGGCAACAAATTCCACAGATTCACCACCCTCTGGCTGAAAAAATTTCTTTGCATCTCTGTTCTGAATGGGCGCCCTTCAATCCTTAAGTCATGCCCTCTCATACTAGACTCCCCCACCATGGGAAACAACTTTGTGTCAAACCAAAGTCCATGTCCTGTTGTGATGGTAAACAAATTTGAGCAGATCTGAGTTGCTTCTCAGGCAAGAGTTGATGTTTCATCACCAATCTCTCAAAGCACTTCAGTGAATGTAAATGCTACTGGATCATCGTCATTGACCGCGGACATTGACTGGATGTGACATAGAATCAGGGCACACAGCTGTGAGTGAACAGGGAGTACAGTACAGAGCTGGGAACACAGCCTTGTAGGGCACTAGTATTGAGAATAATCACGGTGAAGATGTTGCGGCCTAACCTTGCTGATTTTAGTCAGTTGGTCAAGAACTCAAGTATCCATTTGTAAAGGGAGTCGTTGATTCCCAGTTCTCAGAGTTTGGATGAGAGGTTGTTTGGAATTACAGTATTGAAGGCAGAGTTGTAGTCAATAAACACTAGTCTTATAGTTTGTAGTTGTAGTATTGTTTGCAGTAGTATTGTTGTAGTCAATAAACAATAGGTGTCTTTACTGTCCAGATGCTCCAGAGATGAGTTTAGGACCAGGGAGATGGCATCAGCTGTAGTGTTATTTAATCAGCAGGTGATTGTAGTGGGTTGAGGTTGTCTGGAAGCTTGGAATTTATACATATCATGACTAGCCTCTCGAAGCACTTCAAGGTGGTGGATGTTAGAGCCGCCAGGCATGTTACCTTGTTTTTCTTGGATTCCAGGATTACAATGATCTTCCTAAGGCAGGTGAGACCTTCAGATTAAAGCAAGGAGAGGTTAAACATGTCTGCAAACTTCCACCAGCTGACCTGTGCAGAATCTAAGGACATGGCCCTGGACATCATCCAGGCCAGATTTTCTCAGTCAATTCACCCTCCAGAAGAATGATTTAACACCTGCAGATTCATTAAGCTTTTTGGAAGGCACGCTTAAACTCCTATTCCTTTTCCCTTACCTACAGGCAAATAGTATTTGCACTGGCTGAGAAGTGTCAGAGAAGTTAGCCAGGGTCACCAGTCAGAGAAGCCTAAATGAGTTGAAATTCTCAGTGAGGGTGATGTTCAGAGCTCATAACTCCCATCAATAAAATGCTTACAGCTAAAGCTGACAAGGAGCCACCTCTGTCCTTTTGGTGTCCAGGGATTCCGAGTGCTACTTTGCACATCCAGCTTATGAATCAATGGGTAGGACCTGTACCCAAACTGGATGGATGGCTTCCTAGTTATTGCTACTGACATAGGGTCTGATGGCTTAAGAGGCTTAAAGGTTTTACATTTTTGGTTCGATGAGAGAATTGGTGTTCAGTGATCAGTAGGCAGCTCATTGATTAGAATCTAACAATCCCTGAATCTGCTGATGGTTTAGTTGTTCATTTAATTCAGGAAATCACCACTCATTTCAGGCAAGTGTTGAGCTAAAGTTCAGACTGCACCATGAAGTCAGTACTGTATATCCTTCCTTTCAGATGGCTTTAGTATGGACTCATACCCAACAATTCTACCAGAATTTATTAACAAGCCTGTTTGGGAACTGCGTAAAGAAACCTGTGTGAGTGGGTGAGACCTTGCTGGTTGGAACTCCAGGCATTTACTCAGTTAAATGACAATAATTCTGGCATATCTGTGTGTACATTGCCAAATATGGTTTACTGATAGATTCAACAATATACTGTTCCAATCCATCAGTGCATTCTACTGAAGTCAGAAGTGCTGAATTCTCTAATATTTACATTAGGAATCAACTTTTGGAAAGTGCTCCAAGATTAGGTGGCAAAACAGAAGTCAGATAATATTTAATGTTTTATTTAATTTCTATATTTTAATTAGTTCATTCATTTGAACTTTTTAATCTCGAAAAATCCTATTCTTCAACTGTATACTTCCAATTTAATAATTCACAAATGTCAAAATATTAAGATATAAAACAGTGATAATGGAAAGAATTTAAAACCTCTTAAAACGGGGTCATATCTTTCAGTGAATGGTATGGCCGAACTTCCTTACTGCCTCCCTAGAAGTCCAATTGCCAACCTTTGGGAAGGAATTGGTCCAGATAGCTTCAGGCCAGTGTTTTTGTCCTTCCTCCATCCTAGGTAATTATGAATATGTGGAGATGGCAGGTAGAGATATCTCACAATGCAAAGAAAGGCTTGCATTTATACGGCACCTCATGTATGTCACAATATCCTATTTACCACTTTTTCTTTCACAGTCAATTTATAAAATAGCCACTATATTTAACTAAATAGTTTAATACTTATTAAAAAATAATAAAAATATTGAAAAAGTAAAAATAATTATTAAAATTAATATAATGTTATAATATTTGTTTTCCCTTAATTTCCCCTCAAAATATGAGGTAAAATATAAACAAATTTAAAATCCTTCTCTGAGGTATTGTCCATTTTATTATTATTTTAAATTTGAGGTATTTATTGCAGCACTGCAATAAACGACACGGTGTCGGTGAGCTGCAGTTGCAAAAGAGGTTTATTCAAACTTTGCAGCCTCGCTTTAAAGCCTTCCTGATCCTGCCCTCCCCGGGCAGGAATACTGTAGGGGGCGCGTATTCACAGTCCCGTCCCGCGCGCGGGCTTTTCCCCTTGCTGGTGAAACAGGCTTGGCGCCCTCTTTGGGACCGGCCCCAATGCCGGCGCGCGCCACTTTGTGAGCCGGTTCGAGTGCGCTGGGAAGTGAGTCGCCACAAAGTATTGCTTAATTGTGATTATTTTTCCGAGACTGAAGAGTCAGTTCCTGCAATCCCATGATGCAATATACAAAACAAGTGCAGAATGTTCCACATGTCGCTGTCGCTGCATAATGTACTGCAAATGCCTGCTGATTTCTTTTCTTCGTTTTACTAAGCCATTTAGACATTTAGTAAGTTGGCAAATGAACTTGAACACCTTTACTCAAAGTTTTAACCAAAATATCATGTTATTTTTGTTATTTTGACTGTTGGTTTGAAGTTCTTGTTGCCGTTTGCGCGTTTTGTATTTTTTGAGTGTGGATTTGATGCTTTTGTTGCCATTTGTGGGATTTGCTTTTTTTGCATATGAGGGGGGGCTGATGTTCTTGTTGCCGTTTGCACAACTTGTCTTTTTGTGTGTGTGCGGATGTGTTGATGTTTTTCTTTCAAAAAGGTTCCCATGGTTTTCTTTGTTTACTGGCTATCTGGAGAAGATGCATCTCAGAGTTATATACTGCAGATGCACTTTGATAATAAATGTGCCTTGAACCTTGAACCTTGATAATCTCTTTAATTTTTATTTCAGACGTACTGGTGACAACAGCTTTGAGAAAATTCTGTCTTCCCTTCCACAGTCATAAAAAATGATGAAATTATCTATTTATTCTGTCTACGCATCTGATCTGATCATATACCATTGTCTCCGCTTTCGGTGCCTGATCAAATTCAAAACCCAAAGTCGAGATTATTGGTGTTTTCTCAAGTACATGTAGAATTATAAACTTACAGCAGAATCACTTGGACTGTACTTAGCATTCAAATACAAAGCAAATTTACTATCAAAGGACATAGATGTCATCAGATATACAACATTCACAAGAGAAATATAAATTTATCCATAAAACGTACACTTTTTACAAGAAAGAACACAACTAGAAAAAGGATCGAAGTCCATTATAGTGAAAAGTGGTCATTGTTTTGCTGTACTGAGGTAGTGATTAGAGCTGTGCAGATACATTTATTACTGGAAATGCATTGGTAATTTTGGTTAATTTTCCAAAACATGTGTAGTTAAGATAGACTTAAGAAGCTTTGTTTTAAAAAAATGTTTGACAGATCTTTTTGTTTGAAAATCCATAAAGAATTTGGTCTGTGTTTTAGAGAGAAAGAGAGAGAAAGGAAAAAAATCAATTCTTTCACATCTGTGACTGGAATATCTGTTCTCTGCATTCAAATGCTCCACTATAAAGTTTCTGGTTTGTTAGTCAGTGTGTGTGCAGTGGTAAATAGTCTCCGAACATCTTCCCACAGTTCCATACCCAAGCACCAACATGAAAACAGGCACAACATAAAGATTTGAATATTTTATGTTATTATTGACATGAAAAATACTTTATGCTGCGGCATATATATTGAAATGTTCTTAACTGTATTGGCTACCCACAAGTCTTACTCCTTGTGTCAAAATTTTGAATGGTGTTTTTTATGTCAGCATGCAACATTGAAAATGTCCATTTCCAATGAAAAATGGCCCATAGTAGCATGTCAACATTTCACCTGCACTTTCCTGATAAACAGATCAGATTACTCAGAGTAGGAAAGTGTAATTTTACCATTCTGTTCAGGCACCTCAGAGACCAAACAATAACAATAGCTGTTTTGTCTTAGAGATTTTTACTGGGTTTGCAAGTCTCTGTGGACATTTGAAACGTAGAATACCACGAGTCTGGTTCATTGGTTCATTGGTGGGACCAACAGCGGGGGAGTTGCTTTGCTTTGGTTATGGCGAGGTCTAACCCTAGGCCACGCAGTCACCTGTTGTAGGTGCCCAGGAGAAGAGATGCAGAGACAGTGTGGGGAACCTCTGTGGGGTGTGATGGAATCCATATTGGGTAAGGGGCTGCACCTCCCGTTGCTGTTGCCCTCGGTGTTCACTCGGTGCTGCCCTCCAGTGTTTACGTCATGGAAGAACAAGCTGGACCAGGATGACATGCTCCAGTGATTCCACTCAGGCCATCATTTTTTTCTTTGTGACTGTATGTTTTTTCTGAAGTCTTAACCATAAGTGCTGTTTGTGCTTTGTGACTGAATGTTTTTCTAAATCCTAACCATAAGTAGTATGCGCTGTTGGTAATGTGTTTTGCACCTTGGCATGGAGAAACACTGTTCCGTCTGGGATATGTTCATGTGTGGTTGAATGATAATTAAACTTAAACTTGAACCATAAATCCGACACAATTTTTACAAGAAAGAACACAACTAGACCAAAATAAAGTCCAGAATTGTAAAACATGGTCATCATTTTTATTATGCTGAAGTAGTGAAGAGGGTTGTGCAGGTTGGTTCAGGAACTGAATGGCTGAACCTGTACTTGAAGCTGGTAGTGTGGCACCTTAGGTTACTGCACCTCCGATCTGACGGTAGCAGCAAGAAGACATTGGCTGGGTGGCGGGGATCATTGATGATGGATGTTGTCTTCTTGACGCAGGGTCTCATGTGGATACAACTGATGGTCTCTCGGTGAGTTACATTCCTGCACATTTGAATTGCCATGCCAGACCATAATGCCACCAGTCAGTCTGCAGCTTAGGACTTGTATCATTTGATGAGATCAGAATGAGCTGGCTTTCCTCTCTAATCTCCACATTGTCTGATCCCTTCAGATTCTCAAAGCTTATTCTCCTTTTCTTAAGGTGTGATTCTAGACACAAGAGAGTCTGGTCCCAAACCCAGTGATCTTACTTGTACTTGTTCTCTGCTGCTGTAATTCTGTGAAAAACGGCTCTGATGTCAAGTACGGATACTTTCCCCTCCTGAATTCAGCTCTGCCCTCTGTTTCATCCCCAGCAAGAGTGGCATCTGGGACCACAGGGCCCTGGCCTAACCCAAACTAAGGATCGGGGTAGAGTATTGAAAAGTGTTGCTTTACAAATGTGTGGACAAATTCTGTCATTGTGCTGGTAATTGTGACTGGATATTCGGGCAGTTGTTAGCAGGAATGGTATCTTGCCAGCTTCTAACTTCCACCCTGCCCTTAAATTAACTCTGACACCTCCCTTCCCCTTCTTGATCTCTCTGTCTCCATCTCTGGAGACAAACTGTCGACCAACATCTTTTATAAACCCACCAATTCCCATGGTTATCTTGAGTATATCTCTTCCCACCCTATCTTCTGCAAAAATGCTATAGTCTTTTCTCATTTTCTTCACCTCTTCCACATCTGTTGCCAGGATGGGGTTTCTGTTCCAGGACATCAGAGATTATCTCTTTCTTCAAAGGACAGGGTTTCCCTCCATCCACTATTGATGCTACTCTCAATTGCATCGCCTCTATTTCTCGAACATCTATGCTCAATCATTCTTCCCACCACCTTAACACTGATAGAGTTCCTCTCGTCCTTACCTACAACCCATCAGCTTCCACTTCCAACACATTATCCTCCACAAATTACACCATCTCCAAAGGAATCCTACCACTAAACATACCTTTACTTCCCGCCTCCCCAGTCTTCCACTTTCCACAGGGATCACTCCGTCTGTGATTCCCCTGTCGATCGTCCCTCCCCACTAATCTCCCTCCTGGCGTTTACCCCTGCAAGCAGCCTAAGTGTTGCACCTGCTCTTTCACCTCCCCCCTCACCTCCACTCAGGGCCCCAAACACTCCTTCCAACACTTCACCTGTGAGTCTGCTGGGGTTATCTATTGTATCTGGTGCTCCTGATGCAGCCTCCTCTACATTCATGAAACCCATGGTAAGTTGTGGGAACACTTCATCAAGCACCGCTGATCAGTCTGCCAAAAGCAGAATTTCCCAGTGGCTGAATATTTTAATTCCCATTTCCGTTCCTATTCTGACATGTCAGTCCATGGCCTTCCCTTGTGCCAAGATGAATCCATCTTCTAGGTGGAGGAGCAACACTATTTACTCTCCCACTTGACGGCATGAATATCAATTTCTTCTTCTGAGATAAATAAAACTAAACCTCCCCATCCCCTCTTCCTCTATTCCTCACCCTGGCCCTTTGCCTCTTCTCACCTGCTCATCACTTCGGTTTGGGTCCCCTCTTTTTTCCCTTTTACCTGTAGTCCACTCTTCTCTCCTGTCAGGTTTCTTATTCTCTAGTCCTTACCTTTCCTACCCACCCAGCTTCACCTATCACCATCCAGCTGGCCTCCTTCCCCTCTCCCCACTTTTTTTCTGGCATTTTCCCCCTTCCTTCTCAGTCCTGAAAAAGGGTCTCGACTCGAAACGTTGACTGTTTATGTATTTCCATAGATCTAAGGGGATATAACTTCAATAGTCAGAAAGCCTGCCTTTCTCATCTAATTTCAGAATGCATCTCTTTCTTCATCTTAGGAAAGATTAGATGGATTAAAGAAAGATTTAGATGCACCAAGTACCTTACACAAACTCTAAATGCCCATTTGTAGCAGAAGAGGACCATTCAAAGTCTATTCACTATTATAATCTAAGAATCTCTCACAACCCACATTGAGATAATAATCAGACATTCTGAGTAATGTTTGAGGAATATCTATTAGCTGGGATATTGGAGAATTTCTCCATACTCTTTGGAGCTGATATATCTCATGTGCGTTTGAAAGAGAAAGGCATTTGTTAATTTAGTATCTCATCAGAATGACAGTAGTCCACAGGGAACAGCACTCCCAGTCTAAAGTATTGCATTCATCTTCTAACTCAGAGGTAAATGGCACAACAGAATTCTGTAATTACTTCCCCTGTTCAGGATAAGCATCTAGTGGAAAATCCATTGTTATAGCTGCTTGTTTCATAGAATGAAGCTCCATCGTGTCTATGGGCCATACCATGGGCGTGTTACTTGGGATTTCCAGCATCTGCAGAATCTCTTGTGTCTGTGGACCATACCAAAACCTGC
Organism: Hypanus sabinus; assembly: GCF_030144855.1. Lineage (NCBI taxonomy): Eukaryota > Metazoa > Chordata > Chondrichthyes > Myliobatiformes > Dasyatidae > Hypanus > Hypanus sabinus. The sequence goes on along the minus strand of NC_082714.1, from coordinate 28,001,615 downwards.
GTTTGAGGTAAGACACCCAATACAAATTGCATCCAACCAAGTAATTAATATTCTGATCAATTTTTAAACATACAATGTGGAAAGATTTTAACAGCTGAATGTTTATGGATAGATCCACATAGCAAGGCAGTACTGTAACAATATATTTCATCTGCTGCAAGCTCCAATTCTCTTTTCCTTTGGAAGTAAGAGGGTGGGTCTGTATGAGGGAATCAATTACAATATAAAAAAACGGAACCTGTACAGTAAATCCTCAGAATTGTTGTACTTACAGTTGTGCAACCCATACTTTCCAATACAGCTGTAGAATTCAAACTACCTTCATTGCTTATGTAACGTTTGACCTTGAATGTCCATAAGCTTTTCTCTCAGAAGTGTTTTCAATGTGACTCTGCCCTTGCCTCTTCAAGTTATCCATAAATCTCTCCAAAGTTGTGAACGTAACAGTTGCAAATACAACTTGATTGTAAATTTATCACCCTTGGACTAATTGCATTGACTGTTTTTTTTTCCCCCAGTAAGCTTTATTGGTGTCCTTCTGCTTACTTTCACTTCTGACTGATCATTGTTAATATAAGCAGATTATTTACAGTAGAACAGTGAGAGCAAACACTATGGATGCTTAAAATAAGCAACTGGATATTGTACAATGTTCATATGTTAAGAGAATGAAATAAAATAAGGAATACTGCAGAGACCGGATCGCTGATACAAAGCTCATGGACTATAGAGTTTGTATCAATTAATTTCCCTACAGTAAGTGCCTAATCTGTGTTATGCAATCAAATACTGGTAGCAAGCGCTGCTCAGCTATTTACTTAGTACTAGGAAAATAAACTAATCAATCATAGCTTGCACTCGGACACTTTTAATAAACGAAAGACAAAGTAAACCTCCACCAATGCATAACAGTCTCTGGTATTTTGTCCATAATGCCTGGAGAATAGGATAATAGTGATTAATAGTTAACTGTACTGCTTTCTAGTTAGGTTGAAAGGAAATAAATTCGTAATGTTTAAATCAGTAATTCGAATACATTGCAACCGTAAATCTACATGTGTTTGGTATTCTTCTTGTATTTATATTTGGAGCTCATTGCTGAGGTTTAAAGTTATTGGAGGCAGTAGGGTCATGATTTTGGCAGAAGTTGTATGTCTTCGTAATCATCAGGAAGGCCTCTGACATAAAGTATTCCTTTTTCCTATATTAATAAAAATAACTTATCCTGTCTGTTTGGAAGAGAATCAGATAAAGCATAGAAGCACCCAGAGTGCAGGAACTTTTCCATAGGATGAACAAAGGCTAAACTGAAACTTGGCATAAAATATTTACCACTTAACCGTGCCAGTATTTGAAGTCTCCAATATTCAGATATAGGCTGCTTAGTATTTAATAAGAAGCAATTATAACTGTTTTTAACTAGTCCGGCACACCTTGTTGCCCAGTCATAGAGGAACCATTGTGGATGAATGGTTTATAATTGTTCATAATCATCTTATTAAGGTGGGTATTTTCACTTGGTGTTTGTGTTTCAAAATGCAAAGAGATGGTTGCCATGGCTCTGGAAGAAATGAATGTAGAAATGGCACATAATTGCAGTTTGCACTGAAAGCCTAAACAATATAAAATATCATGGTTTGTTCAGTGGAATAAATTCTATGAGATACAACATTCTTAACTAACTTTATTAATATTCTTGGCAAATCCAAAAGTGCAACTTTGACGTTCTCATGACCTATCTTGCATTTATGAGCGTTAGCTGACATTTATCATGTTTTCTTAGTCAGGTCACCACCCTGTAGAGGCTGAGTTCTTACCTTGGGCCCACACTCCCTCTCAAATCATTGTGTCCGCTGGAGTTATATTGTCCACTTACTCTTGTTTTCAAATCCGCTCATGTTAAAGGCTTACGTATTATTTTCTTTCCTAACTACATGTTCACCTTGTTTACGAGTACACCTAAGTCCCTTTCAGCATCTACACAATCTAACATGTCCATTTTTAAAATACTCCCCCTTTCTGGTATGTGCACCAAAGTGAATAGTCCCACAGTTCTCAACAAAATATTCCTTCTGCAATATTCTCTCCCGACGACTCATGTAGTCCGATATTTGCTTTCTATCTGCTAATCAGTTCCAGAACCATATCATCCATTGCCCCAATCCCATTCCACTCAGCAACCTTATCAGGAATCCCCAATACACCACATGTATTGCATCACCTGTGATTAGGATTTATCATGTTCAGGCTCATTAACTTCTCTGACGTTTTATTATTAATGATTAATATTTACTTACTTCATTTCCTTGTTCTTGATAGACTTTTGATTCTTTAATCTGCTTGACAGATTTTGTGTGTTGTCTTCTATGAAAACAGTTACAGAGGCATAGAAAGATACAGGAGAGAAATGTGCCCTTTGCCCCCACCCCTCATTCCCACCATAAATTCTGTGGTTTCTGTCTGTAAGGAACACACGTGTGCTCTTATAAAAGCTGTTGGAGATTGTTGTCACTCCTATTGCTATCTTGCCTTCCCGTTTCAAGGTCCTCTTCTGCCTTTCTCTTGTCTCTGAGAACTGCTAATCATCCTTATTATGAAACACAATGAAAATTTATGCTGCTGTGAGGCACATTGTATTTAACATTTTCTTTTTCTTTTCACAATTAACGATGTAAAATTTACAGAGTTGTTTTACATGACTTAGTGACTAAGTAATTTGTTTGGCTTTACTAAATTCACAGAAAGGGAGAAAAGTCTCAGAATGTTAAGATTTAATACTGATTGTAGCAAAATCTTTCTGAAATTAATTACTTATGCAACATAAAATATTTATGGAAAGAATTATTTCTCAATCAAACACTCGCCCATGGTATATTTTACATTGGCCATTTATATTGGCGTACTTCCGGTTAAGATGGCACCTGCGTACAACGCTCCTTTGGTTGACATCTTCTGGATAGATCATCTTTTTCACTGCTTTTATGTCTTTTATGTTTGTTTCTCATCTTGGATGTGATTCTGGGGCTGTTGGAGCCTGAGCTTTGCTGTTTAGAGATCATTTAGGTCCTTCAGTGATCTGCAGTCTCCAAGATTCTGGGAAGTGAACCTCGTGACAAGAACCTGCAGAATGACGTGCAAGCCAATATTTGACTCCATTTCACTGATGATCACTTCCATTGCTCACTGATTAAAGTGACAAGGGTGACTGAAACATCAAGGAGAGCGCGGTAGTTTGGAGATCGTTTGGGTGTTCCAGCACGCTGCAGTCTCCTAGAGGATTCAGGGAGGCAGAGGCAGCATGCGTGAACCTCGTAGTGGGCAGGCTGCAAGCCAACGTTTGTCTTCATTTCGCTGATTAAAGCTTCCATTGTTCACCAACTGAAGTGGCAAGGATGAAAGTGAGTGCGGAGGGTGAGCACCAGGTGCCTGTCTATCGATCGCTCTGCTACGCTACCAGAGAGAGAAGAGCCCGCCGCTGCAGAAAGTGTTGCCAGGTTTTTTCTGTGTTTTGGGTGTGGACTTGGAATATAATTTTTTTGCAGTCTTATAGTTTTTATATTCTGTGTTTTGTCACCTGATCTTGTTTTCTTTTGTGCGGGGAGCGGGATTTGGGGATTGATGTGCCTGATCAACTTTGTTTTTTTTTGTACAGTAGGAGGGATTTGGGGGTTGATGTGCCTGATCTGTTTTGATCATTTCTTTTTGGTGGAGAGGTGGGATTTGGGAGTTGAGGATCATGCTATCTTCCTTTTCTTTCTTGGTTTCATGGCTACCTGCGGTGTTGGAGAATTTCGGAATTGTATACTTAGATAATAAATATTAACTTGTAAACCTTTAAAACAGAGTCCCTTGACTTTAGGACCTAATTTGAATCGATAAAAGCATGAGTGTAGTTCTTCATGAAAAAAAAACAACATAAAATAACTTTTGTAACTAAATGTACTGAAGACCCATCTGTAGTGTCAGTGAGATCACTGTGTGATCGCAAACAACATCTCCTCCTCACTGACTATCAACACCAGCATACTTAAGAACATTTAGCTCACTGCTCTACTCTCTCTACACCCACAATTGTATGGCCAGGCACAACTCAAACACCATCTATAAATTTGCCAGCGACACAGCTATTGTTGGCAGAATTTCAGATGGTGACAAGGAGGTGTACAGGAGCGAGATAGATCAACTGGTTGAGTACTGACACAGCAACAACCTTGCACTCAACGTCAATAAGTCTACAGAATTTATCTTGGACTTCAGGAAGGGGATGTTGAGGGAACACACAGAAAACTTCATCGAGGGATCAGAAGTGAAAAGTTCCTGCACGTCAGTATCTCTGAGGATCTATCCTGGGCCCAACATATTATTGCAATTATAAAGAAGGCATGACAGCAGCTATATTTCATTGGGAAGCTGAGGAAAATTGGTATGTTGCTACAGGCAATCACAAATTTCTACAGTTGTACCATAGAGAGCATTCTAACTCGTTGCATCACCCCCTTGTGTGGAGGGGCCACAACACAGGATCAGAAAAAAGCTGCAGAAAGTTGTAAACTCTGCTAGCTCCATCATAGGCACAAGTCTTCCCAGCACCCAGGACATCTTCAAATGGGTGATGCCTCAGAAAGGCGGCAATCAACATTAAGGACCCCCTTCACCCAGGGTATGCCCTCTTCTTGTTGCTATCATCAAGAAAGAGGTAAAAGAGCCTGAAGACATACGTTCAACATTTCAGAGACAGCTTCCTTCTCTCCACCTTCAGATTTCTGAACGGGCAATGAACCTATATTGTACTACTTATTTAATTTAATTTTCTCTTTTATTATATATACTTCTTACTGTAATTTGTAATTTTTCTGATTATGTATTACAGTGTACTGCTGCTGCAAAACAACATGTCAGTAATATTAAACCTGATTCTGATTCTGGCATTTGATATGAGGTCATGGCTTCACATGTCACTGAATGAGTGCTCCATAAGAAAGTGGTGTTAGCAGGAACCATGGACTAAAGTCACTCTGATTAGTAATGAATTTTTAGAGGAATTAGTGAAGAAGAATGTTGTATGGATTAAAAAAGTAAATAAAATAAATACATGCTGAAGAATATTGTGATACTGTTGCATGAAAATAATTGGAAAAAAATCCCTGGTGATCACTGAATGTTATTGAAAGAGAAGAATGTTTTGAGATGATGAGAGTCCTGCTGATTGTATGGAACTATTAAGGACGTTTGAGAAAATATCAGGTGAAAGAACTTAAATTACATTTGTTTTTGTGAGCTAAAACATTGTCACATTTAATTCAAGCACCAGGATAGCTCCAAATTAGGAAATAAGATCAAAAAGACAAGTTTAAAATGTGATCTAGGTGAATTCTAAGACCAAGAGTATCCACCAACACTTTGTCATTCCCTTAACGTGGCGGAGAGGTAACAAAAATGAAGGACAATGGTTGCCATGGAATTAGGAGAGGAAGTAAGAGCCTTGATATTTAGGAAGGCATCAAAGTCCTTGCAAACAAAGTACTGCTAGAATATCAGTCTTAGCCGCCAGTGCCTCCTAGGATATGGACAGTGCAGTCTCATTGGCAATTTTTTATATTAAAAAACACACACAAAATAATCCCTCTCAAAATCATTCAGAGTCTTCTCCAGCTAGACGGTCTGGATTGATCAAGAGATGCACAATCAGCTGAGGGCCAGATGAATAACATTCAGGTCTGCAAGTGGCCCAGGTACAACCTCCGGAGAGCCATCTCACATGTGAAAAGGCAATCCAGGCAGGTTTCCAGCTGTGGTGGAGCTTGAGTGCAATCACTTCCAACAAAGTGAAACCAAGAGTTCTAAGTGACAACCATGTTTCACTCACAGATGAGCTCAATGCCTTTTATGCTCACTTTAACCATCAAACCATGGAAGCATCTTCATGAACTCCCACTGCCCTCAATGGCCCTGTGGTTTCAGTCTCTAAGACCAGGAAGGCAAACCATAGAGAGGTTCGGGCCCAAATGACATATCTGACTGAGTACTAAAGACCTGTGCTGATCAACTGACTGGAGTGTTCACTGAGATCTTTAACCTCCCTCTTCAGCAGGCTTCAATTATGCTGGTGCTGAAGAAGGGTCTGGTACCTATCTCAATCACTATCATCCAGTACCACTCCCATCCAGAGTGATGAAGTGCTTTGAGAGGTTGGTGATGAAACATATCAGCTCCTGCCTAAGGAGCTGATTGAATCTGCTCCAATTTCCCTATTGTCACAACAGGTCAACAGCAGGTGTCATTTTATTGGCTCTTCACTCAACCCCGAAATATCTGGACAGTGAAGATTCATACAGCAGATCATACAGTGAAGATTCATAATCTTCGTTGATTACAGCTTGGCATTCAAAACTAATATTCCCTCAAAACTAATCAATAATCTCCAAGACGGGGGAATGTCACGTGATGATGTAGGATCGAGACGTGGAAATCCAGCTCTCCCGTAACAAAACCAGTAAAATAATGTTTAAGTGAAGAAAAGTTAGGAAATACTTTTTAAAAATTACTTACAAACTACTCAGGATTGTCTTAAGATATGTCTCCTAAACAGAAGCAGAAGAAAACTACTACTTTGAAGACAACACAAGTTGGAAAAGAATCAAGGCCAGCCGCCATGAAAGAGCCTTGGGCTCAAGTGCATTTTACCTCCGGCAATACAGAACTGGAAACTGCGGCAACATCAACTGTTTCCAAAAAAAAGAGCAACAGGAATTGTACATGCGTGGAGGAAGGGGCATGCGCAAACACGAGCAACCCAAACTACAAATCCCAGCTATGATCGGAACTAAAAGTGAAAGTGAATATGAGGTGGAATCAGATTCTCCGGATAAATCCGACGAAGATGAAGAGACAAACAATGAAGAGCAACAGGAAGAGGTTGGAGGTGATATTGAAGACATAAAAAAAATCTTTGGTGCAAATAATGCATGAATTAAAAGCATTAAAAGTAATAAAAAAAGTTATTAAAATATGAAGATTATGTTTGATAAAATGATGAAAAGACAGGACAAAATGGACAAGAAAATTAAAAACTTGGAAGAAACAATGGGAGACACCATTGATAGAGTGAATAAAATGGAAGATAATATTTCTGCCTGGACATCAGAAAGAAAACGGTTGTTGGAAAAAGTGGATG